>NC_140978.1:22640095-22647595 GCF_056783735.1 Eptatretus burgeri
CACAACGTTGTTTATCGTGGGACTGAACGTGCTGAAAGCCGACGAACCCACAATGTTGTTTATAGTGGGACTGAACGTGCTGAAAGCCGACAAACCCACAATGTTGTTTATAGTGGGACTGAACGTGCTGAAAGCTTACGAACCCATAATGTTGTTTATAGTGGGACTGAACGTGCTGAAAGCCGACGAACCCACAACATTGTTTATAATGGGACTGAACGTGCTCACGCTGACTAACTCACCTTTGTTTGAGTGAGATGCACTGTATAAAACAATACGTATTTTTTTTTTTCCTCATTGTCACTTTCATTCACCATCATAGACACTTTAGTTATGCAATTTGGCATTTATTTTCACTTCAACGTCTGATCTCTGGGAACATAAAACAAATTCATTGCATTATTTTTGGCAATAAGTGTGCGGATGACTAAAATTAACGCTGGGGTGTAAGCAGTAAACAAACTTCCAGGAACATGTGAGCTCGCGCTTCATTGCCCAGATAAAGGGAGGGTTTTCTGCGGAGTTCTGTTCCGTGGGTCCCTGCTAGTGTGAATAGAAAGTATGCAGGGTTGACATTTTTAGACCTCGACTTAATTTAAGGTCATGACCTATTTATCATCATTTGAAAATTTTTTACCACCGCTCGACAAGTGTTTTTCCAATCAGAACGAAATTTCCATCCCGAGATAGCCAAGTACAAGGTGTATTTACGCTCAATTTACATCATACCCCTCTGGGTTAAAGGTCAAGAACTTACACCCGTCAGAATATTAAACCACCATGGAGGTTTTTCTCCATTTTTTTTCTGCCAATGTCCAAGGACTTTTGGAATTAAATTTGCCCCAATAATGGAAATACAAAGTAGGTGAAGTTGACATATATTTTGACATTGACACAATTTTTAAGGTCGTGACTCGATTATAGTCATTTTAACATTTTCACCAAAACTTCACCAAGGTTTGTCTGATCAGAACGAAATTGCCCTCTCTAGACAGTGTGGAGAAAGGTGCTTTTCTGCTTAATTTACATCATACCCCTCCAAATTAAAAGTCAAGGTCAAATGGTGCTCTGAAAACATGTGCATTTTTTGTCATCGCTCAATTTTGCCATTGTGGCATCTCAAAGACCGCTTGGCCTTCCAAGATGTTCTCACATCATAATAGGGTGCCTGGACTGAAGTTGTGGACCTGATATTTGATTAGTGTCATTGACCTACTTTTTTGGATTGTGACCAAATGAACAAAAACACCTTTTTGATCATAACTAATAATTTTCCTCCAATTTTCATGATGTTGACATGTTTTGAGTGTAGATGGCGACCCATTTTCTTTATGTACTCTATCCATAAATGTTGAAAGTCAAGGTCTGAAAAAAAAATGGTCATCATTGGATCTCATATCTCATTGGATTGCGGCCAAAGGTAAGTCACAGGTGATCACCAAGGGTAAGCCTCCCCCGGTCCGGGGGAGGTAAAACCCTTGGCAATCACTTTGTGATCGCAGATTTCTAGTTATAATTGGCATTCTCAGTTTCTCATGTTTGAATGATAGCTCTATCAGATGTATAAATCAAACTTATAAATGCCCAAAATGAATGATACAAAGTTGCAGAAAATTGAGGTAATTGCAAAAGCCAAGTGATAAGTTTGAGATGTAGAACGTTTAGAGAAAGTTAAGGGACAGACATTGAGAAAGATGCAGAGACCATAATTACCAATGATATATTTATTTGTATGAAGCAGTCACAAAAAGGAATTCTAATTGACCAATAGTTACTCATAGCTATTCCAGAATACTGATCATAAAATTAAATCGCAATTCTTTTACACCCTCACCCAGCACAGTTTCCAAAATATCAGTTCAGTTATGATCAAACATTGTACAAAACCTGCAATGATAACAAAAGTCTCATAAATCTAAAAATCACAAGCAAAGTTTGGATAATAAAAAAATATCAAAATGATAGAGACCCCCCCTATTACACACCACTGCCCCCTCCCATCTTTACCATTTTTGTGGCTGTACCATTGCCAACTACAAACCTGCAGAAAGAGGATTATAAGAGTGGTGGGACTGGAAACTATACACAGCAGCCGAACCACTGGGTCAAAGCACATATTTATCAAGAACTGTAAATGCAAACCAGATATAATGAACAAAGAAGATTGATGTGAGAATTAGATAGTCATGGAACCAAATAGGAAGAAGAACAACTAATTGTGATATGAAAAAGGACCAGTCAAATTGGGGCCAGCAACCCCCACATTTAGCTGTGTCATACACTTGAGGGGGCATGCAGACACAACCACTTTTATATGGCAATTTAAGGCCATATACTCAAGGCAATCGGTGTTCACAAGAAGTTGGCCATGGTTTCATGTTATCAGTGAAGGATCGAGTACATAGTCCATTTAAATATGCAAAGATCATTTGGCATCACAGAACAAAGATTTGGACAGATGAATGAAAATCACATTTCAAATATAGATAGATGTATTGCAAAAATCGACAATAAACATTGCCATCAGTGAGTAAAACATGGTGATGCATGTGGTTCCTTGCAAAGTATGTCCAAGCAACAATTTTACAGTTCAGCAGTTCCTCACAGCATTTCTAAGCATGTCATTTTCAACAAATATATGGCCTCACAGTGATGACAATGCCATTTCCTTCCCAAGAACTTTGATGTCATGGTCCAATTGAGATTCATGCTGTACACCATTGAGGTGACTTGGGCCGGTCATTTCTGTTTGCAGCAACTTCAAAATTTGTTGCTGAAATCACAAACAAACAAAGATAAGTTTTAGAAATACAGTTAACAACAAAAAAATATAAATGAGGGAAATCACACTACAGGGCAAACAAGAAAAAGAGCAATCAGAGATTGCAGACCCTCACCAGGACTTGTTTTGTATAGTGTTTGTGTGGTTTTTATGTGGTGTTTGTGCACTGGTATGTTATGTAATTAATAAGAGACATAACTATAACTGCCATTTTATAACTGCTGGCTGTGATGACTCGGTACAAAGACGTCCCACTTTGATTGGACACTTGACCTTGACCCGTGACGTTTATTATGCAATTGAATTCAGAATGGGATTAAAATAAATTCATCTCAAATCAAATGGAAGACCAAATAGGTACAGTACTGCATTGGAGACATCAGAAGGAACTCAAACAAGCAAAAAGCAGAGATGAAGTCATCAGGAGGAACCTGGATATGATTTGGATTTCAGCTGCTACTCCTTTACCCTAAAACCCAACCACACATAGCCAAGTGAGCCTCATTAAAAAAAACAAAGAATCAAAAAAATTCAATAATTCTGCCTGGGAGACCATGCGTCCGATCAGGTTGACATTTAAAACCTATATTCCCCATCACTACTAAATCATAATTGTGACGTGACACGTCGATCGATGAAGCGGTTCAAGAGAAAAAATTTTTTAGATTGTTGCTCAATCCAATATGACTGCCAGACCATGTGAACTATCAATTATATGTGAACACCCTGGTATCCCCAAGGCTTGAGGAGCATGTGTGTGAAGTTTCCCCTCGATCTGTCTTGCCATTCTGGAGAGGAAGTTTTTTTTTAAATAGATTTAAGGATAAATCCAATATGGCTGCCAAACCATGTGACCTATGATGTCATAGGTGTGAAAATTTTCTTGCTCATGGATAGGCGGTCATACCTGTAAAGTTTTGCCTTGATCTGTTCAACCATTTGAGAGAAGATTCTTCAAAGGTTAATAATAAAAAAACGATGGCTGCTGAACTATGTGACCGATGACATCATCAATTTTTTTTTCCATGGACCAAGTTATCCCGAGATGACTAACAAAAATTTTCATACTTATCGGATGTAGCATTCTACATATACAATTATGACGTCATAACAAAGGCACCTATAACATCCTAAAAAAAAAAAAATCACATTCCCCTTGTGGAGTACTTGCCATGTTCCAAGTTTCAATTTTTTTCTTTGTGTGGTTTCGGAGATAGAGGTCCAAAGTTTTTCCTTTTTTCCAACATGGTGGCCACACCACATAACCTATGATGTCATAATTATCAAGAAAACATTCCACATGAGTAGTTGCTCCTATGGTGAAAATTTTGTGTCAATATGACAAGCGGTTGCAGCGAAAAAGCGCACTCAAGTTTTGTGCGGACAAACAAACAGACAAACAAACAAGCAAATGAAAAATCACTCATGGAGCGACACTTTGCAAAACAGAACAAATTAGAACGGCACTCGGTAGAGAGTATATCTCTGCCAGGCTGAACAGTTTATGTTTTGTATTGCACTGATGGGCTGGATGTGAACCAAAATCTAATCCACTTGTTCTTGTCACCGAACTCACTTATCCACCTCATTTTGTTATAACTAGCCTACAATATGTGCAGAGAGATGACCCTGGAGTTATATTTTAAACTGTGCAGAAAGATTTCCATAGTTTGGGAAATTTTCTGTTGATGAACCATCCAATAATTACAAGTAGTTCTTAAAGGGAGGGGTTCTCGCCAATGTTTGGGCTCATAGCACATGCTCTGAGATGTACGCAATGCTTACAAATGCAAAGCACACCTTTATTTAAAGTTCACACAAAACTAAATTGAGAACTTCTTCAATAAAAATGTCAGAAAAGAAAAAAAATGGTTTCATAAGGGTTGGATAATGCAATATATGAATGACAAGAGTGATTAATCACTTTTACTGGAGAAACATCCTTTTACTGGAGAAGGAATTAACCCATGGGGAAGGGTTCTTGATAGTCTGTTCAATAAATACAAGTTTGGACTTCACCTGCCAGCTGGTGAATATTGATCAAAAAACTGTCGTTTTGTGACAATGACCAATTATGGTTCATGAATAAATAGTATGTTTCATGGCCAATTGTACACAAAACACAGCCACTTCAACAAAAATTACTGTGAAAAAATAAATTGCATTTGCTGCTTAATAGTCGTTTTTCTTCGAAGATTTTAAAGTGAGAAATTCTACAATGGTGAAGATCTAATCAATATCAAGTTATGGTTTAGCATCACAATGTCTTTTGACATTTTATTTGTGTTATGGGATTGTGATGGAACTTCAAAATATATTGTGATGTGAAACCAGAAGAGGATTGTGGATGTTCATATAAATAAAAGTTCAAATAAAGGGGCACCAAATTTTTAAATCAAATTCATCACACACATGCATGTTATTCAATGTGTTTTCATTTTCAAGATACACAAAAAAAAAACTATTCGTACTGACGGGTTTTAACCTATATATGTAGGGTGCCCCTTTATATGAACTTTTCTAGAGCATGAATTGGTTCCTCCAAAGAATGCAAGGGAAGTAGAGCATGCACACAAGATTTTTTGAATGTGCCTTATTTTCTATAGTTTGGCATTTTCTACAAGCTATGCAATGCTCCTTCTTTTCTATACTTTGCCACATGGCGCATCTATCTACACTACCGGTCAAAGGTTTTAGAACACCCCCATTTTTTCAGTTTTTACTTAAATTTAAGCAGTTTAAGTCCAGTGAATAACCTGAAATGGTACAAAGCTAAGCGGTAAACGGCCAGAGGTTAAAAAAAGTTTAGGTTACCAAAAACTGAAAAATAATGTAAATTTCAGAGTTGTTAAAAAAGGCCCTTTTCAGGGAACAAGTAATGGGTTGGCAACTGCAGCTGTTCTGCAGCAATAGAAGTAAATTAAGCCTTGAAAGTTGATGCAAACAATTCCTGCAGGTGTCCCAACTTTTGTTGATTATTACAAACCCTCTGTCTGTATAAAAGCTGTGTTGGAACAGACTGTGTTGCTTCACCCTCTGAAACATTATTTGGACAATATTGCACTGCAGGAAGTAGTACATTGCTATCATAATGGCGAGAAAAAGACAATTAACAAAGGAAGACAGACAGACCATTATAACCCTGAAAAGTATCGGTCTTTCCTTCAGAGAAATTGCAAAGGAAGCCAAAGTGTCAATGAGTAAAGTTTCCTACACCATCAAAAGGCACTTGGAAACTGGAGGAAACTCTGACAGGAAGAGGTCTGGCAGACCCAAAGCCACAACACAATCAGAAGACAAGTTTCTGAGAGTCAACAGCTTGCGTGATAGGTGGCTCACAGGACAGCAGCTTCAAACACAGCCAAACACTGGTCGAAATAAGGAAGTCTCAGTTTCAACTGTGAAGAGAAGACTTCGAGCTGCAGGTTTGACAGGTTGAGTGGCAGTAAGAAAGCCATTGCTAAGATGGCAAAATAAGAAAAAGAGGCTTGCCTGGGCCATGAAGCACCTGCCAGTGGACTACTGAAAACTGGAAGAAGGTCTTATGGACCGATGAATCCAAATTTTAAATCTTCAGTTCATCATGCAGGGTTTTTGTATGCCATCGAGGAGGCGAAAGGATGGTTCCTCAGTGTGTGACACCAGCTGTCAAACATGGAGGAGGAAGCGTGATGATGTGGGGCTCTTTTGCTGGATTCAGTCGGTGACTTGCACAGAATGACTGGCACCTTGAACCAAAAGGGCTACCACAGCATTTTAAAGCACCATGCGATACCCTCTGGTCTATGCCTAGTTGGTCAGGGATTCATCCTACAGCAAGATAATGACCCAAAACATACATCCAGGCTATGTCAGAACTACCTAAGAAGAAAAGAACAAGACAGTAAGCTTCACATCATGGAATGGCCAGCACAGTCTCCAGACTTAAACTCCATCGAGCTGGGTTGGGATGAACTGGACAGAAGGGTGAAAGCAAAGCAACCTGCAAGTGCAACACATTTGTGGGAACTTCTGCAACAGTGTTGGAAAAAACTTTTCGAACAATATTTGATTTCCATTGAAGAAAGAATGCCACGAGTATGTTCGGCTGTTTTATCTGCAAAATGTGGCTACTTTGATGAGTCAAATTTTTTTGATTAAATTTTGTTCAACAAAACAATCCCATGATTTCTTTTTTTATCTGCAATTGTTTATTTGTTCTTTGCTTTAATTTCAGAGTACATTGAAACATTAAACTGCTTAAATTTCAGTAAAAACTGGAAAAATGGGGGTGTTCTAAAACTTTTGACCGGTAGTGTATATTACTAAAGCTCTCATCTTGTATGTATTTATGTTCCCGAAATACAGCCAAAACGGTACACGATAGCGCAAAAAATTTAGCGCCACCTTACTCACCATTCGCCTGTGGTGTGCAGTATCAAGTTTCGTTCAAATAGGGCAACGAAAAAAATTATTAAAAAAATCAATTCCCGATTCAGTCAAGTAATCTTCGAGAGAATTTGATCAATGCAAACAACCTCAGCTGCATAGTTCGTTGAAGCTATCTTCTTTTTTTTTTAAATGATTTTTTTCATCAACCGCTGTCACAACGGGTTCACGGGTCATCTAGTATACTGTTGTGGTTGAGGAAATTCGCAAACCACCATTCAGGTCCCGTAGGTGAGATATCTCTGTAAGTACATGTGTAGTTAGCCCCAAACCCGTTGTTTAGAGGGAAT
>NC_140978.1:22652595-22657595 GCF_056783735.1 Eptatretus burgeri
TGTGTGAATAAATAAATAATATATGGAAAAAATATATATATATATCACTAAAACTCTCATCTTGTATGTACATTTTGCGCAAAATGTTTAGGGCCACCTTACTCACCATTCACCTGTGGTGTGCAGTATCAACTTTCATTCAAATCGGGCAACGAAAAAAATTATTAAAAAATGAATTCCCGATTCAGTGAAGTACTCTTTGGGAGTATTTGATCAATGCAAACAACATCAGTGGTATAGTTCGCTGGAGATATCTTTTTTTTCTTGAAATGATTCTTTTTCATCAACCACTGTCACAATGGGAACCCAACGGGTTCACGGGTCGTCTAGTACCACATAAAGGGGTCTTTTCTATGCCCCTGGGATTTTTCCCAAGAATCCTCAAATTTCAAGTCAATCAGATGAAAATTGACAATTTTAGAAATTCAGCCTCTGGTGACCTTTTGGTTTATGTTGATCTCAAAAATAATAGGTAGTTGAATTCAATGACCAAATGTGCAAATCCTCTTCAAATTTCAAGTCAACCAGATGAAAATTGACAACTTTAGAAATTTGGTCTATGTTGACCTCAAAAATAATTGGTAGTTGAATTCAGTGAGGTGATTGAAAATTCTGTTCAAATTTCAAGTCAATCGGATGAAAATTGGCAATTCAAGAAAATTCGGCCTATGTTGACCTTTTGGCCAATGTTGACCTAAAAAACAATTGGCGCTTGAATTCAGTGATATAATATGCAAATCCTCTTCAAATTTCAAGTCAATGGGATGAAAATTGAGGATTTTAGAAATACCACCATAGTTGTTGACCTTGGGCCTATGTTGACCTCAACAATAATTGGTAGTTTAATTCCTTTGGGGTTCAGGGTAGGGTGAAGCCTCTCTTTAAGTAAATCTGTGTCATATAGTGCCACCTGGTGGAAGCCGGTACGCATGAGGCATTCAATAAGTGGGGGAATTAACCCATCTGTAAGGATGATAAATTCCTCAGGACGGGTTCTTTGCTAGTCTGTTCAATATTTACAAGTTCGGACTTCACCCGCCAGCCGGTTGAACATCGATAAAAGAACCGTAGAATTTTGCGACAACGGCCAATTATGGTTCACGAATAAATATTATATTTCATGGCCAATTGTATACAAAACACAGCTACTTCAACAGAAAAATAAATAAATAAATCATTTGGGAAAAATAAATCACATTTGTAACTCAATAGTAGTTTTTCTTCAATGGATTTCAAGTGAGAAATTTTACAAAGGTCAGGATCTAATCAGTCTCAATTTTGTGTATTTAGCTTTTTTACATTAAATGCAACTTGGTGATACCAATATAATTCTGCAACTTCTTGATACTGGCATAATTCTTAACATAATAAATGAGGTTTGCAGTTCTGGTAAACTAGTAGGGTCCACTCATCTCTTTGCTGATGGACCAATTAGTCGTCCTGTTTGCCAAATTTTTTGGGGCAAGAAGGAAAGGAAGACAAATTTACCCATGCATCGAGGGCTTCAACCCCTCCCTGTCCCCGTCCTCATGTCCCACTTCCCCCCTCCCGTCCTGATGTCCCTTCCCACCAGAAATGCCACACACGATGACAGGCTTTGACAGGTTCCTCCGTTTTGGGGGGAAGAAAGGAAGGAGGCCAAATTTACCTGTGAGAAGATTGCTTTAACCTCAGCGTTGCCCAGGTAAAAAAATGGATATTGTAATACCCTCTGCCACCAACCACCACAAGGTGGTGCTACACTGTACACATTTACATAGAGAATTTACACCTACCCCCACACCCCTGCATGAGGTTGTGGCCACATAGCCCATCTTACCCCCCCCCCCCTCCCATACACAAGGTTGTATTTGTACCCTTAGTTTGGAGAGAGAGAGAGAGAGAGAGAGAGAGAGAGAGAGAGAGAGAGAGAGAGAGAGAGAGAGAGAGAGACAGAAAGACAGAAAGACAGAAAGACAGAAAGACAGAAAGACAGAAAGACAGAAAGACAGAAAGACAGACATATACATATTCGACTTAACGGATAATCAGGAATTCGAACCCCCATAGGCATTTTTTGGTAAAAGTTGGTAACTTGACTTTTTAACCTAATTGATATGTGCTGAATCCCCAAAAAATGTTACCAGGCTGAAATTTACGTTTGAAGGTGTGAAAAATGAAAAACAAAATTTTTTGTTTGAAAAACAAAAAAAAAACAAAATGTCCGCTGTTTTGTTTGGGTAACATTTTGAATTTCTTTTATATCTCATGTCATACCATTGTTTCTTGCCATGCAAGGGAGCACAATGTAGTATTGAAGTAGTTCAGAATACATAGTGGTCATCTACTACCTGACCATCCATATTTAATCACTTGATCTTTAAAAAATCTGAAAGAATATTCAATGTTATGGTAACTTTCCAATTATACAGTGTCGATGTTGACTTTTTTCGTTCTATTTTTTTACCTACACATGATATTTTATTTCATGTTTCAGAACAAAGATGGACCGACTGATTAACTTGAAGAGACCATCCCCTGTGTCACACAACCTGTGTATTATCTGTCAAAAAGACAATAAGAATAAGCTTCGGGATTCCAGTGATCAAGGTTTGAAACACAAATAACAAGTCACCTCCACCAGGAGAAAACTTGGAGACTACAAATACCACGATGCAATCGATCGAATCGAGAATGCTTTCACATCAGGATTTACAAGTTCACTAGTATGGCACAGAAACTGTTTTGCACAATATACCGACAAGGGCAAAATCGAGAGACTGCAGAATGAGTTCCAAAGACAAGGATGCTCAACAGAAGCAAGTACTTCTGTGGATACTGGTAAACGTTCCATAAACGAACAGTCACAAATGACAGATGTCTACTTTTCCCTTCCAAGTACAAACATGCACCTTTATCAGAAATGCCTGTTGCGGAATCGGATGATGACTTGTTGAAAATACCTGTATTCAAACCAGAGAGTGATATTTTCATGTCATTGGTGCATGTGGCATTGAAACTCCGTGGAGATATCTTGGCGCACCCATGGCATACAGGTTTTGATATCAGTGACGAGAAGGCTGCAGATTGTGTTCCCGTCTCACTGTATATGTTCCTGAGACTCCTGTATGAAGGTCCTTCAGTACTGAACAGCGAACCAGACAGCACCGATGTTATTCCAGTAAGAATCAAGGTGCTCGGTGTTGGTCAAGATATGGTGTTCGGTGTCAGTGGCAGAAAGAAGTGGACACCAAAACATATTGGACAAGGCAGCACGCTGCATCAAGCAACTAGATCAAAGAAACTTCTTCAACTTTTCCACAGTGCTGGACACACCATAAGTTATGAATCAGTTTTGAAGTTAGACACATCTCTTGCCGAAAGTACACCTTAACTATGCATCCTCAGACTGGTGCTGTCATTCCACCGAACTTACTGAGAGATTGGTTAGTACATTTCACAGCAGATAATATTGATATAAACGATGCTACACTGGATGGGAAGAAAACCTTTCATGCGATGCAAACTGCAGCATGGCAGAGAGGGCCGGCTCCTGAATTGCTGTTAAGCAATCTGAAGCCATCCAATAAAACCAAGCTTAATGTCCCCACAGCTATGGATGAGTTGATTCCTGTCAGCATCATTGAAGGTCATGCAGATGTTACATTCCAAGAAGCTGTACAGAAAGATTGGTACACTGTCACCGAGAATAAAAGTGATGCCGCTATCAGAGCACGGAAACTGATATGGCCTTTGTCATTGAAAGGCAGGACAAAGCTACCAAACCTGGTTGGAGCACGTTCAATCAAGCCAACAGCTCTGATGTTCATGAAGTGACTACCATAGGTTACATGCCAATAATACAAGCACCTGCCTATGAACTGGACACACTCAATACTGTTGTTCAGAGATTTATTCATGTATCTTCATCACTTGGACAGAAACATGTTGTGCTGACCGTAGACCAGGCACTGTATTGTAAACTGATGGAATTAAAATGGGCGACTCCACAATACAAGCACATCCTTATCCAACGATTGGGAGGGTTGCATACCTCGATGAACTTTTTAAAAGCTATAGGCCAACATATACAGGCTTCCAATTTGTCAGAGATCTGGGTTGAGAGTGGCATTCCGGGTCCTGTATTAACAGAAAAGGCTCTGGAAGGCAAGTCTTACATCAAGGGGATGCGTGCACACAAACTCACATTTCAAGCCATGTGGCAGATCCTCCTCCCACAATTACTTGATCACCTTAAGGAATCTGACAGAGATCTGGGGAATGAAATAAAGACCAAGCATGGCAAAGCACTCAACACTCTTCTGGCAACAGGCAGATTTCGTGATGCAATGGCTGAATTAATCACTCATAGAGCCACAGACAGTGTGAATTTCACATACTGGTGGAACTATATGGAGATGGTAGTTTTACTGCTGATGTACACTCGTGCTCAACATGATGGCCTTTGGAATCTTCATCTGTACTCCTTCCAGTGCATGCATGCTTCCATTCTTCTTGCGCTATGACCACACAAATTATGCACGGTGGGGTCCCGTGTATCTAGCTGAAATGCATCAACCCCCGGGTGAGGTGTTAGAGGAATTTCAGCGAGGAAACATTGTCGTGAAAGGTTCAGCTCAGAAGTTTTATCAGGTGAGCCCCGACATGAGCCAAGAGTGGATGAATGCTGTTGGTAAAAAGGGTGGTGGCATTGTGGGAATGACCAAAACTTCATCTGCTCTGAGTCGTTGGGCGTTGTCATACAACTTGAGGGCCCACATTGCTATGAATACCAGGAGCATGTTCAACCTTGGCTTAGATGATCAACTCATCCACAGTGAATCTGCCAACTCCAGAAACCAATGTGACAATGCTGATGAGGCTGCAGTTCTGGCAGTGTTACAGAGATTCCATCTCTTTTCTCTTGACTCATCACCAACAGTTCTCCAAAGCTTAGCAAACAAGGACTTGGCTTCAGATGATATCCAACAATCTCTGCTCAACGCGAAATCACATGGCAC
>NC_140978.1:22662595-22785095 GCF_056783735.1 Eptatretus burgeri
CGTACTATCGGGATAACCGAGCGATATTATCGTCGACCTTGACGGTTCAGATTAATTACCCGGATCTTGCACCCGCTACGAACCCTTTACGTGAAGCAGGATGGAGAGTCAATGGAGAAAAGACAAAGTGAAACGGGAACAGTTCAACATGCAAGCACTTTATTTACATGACACACGGAGAGCACACATATACAGCCATACAGGAATGTAAAATGCACATATAGCAATTAAAACAATAATGCACAAAAAGCAAATGTAATACGACCGACTAACGCGTACACACGGCAACACTTATACAGTTCTACTTTACAAGACACGGCGCCACAAGATCCATACAAAAACAAAAGAAAAGGCCACCCTCAAAGACCAGGGGGCAGACGGGGCCCGTGGGCCTTTATGGCATGGGACTTGGCAGACCGAACGAGTCCCACGAGACCGTTGCAGGTTACCTGCACCCTCGCAGTGCGATGGTGGGCGAGCTCTCTCCGGCGCTCCTTGTACGAACGTGCAGGTCCGCGCGACACAGCTGGCAGAGCGGCACCTCCAGTCCGCGTCCCCTCCACGACGTCCGGACTCTTCACCGACTGCATGCTCCAACGAGCGGGTCGCTCTACGGACCGCTTCTCCAAGACCCAGACGGGCAGAAGACCATGAACCGCCGACTGATACTGACACTCTCACCGACGGCCCTGACCTGACCTCCTCTGACCTGACTTCTCCTGAGCGGCGCCTCCGTGCGCCCTTTTATTTCCCCGGCACCCCGCCCCTCCCTTCGCGGCACGCGGGGGGGGGGGAACATTCCACCAGAGAAATCGGGGCGGGAGTTGAGTTTCCAACCGTCATTCTTGCTTACCAGAGAAATCGGGACGGGAGTTGAGTTTCCAACCGTCATTCTTGTTTACCAGAGAAATTGGGGTGGGAGTTGTTGTTGTTCCCCTTTTGTGTTCGTGGAGATGTTGACGGTTGCTGGCGGAGTGGTGAGGATGGCGTGGTTGTTGAGAAGCAGGTGTGGTTGTGGTTGTTGTGAAGCGGCGTTGTGGTTGGTGGTTGTTGTGTGATGGCGGTTGAGACGTGGTTGGTTCAAAATAAAGATAGAACAGAAAAACGGCTATCTCAAAGCGTCGCAGCCCGAATGAATAACATAAATTCCCTCTAAACAACGGGTTTGGGGCTAACTACACATGTACTTAGAGATATCTCACCTACGGGACCTTCATGGTGTAATGCGAATTTCCACAGCCGTAACAAAATACATATACATACACACACATATAATATATATTTATATATATATATATATATATATATATATATATATATATATATATATATATATATATATATATATATATTTATATATACACATGTGATTAGGGAGGAATTAAATCAAAATTAATGTTCACATCTTACCTTGGTACAACGACCAGGTTCCATCAGTAAACGAATAATGGCATAGCCAGGCACACACAGCATTGAGGCCAGTGCCATGCACCAGCCCAGGCCCTGTGCCCAAGGTGGATACACATACTCCTTGTTGTAAACAAGAGGTTGAAATTTCACCAATGCAAAAATGAAACAAGCCTGAAAAGAGAACCCAAGATCTCAAAATGGCATTGAGGCTGTGTGTAATTGTGGAGGAAAACAAAATCCAAGGTAAATGAGCTTTACTTGGCAAGCAGGAAAGTGTTTGTAGAATGTCCTGGTATTAAGAATGTGAAAAAAAATCACGTGACTTCAAACTGAGATACGAGATGTAACATTTGATTAACATTTTAAGTCCTTGAAGTGAGAGGAGACCAACGTACAGCACAGAGAGAAGGCGTGATGACCATCCAACTCCATTTCATCCAGGGACCGGGCCGGAACCTCAGCATGTCTTCCAGAATGTCATAAAATTTGTCTGCACCTGCACACACAAATGTATGATGGATGTAGTTACTATCACAGCCTTAAAGTTGCTCAGTCGACATAATTTTACTGGTGGTAGATTTTACCTCTATTTTATTTTATAGTGATGGAACAGGCAAAATATGTCATAAATGAGGAACAAAAACTTCAGAAGGTTGACTCAAATATCTAAAGTCTGAATTGTCTTGACACCTAAGTCTCATAGCCTGGAGGTATAAACAATCTTGCAATTCCACTATGTTGATGGAACATAAGAATCACGACAATTGCTCAAAATGTGTACATTCCTTCAACTTCGAGTCCCCTTATAAATCGGAAACTATTCTGGGAAAGTGCCCTCAAGCAGCCTTGAAACATTCACCAGACTGTGGCACATAAAAACTGACTATAAGTTCCAGTGAAGAGCTGAACTAAAGTTTATATTACATGGTCATCATAAGGACAAGGAAGAGAGACTGCATCAAATCAAATTATTTTATTATTGATGTTGAGAGCAATACTTGGAGATGCCCCCTGATCATGGGGAGGGTTATGGTCAGGCTAATAAGAGTTACAGAAGATCTTTCAAAATTAGCATTTATAGTGTGACCACAAAAAAAACGATACCCATACAATTTAGTAAACCTTTTTTATTATTATTTAAAATGACACGTTCTTTGGTACACATTTGCTTCACAAAATACATGATCACGATGGAAAGTTTCAGATGGATATTGTTAATGTCTTTGATGTGATTGAGGTTAGAGCACATACTACAGATGTCGGCCTCTCCACTGCAGGCACACTTGGATTCGAAGGAAAGACTTGTTTATTACTCTGACATATTCGGCTGTAGTGATTGAACAGATTTTATCAGTTATTGCTGTTTTGAAATCATCTATGAATTGTGGCTTTCCTCGCTAGACATCCTTTAGCATCTAACCCTGAACTCAGTTTGTCTTCTTGAAGGATTTCGTTCTTTGGTTGTTTTGAACTGAAAATGATTATTCTTTAGTTGTCCATGGCATGTTGAAAAAAAAGTGGGGCTATCTTAACTCAATCTAAATCTGCTGACTATGAATGAACTCCACTTTGGACACCTGCAAATAAATAGTTTGAGGATATCATTCATATGGAGGAAGTTATTAGAGGTAAGGTCAATCAGTACTGTTTTTTGTGGTCACCCTGTATGTGGTTTTGAATATTCAACTTCTGGACTAATTCAACAGCAACAACAATCATTGTCATAATCATCATGATGCAACATGCTCTGTACAAAGCATCAACGCTGCAAAAGCAATTTCTTGTTAAGGGTTACAATCTTGGATGAGTTGCCACTCTGACACACGATAGTCAACCGAGTGTACAGGAATTTGGAATTTGATCAGGGTGCTGGCAATGAGTGCTCACCAAATATTTGTGAAGGATACTGTGGGATCTTTAACATGTAGCAACTAATGCTGGCAGATGGGGCACCCAGTTTAATATCCAATGAGGGACGGCACGCACATTGATGCCTCCCTCACCCGGCGTGTTGGGTTCAAATCTCGGCCCAGCTACAAACTGTCACCCTGGTGTTTCACAGGCAGGGTGCTTCATCAATTTTGCACCGTGACTCAGATGGACGTTAAACAGGGCATCCCATCTGCCGGCATTAGTTGGTGGAGGTTAAACATTAAAGATCCCACGGTGTCTTTCGTGAAAGAGTAGTTGAGCTATCGCTGGCACCGTTGCCAAATTCCAAATTCCTGCCATAACTATTGCTGAGAAAGCAATGGCGAACCGCCCAGCATAACCCTTGCCAAAAACTGCTTTGACATCACCGTCTCTCTGTAACAGAGTATGCTCCATCAGAATCAGTATTCTACAACCTCAAACCTCATATGGCCAAACTGGGGGAAAAAGGAAGAGAAGCGGGAGGATAAAGTGTAGGGGAGCAAATGAGAGAAGGTTAGGTGGAAAGAGAAGAGGAGGAAAAGATGATGGAGTGGGAGTGAACAAATCTGTCATATTTGCAGATGTAAAAAGAGAAGAATCCGAGGGAGGTCGAGAAAATTCACCTCAAACAGGTATTATATTTTGAATAATGCAGCAATAGTGCATTTACTATAGTGCATCAAATGATGTCACAGATGGAGAACATTTAAAAAATCTTGAATCCATCCTTAATCGTTCCTTCATGATGCAACCAAAATACCACACACAAATCAGCCTTGCATCAACCAACCTGGCTTAGACCCGTTATGTCACAAAGTTTTTTAATAAAATCACAGAATATAAGCGGATCAGGTAAGGGTGACTAACCATGAATCCAGGCAACGGCCACACATTCAAAAAAAGCCACCCAGAGCATGCAGACGCCGCTAGCTCCAAAGTAGTCGAAAAGTTGGAACACGTACATTCCACCCTTTTTGGAAGGGTGAGCATCACCAAAAGGAGGGAGACATTGTGGCAATTAAAATAGCTGGGGCAATATCCACTTGGGAGTTTATGCATCATAATAGCTTTTCAGTCAGCAGGTAGCCTTGTCAATCAAGATGGAGAGTTAAAATTAGAAAACACATCACATGATAAGTTTGTGAACATTCACTTCAGCATGAGAGAAATCAAATAGTTCCTTACTTGGGTCACCATGCTGAGACCCAGACTGAAACTCAGAATGCAAATGATGCCAAGGAAAACCTGCCGTCGGTATCCTTTACTCAAACCTCTTGGGTTGAGGTCAACTAGAGATGTCACCTGGCCTTCCACATCTATAAACTGTGGCAAAGAAAAGCACACACAATCCAAGATCCTTCTATACATTGTCCAGATTGCTGAGCTCCTCTGATTCAAACATTTAAAGGTTCATCGACTCAACTTTCAAACTTATACAAACACAATTTCAATGAAAAATAAGTAATAAAAGTTTCTCACAAGATACCATTCACAAAAATGAACCATTTTCCTTAGTTCCAAATCAATAACCTTCAGGCACAAATCCACATTTGGGGCTGGGGGGAGGAGGAGAGGGGGGGGGGTGAAGGGCTGTTGCCCACCCATACTTTTTTGTGAAACCACCACATTAGCTCCCTTCTTTAGAAAAGTCAACCGTCCATGTAGCCAGTTATCTATTTAAAGTATTTTGCAGGAGTCCATACTGTTCAAAAGATAAGCCAACAGCAAATACAAATAAACATTATGCTCAGTTCAGAATGGGTGGCAGTGGGGGGAGGGGGGGGTGGTGCTCAATCTGAATCTTTTTGGAAAACCATGGGAAGGATGGTTTATCAGGTATGCAAATTGCTCCAGTTGCGGCGGGGAAAGTAGAAAGTTTTATTGCCTTCTTGATCTGTTGTGAGCTGTACCAGTCTTGCTTCTTTCCCTTCTCTCCATTTGTGCTGTCTTCATTTTTACATCACGCACACAAAGTGAAAAGTGGGGTTAAAAAAGTTGGTTCACTTCTGTCTGTCTATCTGTCTGTCCACAAACATCAGTTTATGATCAAGGAGCAACTTAATTTCAATTGAATGTTACATATGGAACATGAATCGGAACATGAACCTGTAGCTCAGCAGTACTTTTGCTCTGAATTTGTCCCGATTGCACATGTGCAGAGAGTGAGGTAATTGTTTTTGTGTTTGTCTGTCTGGCAGTCAAACAAAATTTAAAATCATTCCAAACAGGAAACTTACTGTTTTAAGGGACATCACAAAGGATACAAACAACAGGCACGAATAACGAAGATAATGTGTTAAACAGGGAGCATCAAGGGCGGTAAACTTCCGATTCAATGGTGTGATTTTTTGCTTTTTCTTGAGCCTTTAAAACTTTTACTTTATTTCAATGGAATCATATAATTGAACACTACAGAACACAAATCGCCTTGTTTGCACTTCCAAAAACCTTCAGTTTAGTGGTCGCCTCCTTCTTCTTTAATGGCACAATTATTCCCACGTGTTTGTGGGGCTGGCCAGGGGAAGCTTGGTCCAAGTCTTTACAACTTTCTGTGGAAGAATTCCCATGCTGAGTTAATATCAGGGTCGGGAGATATAGGAGTCCAGTAGCTAGGGTGTAGCCAGGCTGAGGCAGACGAGGCAGTTGCCTCGTCGCTCATTTCCTGAAATATGATCTGGCCTGAGCCCTCTGGCCATCTGAGCTCCCTGGGGAGTAAACTATCAAAGCTATCCAGCAGTGCTCTGAATACTCTTATCTCCACTCCTATCACAATACCTAAATAGGACTATACCCCCCCTAATATTACACAGGAAAATAAAATTATCCCGATGTTTACTTTCTTATTGCGCTACACGCACCATCACATCAACCAAGTTCACCTCTTTTCGCCTCATCGCTTTTGGAACTCTGGCTACAACCTTGAGTAGTGAAGTGTGATGGCTGCTTGCAGTCCCTGCCAGTTTGCCTGAGTAAACTGCCAGACTTGCAGGCACTGAGGCTAATCTCTGAGAATGGTCACGGGAGATGTTGACCTTCACAAGCTCATGATCAGATACTTCACAAGCACAAACACATGTTTAACGTCCATCTAAGGGATGGCACATGCATTGATCAATCACTCTGACTTTGAAACACCGTGATACGTTGATTGCTGTGTCAAGGTTTGAAGCCAGGCTAGAGAGGTGAGAGGCAAGTGTGCGTACCTGTAGACTTCAGTTTCGCAATACTTTGGCAAAATTGTATGCTGGCTCGACCAATCAAATTTGCCATTCGCCCTCCAAGGGGAGGGGGGTACTTCAACATTCTTCTTCGATCCTCTTCCAATTTCCAATAAAGTATCATGTCCTTTTTCTCAAGACTGTTTTGGGTAATGAACTATGAACGATGAACTCGCTCGTTTCAAAAGTAGAACAAAAGCACAATGCAGCATGGCACACAAACCAACTTGGGACTGCCCACCTTCTCACTCCACTTTCCTATTTATATATCCTTGGAGAGAGAACCTTCCCAATAGTCCCTCCCTCCACTAACTTTCCTACGATTCTAGATCCAGAAATATCTCATACCCTGGCGAACTTTCGACACATATTAAAGCCGAACATCATCATAACTTGTTACCCTTATGTACAAATCACCTAATAGACAAAAACATCTCACCTCAACAAACTTCGGGTTTTCGGTATACGATCATCATCCTCATACTGTACCAATACACCGCTTAACAAACAAGGAAATCCAACGCAGGTGGAGGCCATTCAGCCCATCATGCCTGCGCGAACACCACACCAACCCAAGATACAAGAAAATGGCCAAAAAAATAAAAAAAATTAATGAAAGAAATATTTTTTTTTTGGTATTTTTTGTTGTAATTTTTTATTTCCTCCCCCCCCCCCCCATGTTATTCCCCTCGGAGAGTGGGAATGGGGGGTTTGGTTAAAAACACATCAACCACACAACCCCCCTTAACAAGCCCCCCACCAACAGCACTCCATACCCAATCACCCCTCAATACACAACTACCTAAAAGTCTTATCAACATCCCCATATCCCTCTATCTCCATAACTTCCAGGTACCTATCTAATTCTAATTTAAACTTGTCTACTTTATCTGCTGCCACAACCTTTCCAGGGAGACCATTCCATGCATTAACTACTCTCTGAGTGAAAGTCCCCTGCCTTACTACCATCTTAATTCTCCTCTTCTTTACTCTCAGGCTCTGATCCCTGGTTCTGTCACTGTCTACTCTGTTGAATAATTAATTAATGTGCACTTATTTTATCCATACCTTTCATTATCTTAAACATCTCTATCATATCTCCTCGCAACCGCCTCCTTTCCAGTGAATAAAGCCCTGTCTCTTTCAGCCGCTCCTCATAGCTGAGTCTAGCTCGGCCCGGAATCAATTTAGTAGCCCTATGTTGAACCTTCTCCATGACATATATGTCCTTCCGGAACTGTGGTGACCAAAACTGCACACAATATTCTAGATGTGGCCCTCACTGATAAGAAACATGTCAATAATTTGTGACAACAATGCATGGCTGCACCACTAGTGCAGCGCTCCTGCATATTAGGGTTAGAATTTGACCAGGGTGCCAGCAACAATCACCTACACTTTGTGAAATACACCTCCTTCTTCTTCTTTCGGCTGCTCCCGTTCGGGGTCGCCACAGCGGATCATCCGTATGATCCGCATAGTGATTTGGCACATGTTTTACGCCGGATGCCCTTCCTGACGCAACCCTGGTCACCTCTTACGACACAGGGATATGGTACACCTATTTTAACCGGGGTATACACCGGCCCAGTATACTGGTACTCATTTCGCCGACCTCGGAAGGATGACAGGCTGAGTCAACCCCCTGGTGTATTAATTCAGTGGCTGAACGGGGCTTGAACTCAGGACCTTTTGGATCCCAAGCCGCTGCCCTAACCACTGCGCCAACACCAGGCTTTCTTTGTGAAATACACCATAGGATCTTTACTGTCCATCAGCCAATGCGAGTAAACGGGTCCTCAGCTTAACGTCCCTCGAGGGATGATAGTCTGTGAAACACCAGTCCAACAGTTTTCAACTGAGATGAGGTCAAACCCAGAGGTAAGTGGGCTACTCCTGCATTAACCTATGGGATAGATGTGATAAAAAAATTTAAGTTGATGCTGGAAAACGATATTTTTACAAATCGATAATAGAATACCCCTTTTAAGCATATTGGCAGAGTATGGAAGCCCATATAATCGGTTAAAACAACAGTGTCTGTGTATTGCATTGACACCAGTAGGCATCACAGAGAAACATTTGACCAAACTTGGGCTTAACTCAATCACGATAATGATTCTGTTAATTAGAGGATCATTGTAAACGAGGTACATCATCCATGATGCATGGTACCACAAGAGTGGTGACTCAACTTTTATGAACAGTGATTTGAGATGCGTATTCCTCATGATACCGGATCAAATAAATTGCAATATTGAATTTTGGATGCAATTATCTGAAAATTGGCATTGCGTGTCATATATATCAGAATGTATCCAACCACAACCACTCTCACCCTACCCCCCACCCCCCACTGATACCCGATCCCTTCTCCCCTCTTTCTTCCAGGCCAATTCAATCTCCGCTTGTATTTACTGTTTTCGTGCCAATATGCAATACATGAATCAACTTAGGCCACTCAAGCTATACATGCTCGAATATCCACCATACAGAAACAACCATTTCAAACTTTATTTAAACCCCCTCTTCCCACCTGGCTGTTGAGTCCCAGCAGCAACAGCATGACGAAGAAGAGCACAGCCCAAAGTGAGGGAAGAGGCATCATGGTTACTGCCTTTGGATATGCAATGAATGCCAGTCCTGGACCTGCAATGCATGCACTGTTAGTGTTGCACCGTTGCATATGTGATTTATTCCGAATACGAAGTGTATTCCATCCTTGTGAATGCAACACAATGAAGCAAACATTGCAAACTCCCTCACCCCACCTCCCCATTCACACAAACATGAGGGTTACCCAAAAATGAAATTGCAAATCTGATCGATTCCAATTGTATTTGTATAAGCAAAACTGAAATAATAGTTAATTTCAAAATCACAGTTAAATCTTTGAAATTTGTGAGAAATTTCCACGTTTGTTAAAGGCTTATTCAGTCAAGAGCCTGAAGAGATAAGCCAAGCAGAAACACAAATAAAGGACAGGCCACACAGTCTGCAAAGTGGAAAGCCGATCAGGCTTCGACTGAGGAGCTACACTACCTGGCTGTTTAAAGATTGTAAAAGTCCAGTGCTGCGAGTGCTTTTATGCATTTCAAAGTAAATTCAAGTCTCTCCACGCTCTCTCTTGTGGCTGTTTGACGTCACAACATGGCCGATCACTAGAGCTCGGATCGAGAGGGCTCATCTCAAGCTTCATCCGAAAGCTCTTGCGGACTTTCGCCTGTCATTACGGAGCTAAAAAGGTTTATCGACAGTTATGTGCAAGAGTACCATGCCGAGAGGTAGCTAAACGACGTCGACCTTGAGAGGCCTCCTCCCAATGTATTGCAGGTAGATCGGCCATCAGACAGTTTTATCAGGGTCACTAATGCCATGAGAAAGGTTTGCGACATCCCAGGAAGCCGCAATACCAAACTTTAATTAATATGGCTGTGCGAACTCCACTTCCTCCAGTGGTCAAGCGGGATGGGCTTGAGCAGAGTGATGTGGCCGCGCGAACTTCGTGTTTCATTGTGGCAGATGAGCGGGACAACCCTGGTCTTAGCAACATGTGCACGCATACTCCGCTACCGGTGACAGAAGAGCCAGATTGCCATGGGAAGAGTAACATGGCTGTGCGAACCCCCTTCCCCTTGGCGGATGAGCGGGTCAGCCTTGAGCAAAGCTTTAGAACATTTCATGACAGACAGCCAAATCCTCTAAGCTCACAGAAGGTGTATAGGAACAAGGTGGCTCCCCTGACATGCCTTAATCCAATTAATACATGAAAGCGTACAGCAGCAGCAGGATTTTGTGACGCAGAGCCCAATACAAAACTTCGCCGTGTCCGGGTTTCAGCAGCCATTGTAATTGGTGCCCGCGCAGGCAATGATAACGATGGGTGGTTAGTGGCCACGAGCAGTGCCACTGAAGCCAGTGTTGATATCGACAGGGACTCGGTGGCCACTGGTGGTGCCACTGTTTCCGGCGATGATAGTGATGTGTGTTTGGTGGATACTGGGATGGCCGTCTCAGCCATTACTCCTCTATGCTCCAAATGGAAGCTCAGCAACACCGAGAAGCATTCCATTCAGTGCCGATCATGAAATTCTTATTATCCCGTTCGTGTGTTAAATTATCTGGGGCTTGTGACCAATTGGTCATGCCCTGCCTGCCTTGGGATTGCACCGAAGGCCCCGCGGTTATCCCAGCCCAACCAATGGACTTTTGCACCCACTTACTGAGATGTCATAATTATTTTAGGGTACTCCGTAAAGTAGCCAATGGTGCTCGTATCCCTGTCGCCAATACTCTTGGCAAACTTCTCCGTGACGTGGTCCTCAAGAACCAGGCCCCCTTGGCCTGGTATCGCCTCCTTGTTTAGTGTTTCTTTGGCCTTAGGGTGCCCCATAAAGATTCTCGCGATGTCTCATTGACTTCTAAAGTCAAGCATCAGGTGGCTGATTTTTTGGCAATGGACATCTTACCACCACTTGCAGTTGTCTTTTCTGGCAACTCTACAATTAAACCTTGTAAAGCTGAAAACTCTAAACGTACCAACAGAAGGGTGAAAGCAAAATTTGCCGATATGGATATCAAGGGACTCTCTCGGACTCTCTGGAAAATCCTCTATTTCTCTTTGCCGACGACTCCACCCTCTGCTGTACCATCTGTCATCCCTCAGACCGGCAAGCAGCAGCTTCTTCACTCACTGCAGATCTGGATAAAATCACAAACTGGTCCAACACGTGGAACATGTCTTTCAATCCAGACAAATCTCACACTCTCACTATGTCTCTTCGAAAGGACCGTTTACAAACCCCCCCATCCACTTTCTCAACAATCCTCTGGAAGAAGTCTTTTCTTTCAAGCTTCTAGGTCTCACTATCTGCCATGACCTTTCCTGGGAAAGTCACATTTCCAACCTCGCCTCAAAAGCCAGTCGCCAACTGGGAATCCTCCGTCGTGCTAAGTCCTTCCTTGGCCCTCTTGAGCTCCTGACCACTTACAAAGCTTTTGTCCGTAGCCTGATGGAGTACTGCTCTCCCCTCTGGGCTGGTGCTCCTGCCTCCCACCTTTCTCGGCTTCACGCTGTCGAAACCAGGGCATTTAAGATCATCGGCATCTCCCGCAATGAAGCTGAGTCTTTGGGCCTCTCACTCAATCACCGCAGGTTGGTCGGTGGTCTTTCTGTCTTCTACCGACTCCTCTCCAGCCTTGCCCCCCTGCTCTCTCTGCGATTTGTCCCCACCACATTTCCACAGGGCGCTCAAGGTCTGCCAACAACCCCCTTCTGGTAAAACTACCAAAATCAAGAATCACTGCTCATCTTCACTCTTTCATTCCTCTTTTGCCCGTCTTTGGAATAAACTTCCTCACTCTATTCTTTCCCATTCTTCCCTCCAGGCTTTCAAAACAGCTGTTCACCACCACCTCTTATCTTCCCCCATCCAAATCCTCGATCTTTTCTACCCCTGATAATCCACCCAAGCCCACTTCCTTCATTTCTCCTGCTTTCCTTCCTGAAAGTCCCTGAAATGTCCATCTTCTCTTCGCCATGTTCCCCGTCCCATCCCCATCCCTCTCCCTTCCACAGTTCACCTAATGTGTCTGTTCCCCACTGTTTTGTCCCTTCCACTCCCACCCCTCTTGTCTCATGCCTCCTTGCTGTGAGTTGTGTGTTAGCTCTCATACGAGCCTCGACCAAGGTATACAAAAAAAAAAAAAGAAAAAAAAAGGGGGTCATCAGAGTTGACGTCTTGTGAGGGGCATGCCCCACAATCAGCCGAAACAACTGAAGCCCTCAAAGCCAAGCAACCGGCTGTCCCGCCTGACCTCAACCTATCGGCCATGCCCGATGGTGAATTAGCCACTCCGGCGGTTCTTTTTCCCCTGGGAATTAACAGCTCGGCGGTGTTGTCATGGAGTTCAGGCCATATTGGTGTTTGTGAACTTGAAGGCCTGTCCCGGCTTCGCCAAAAAGCATTGGATGTTGAGGCAGCAAGACTGTCTTTTGTCAGCCTGTTGAACAGTTCTGATCATGTTACCAGAGCCCGTCTTTTGGCTGCAGCCACTAAGGAAAGCGGGATGTGGCTTCATGCAGTCCCTGTTCCCTATTTGAGAACACAGCTTGACCCGAGTCTTCATGAGTTGCAGTTGCACTACAAGTTGGAGCATCAGTCTGTGAGTGGCATAAATGTCGATGCGGGAGTATGATGGATACACTTGGACGCCATGGTCTGTCGCGCCATTTCAGTGCCGGTCGATCTTTTAGACATTCGGCCTTAAACGATGTGGTCAAACGTGCCCTTCACGGGACAGGGATACCATCTGTCCTGGAACCCCTTGATTTAGACCTTGGCGAAAACACCCACCCGGATGGCTTGACCATCGTCCCATACAAGAATGGGAAAAGCCGAACCTGCGATTGAACTTGTGTCAACACTGTCGCCAAATCACACGTTTACAATACATCCTCAATGGATGGAGCGGCCGCCACGGATGCGGAAGTTCGGAAACGCTATAAACACGCTGGCCTCAGCCAAACTTATTTGTTCGAACCAATCATCATTGAAACAACCGGAGCGTATGGCCGATCTACGTGCAACATCATCAGTGATATCAGTATAAGTTCTCGGTACATCTACTTGCGATATAAGGCAACTGGTCTGGTTCAAGCAGAAACTGAACTTGGCTGTCCAAGTGGGGAAATGCCATTAGTATTCTGGCTTCTGCATGGGAAGAACAAAATCCCACATTAACACCATTTTAAAATCTGATTTTTTTTCGCGGGGGGGGGGGGGGGTGTTATTCATTTATTTTTATTTTTTTTTTAATATTTTTAAAAACAAATGCATGTATATTATGCCTCAATTAGTGAGTCACAACGCAGACCAACCTTCTTCGCCCCAGGATGTACAAGTACATCGCCCCAGGATGACCTACTTTAAACAGCATACATATTTTCTCTCATTAGTTGATTAATCAATAAATTTTATTCATTTCTAACTTCCCACAAATATTTCATGGGGAAGAGCACAACAAAAAAAAAATAATAAAGTTTTTCTTCGCCATTGAGAGATCGGGCCAACAACGATATATAGCACAATATCTCAAAAAGTTACAGATGGATTCGGACGAAACTTAGTGGGCAGGGTGGGTACGCAACAAGGACGAATCGCTTAAATTTTGGTGAAGATCTGAATCCGGATCCAGATACGAGATTTATTAAATTTATAAGTGATTCTTCACCATTGAGAGATGGGGCTAAAAACGACATTACATGATATCTCAAAAACTTGAAGACGGATTCGGATGACACTTCCTTGACATGTTGGGTGTGTGACAAACACTAATTGATTCGATTTTGGTGAATGTCCAAATCCGGATCCGAGAATTTTTTCAATTTATTCTTCACCATTGAGTGATGGGGCTAAAACAACATGCAGCACAATCTCAAAAAGTTGTGGATGAGTTATGACAAAACTAAGTGGATGAGTTGGTTAGGTGACAAAAATAAGCCGATTCAATTTTGGTTCAGGTCGGGATTCATTTCCAACCTATCGGTGGGATACAAAATATAATCTGTTTAGCCTGGCAGAGGTATGCGCTCTACCATCAGATTGAATCGAAATTTTCACCATAGGAACAACTGACTACTCATGTAGAATATTTTAATGATAATTATCACATCATAGGAACAGTTTACATTCTTATATCATGTGGTATGGCAGCCGTGTTGGAAAAACAGAAAAACTTTCGACCTCTGTATCTCTAAAACTGCGCTAAGAAAAAAATAGAAACTTGGCACATGGCAAATACTCCTCATGGGGAAGAAATGTGATTTGTATGACATCATAGGTGCCTTCATTATGATGTCATAATTGCAAATGTAGAATGCTACATCCAATCAGTACGACACTTTTTGAGGGACATCAAGGAATAAATTGGTCCACAGAAAAGGAATTGATGACGTCAACGGTCATGTCATTTGGCAGCCATATTGTTGTTTTTTTTAAACCTTCAAAAACTTCTCTGAAATGACTGAACAGATCAAGTTAAAACTTTACACGTATGACCGCCTATACATGAGGAACAAAACGTTCACATACACGACATCATGGCCACATGGTTTGGAAGCCATATTGGATTTACCCTAAAAGCTATAAAAAAAAATCTTCTCCAGAACAGCAGGACAGTTCGAGGGGAAACTTCATACAAATGTTCCCAAGCCTTGGGGATATCTGGTTATTCATGAATAATTGATAAGTCACATGGTCTGGCAGTCATATTGGATTGAGCAAAAATCTTTCAAAAATTATTTCTCTTGAACAGCTTCATCAATCGACATGAAGCATCACAATTATGATCAGGTAGTGATGGGGAAGATATATATTTTAAATTTCAACCTGATTGGACACATGGTCTGGCAGCCAGAATTATTTCATTTTTTGAATCTGGGTTCTTTTTGGTTTTTTTTTTCTTAATATTATATGGCTCACATGGCTGTGCCTGGATGGGGTTTTAGGGTAGAGGAGTAACAGCAGAAACCTGAATCTTTTCCAGGTTCCTCCTGACGACTTCATCTTTGCTTTTTGCTTGTTTGGCTTCCTTCTGATTACTTAATTGCTGGACTGTACCTATTTGGTCTTCCATTTCATTTGAATTGAATATATTTTAATCCCATTCTGAAATGAATGAAAAATATTAAACGTCATGGGTTAGGGTCATGTGTCCGATCAAAGCGGGTTTGCATCAAACATCTTAGTACCCGGTCATCACTGCCAGCAGTTATAAAGTGGCAGTTTTAATTATGTCTCTTATTAATTATGTAACACACCAGTACATAAACACCACACAAAATACACCACACAAAACTACACAAACATGACAAAACAAGTCCTGGTGAGGGTCTGCAATCTCCGATTGCTCTTTTTGTTGTTTGATTTTTTACATGGTGGTGATAGAGAGATTGTGGAGAGATTGTCCACAGGCTTGTGTGTGAAAGGCCAGATCTCAGCTCAAGCTATAAAACACACTCAAGTATTGGAACATTAGTGGCCCAGATTCCTGAAAGTTCAGGATGGACAATAAGGTTGTCACTTGCGGTAGAAGACTCGTACCACAATGCTGATCATAACAAAATAAACCTTTCCTTATCAAATGAGCAGAGCAGGAAAAGCACATTATTAAAATTAACCTTCTCCCTTCTCCCCAACTAGAGCTCTATGTGGTATACAGGAAGTTATCTCAAATAGTCCAGGAACAAGGATTTTTAAGCAAAGTCTCCGAATAGAGTGATTGCTCAAATCACAGGCAAGTGGAAAGTTGTATGATTCTGCAAAAGCTTCATGGCGTAAAACACAGCTGAAACATTGTCAAACTAGAACAGCACTCGGAGGAGCGCATACCCGCACCAGGCTACTGATAAGCCTACTGATCCATCTGATAAGCTGATCCTACTGATAAGCCAGATCTGCATCAGGATCATCACCAAAATCTAATCAGTTTGTTCTTGTCACCTACCCGACTCATCCACCAAGTTTTGTCTCAATCTATCAAAAACCTTTTCAAATATATGTCATGCTATATATCGTTTTTGGCCCATCAGTTTTCTGTTGTTCTTTCCTTTCTCCTTTTCCCCACCTGTGGAACCAGGTGCCACATACTCTTCAATCTCATTCTTTCCTCCAGGTCTTTAAAACAGCTATTCACCACCATCTCAGATCATCCCCAATCCAAAACCATGATCTTTTTGACCCTCGTTAATCCCACTCGTGATATATAGTATATGGTTTTGGTGCCATCTCTCATTTGTGAAGAATCACTTAAACAAGGACAAATGTGTCCAAGAGCAGCGTCCTAAAGGTTTTGTCAGCTAAAAAAAACAAACAAAACAAAAAAAAACAACAACAACTTCCAATATTTCGTCACGTGCCTTGATTAAGCCAATAGCGAGACCCGTCATAGTGTATTTACGTATTTACGAAATTACAATACATTAAATGGAATAATCTTTAAATAGTAACGTGAACTTTTCGAAACTTTAAAGCAAATGTCCAAATATATTTAAAAGTTCATGATAGACGCTCTCAAAAGGCACCCTCAATACGAGGATGTGTACAGGTGTTTAGTATTTAAGGAGATCCGGATCCTGTGTATAAAAGAGCCGAGTCCTAATGTAAAGGTTTTGTCTTCAGAAGAAGAAGAACAACAACAACAACAACAACGCCGAGCTCTCTTGGAGCAGCGTTAGATGTGCGAGATGCTGCTAAAAATTATAGTAGCCGGATGTGGATCTTCACCAAAATCGAATCAATTTGTTCTCGTCACACGCCCAATCTGTCCACCAAGTTTAACCAGAATCATTCTCATATTTTGAGATGTCCTACTCACAAACAAAGAGACAGACAAACAGGGGTGAAAACATAACCTCCTTTCACCTTCAGTGGTGGAGGTGATAACCTCTATCCACCTTCTGTGGCAGACGTAAACATAACCTCTGCCTGCCTTTGGTGGTGGAGGTAATGAAGCATGGGTGAAGAACATAAAAGTATGGACAATGTCGAGGAGTTAAATAATATTTTAAGAAAATGAGGCACAGAATTTGGCACAGAATCAGAAAATGAGGGATCTTAAAAGATATCTGCACAGACTGGTAATGTTTGATGGATCAGCATGTGCTACTCCCAAGCACATTCCACTGAGACAGGCAGGCAGCAGCCTTTCCTCTCTACAGACGTTGATAGAATCGGTAACTGGTCCAACACTTTGTATATGTTTTTCAACCCCAACAAATCCCACATATTCACCCTGTCTCTCCGAAAAATGGTCTGGCAAACCCTCCCATCACCCTCTGCCCTCTCTTGGCTATATCCATCACAGGTTTCTGCAGGGCATACACAGTCTCCCAGTAACCATTTTCTTGTAAAACTCCCAAAATACAGGCTCAATGTTCACCTCCACTCATTTGTTACCCTTTTCTCCCACCTGCGGAACAAACTTCCCCAGTCTGTTCAGTCCCATTCTTCCCTCACTGGCTTCAAGACAGCTATTCACCACTATATCGGGTACCCACCCAGGTACCTCAGGAACTACCCCATCCACATTCATGATTTATTCTCCCCCAAATAACCCCATTCCCAAACACTCCCTTTTTTCAGCTTTTCCACGAGCCTTGATTATGTCTACAAAAAAAAAAAACGCTGCAGAAGGAAACGACAATGATAATGTGCTCCACCCATCCAGAACAGATACTATCATAAGGCAGGGAGTAGCGATAATCATGCCCAAGAAGTTTGCAGAAAATATGACAACTTTGGAATGCATCTCTGAAAGGCTTACGAGTACTAAATTTCATATCAAAAGAAGAACTGACACAATATCTCAAGCGTATGCCCCAGACTCTGGATACGATGACTCGGAATATGAAAGATTCTACAATCTCATACAAGCAAAAATCAATACACTGCCAACAAGTAATGAAGTTATGCTTCTTGGTGACTTCAATGCAAAAGTTGGTCAAGGCCAACAAGTCCATTGGCGTCAAGTAGCAGGCCAATGTGGTGTTGGAGTTCACAATGATAGGGGATTGCATCTCTTCCAATTTTGTGCCATCAATAATCGTATAATAAGCAATACCATTTTCAAACAAACGAGCAAGGACTACATAGATGGAGCGACTAAAAAAATCAAATAGATCACATCATAATGTCGCTTAAATGGAAGGCCAACATAAAAAAGTCAAACCTATAATTTGGCTGAAATCGGGTCAGACCATTCTCTGGTTGTGGCTCATTTTGAAATCGACTTGAATGGAATAAGAATTTAAAAAACATTAACTACCCAAGTGACATAATGTAGACAAATTAGTCACTGACGTGAATCATACACAAAATCTTTGAAATTGTAATTGGAGGATAATTTGCACCTCTTTCAACAAATGATATAGATTATAGAGGATGTGTAAGAATTCTATCAAAAATACAAGAATGCGACAAATTTCTCAACAGAGCAAGCTGTCGGCTTCAAAAGGGGCCGGCAAGTATACGGACTCTCAGAGGTGGAAAAGTCTTGTGAAGAGAGAAGAAAAGCCAAGGTCAACATGTTGTATCATCCAGGATGCACGGAGGATTAAGCGAATTGCAGATCACTTAACATAAGTCAAGGAAGCAGTAAGAATTCAAAAAGAGAGAAACCTCAAAGAAGAAATTGACACCATGTAAACCAAGTTTAGGATGAATAATAGTCACAACCTCTTTTAAAAAGTAAGGGAGTTAGAGGGAAAGATGGAAGAAGACCTTTATGCCTGTTATAAAAAAATAAAACTAAAAAAAACTTGGGATGATGTCCAAACATATATGGACAAGGTTCTTGAGTGTGGGAAGAGCCACTTTAAAACACATCTCAACACTTCTTTCTAATATGAAGAGGAAGCTTTGGAAAAACTTGATCAACACCCTGGTGGTAAACAGATGCCGACATTACCCCTAATCAACGAAAAGGAAGTCGAAGAAGCAATCAGAGCCATGAAAAGTCACAAATCTCCAGGCAGTGACAGTATCACTGTGGAAATATTCAAGGCAAGTGGAGTGAATATGGTCCGAATATTAACCAAACTCTTGAACAAAATCTGTCAGACTGAAAAAGTCCCAACTTATTGATCAAAAATGCTTCTAACTCCTATTCAAAAGAAGGGAAACAAACTTACATCTGCCATTTATAGAATGAATTTGCTCCTATCTGTACCAGGCAAAGTGTTTTGCAAAATTATTTTGAATCAAATTGGTTTGGTTTCAGACCAGGCAGAGGCATAGTAGATGCAGTAGGGGGGGAGCTAATATTTGGGGGGGGGGGGGAATACGTAGAGGTGAGTCTGTGTATTCATGGTGTGATCTTGCCCTTCTCTACCCGCTTTTCATTTCCTCAATCCACCAACAATCTGCTTTGCCAAACCTCAATTTAACAACCCCTCCCTCCTTCATCCCATCGGTCTTTCAACTCCATTCTCGCCCCTTAGTCCGTCTGTATCCATCTCCCCCATCCGACTTCATTATTTTGTTATTCACTGACCAACCATCCGTCCCACATCACGAGAAACAATTAATCCTCCGGACTGGTCGAATTACCTTCCCACATTCTGGCTACCTGCACTCCTACATTTGTCACATGGGACAACGCTACTCACACATACACACAGTACAAAGGAATGTTTGTGCACGACAGAAGGGGCTGGGACGCTTCCTCACTGCACCCACACTGAGAGGGGCAGGGGTGTCCGTCGCTGCATTCCTGGCATGACGCAGGATTTTCCACTGCCAGTGCTGCACCCCACACCCCTATCCCCCCCCCCCACGCAGTCGGACATGTACCAATGAGAAAAGGCATGAGTACATCTCTGACTACCTGTTTAAGAGATTGTCTGCCAGAGTGCGGGTTGCGCTGGACCAAGCTGAGCTGGGATACGAGGCACTGGAGCGAATTGGTGCAGGTCGAGCGTTTTTGCTGATTGAGACAAGTTGGACAATTGCCAGTGGCGACCAGCTCATGAGCTAAGTGTGCAGTGCAGTCCCCAGCATGTCTCACAGATCCCAATACACTCGCACCACAACACCGACATTCCACTGACCATCTTACTCATCCCCCCCCACCCCCTTCACAATATTTGGTCCGAGGAGCCCCGAGTGGTTGCGTGACGTCAGGGAGGATTCATCCCCACACGCCGTTCTGTTTCGTTCTACTCAGTTGCTCTCGTCTCCTTCTTCCTGGATTGAATGATGGTGCCGCCTGTCCATTGTCCAAGTAAGTCGTATAAGAGGGAAACACATATTAGGGGTAAGTCTGCTCTTCCATGTCTTTGCTTGCTTGTAAATACATGCTTGGTTAATTGTTTGATGATTGCCGATGGTGCAAATAAAGATGGTTGTTGCTTTGTAAGTACGTGCTTCATAATTATCGCCTCCACAGAATGTACACAGGAATCCACCAGCACACACATCAATACACAGACCCTCCATTTATAATGAAGATCCATTTCCAGTAAACACAAATGATACCCTTCCGGTTTCATTAATTGATCATTAAGAAAAAAAAACATTACCCATTATTTCTTATTTTCATTATTTCACACAACTTCCAATGTTACAGGAACCTGTTTCCATGAAAATCAACCAAACTTAAATAAGAGATTCCAATGACATATAAAACCCTTCTCACATGACGTAATCAAACTCTTAGCACAATAACCCCTTTCTAACATCATGGAATACTGTTACCAATTTGGAAGCCTTTTGTACACAGACAGTCAGCAGTCCCATAGTTCAGTTATTTCGTTAAGTATATGTGGATAGTTAGAATCCCTCCCCTATGTATCATGGGTTAATTTCATGTGTGTACTGCGGGTGTCTTTTATAGTCAGATTTTTTACATCTTTAAATCTGCCATCACCAACAAAACCCTCACTTCACTCCTCCTCCCACTCTGCGGGTGAACAAGCGCTTCACCCGCCCAACCTTCACTTCACACCACGGCGCCATACCGCACGTGTTTCTGACTACGGACGTAGGCGGAGCCCCCTCACCTCGGAGCACTGACTCCGTCCCATCAAAAAAGAATGTCTCCCCTGTCGACACTGCGGAAGGCAAAAGAACCTCTCTCGGGGGAGGAGCACCGAGACGCCAACATGCCACTCCTGCAATCACGGCTGCCCACCATGACACGCGAAACCCCTCATCCAATCCGGAGGCGAGTTACCAGAGAAACGGATCCCTCCACCCCGTACAGGAGGGGGGGAGGGGATAAAAAGAATCGCGAGGCTCTCAAAGACGAGTGGGGGTCCTTTTTCGGTCGTGCCTTGGACATCTTGGTTCCCGTCTTCGTTCCCTGGTCGTCGTCGTCGTCGTTCGTTGGAGGCTGGTCGTCCATAGGATCCTGGTTGTGGGTTTAACTACCACCGTGGTGGTTTGTGTGCGCTCGTTGGATTGTGGTTCGTGTGGAGTGCTCGAGCTGGGGACCCCGATCCCTTTGACGGACTCCGAGCTCACAAGTGCGGGTCGGCCAGACCGCACGAGGCAGCCAGGTACCCGACCAAACTCTAATCCAGCTTGCCTATCCTCCTTGGCTGGAGGGTCTGAATAAAGGCCAGTTGGCTCCATTTATTTTGGGTGTGTGTGTCTGTCTGTGGCCAGTCTTATAAGTAGAATCGCATAAGTGCCTTGCTTATTATACATTGCAATTTGGTCGGATGAACTTGTCTGTGTCTCCCTTCCTGATTATTGTGAATAAACCCCGTGTTAAATGTACCAGCTTGTTTTCTGTGCTTTCTCTCATTGGCCTAGCATGGTTCGGGTTTGAGTTATAGATTGTGCCGTAGATTGTTATTTGGACCGGCGCGGCTTTGGTAATTCCCGCTCGGTTACGCCGGATCCGAGTCGGTAACAGCGACTCGGTTCAGACAAAGCTGGCCGAGGGTGTGGCTTCAACGGTAGTTAGACCGTGCAGCTAATTAGGTAAATTGGAATCAATTCCGGGTGTTCGGTGGGAGACGGCCCTACTGCTCCATCTAGCGGTCGTTCCCCGCCCTGAACCCGGCACCACAACAATACATCTTCTTAACATGAACCACAAAATCATCCTTTACAGAAAAAATTCTCGCAAATCTAATAAGCTGAGATGAAAACACATTGTAGCCGATCCTAACTGGTCCATTACTAGATGGAAGCATATACAAGACAACAGGAAAACTAAAATGGTCAACTTTATGATACACATTTCCACAACAAAAATTATTTCCAACTTCCATCATTTCCATTTATCTTCATTAAATATTTCCAATTTTTTTTATATTTCGTCATTGTGGGGAATTTTCTCATTATGGGAAATAATTATTTCCAATTATTTCCAATATCTGTATGAACAGATAGGCTTGATTTGTACAACAATTATTTCCAACTCTGACTTGCATCCAGATATGTAACTACACAATCATCATGACTACTCTTATCTGCCATTAGGCTTTCTGGATAAATTATATGAATCAGCTGATCAAAAAACTTGTAATTAATCACACAAATATCATCAATATAAAAACATGTAGAAGATAATATTTTAGATAAACCAAACTTCTCCTTCGTCAACTTCTGCAAAAATGAAAACTCACAAAAACCAGGAAAATGACCACTCATAGGGGGCTGCAGTTTCCTCCCATTGGAATGACTTTTATTTGTTGAAATAATTTCCCACCAAAAGAAACAAAAGTGTTCAATAAAATAAAATCAACAGCATCTTTAAAAAAAAAGAAAATTAATTTAAAAATGTTGAACAACTCTACATGCTCTCAATCCATCAAATACAACTTTATAAAATCTTTTCGAATGCCCTTCTCCATTATGTCTGCTACATTAGCCACATACCTGACTCAGCAACATCGGCAATTTTCACTCCCTGTTCTTGTGCCATGAAACCAAGCACAGAGAAAATGGCAAAACCAGAGAGAAAGCTTGTCCCGCTGTTCATGACCGATAAGATAAGGCAGTATCTGCAACAATAACTTCTTGATTACCATATATCCTCCACCATTTGCAACATTATATATACCTGTTGGTTAGTTAAAATATTTTAAACTTGCTTTGGTATACATGGAGTAAACAAAAACAGGGTTAATGTGTATATAAAAAGAAAAAAAAAGAAATCACAGGTTAGGATGGGGGATTTCTTTTTTATAGTTTTTGTATAATGTAGAGGCTTGTGGAAGAGCTAGAACACAGAACAGATCAGGACATACAGATCAAAAGGAATAGTGGAAAGAGCAAGAGAGAGAGAGAGAGAGAGAGAGACAGAGAGAAAACATACTAGCAGCAGGGTTGAGGGACAAAATAGAGAGAACTTGGAAAAATAAGGGATGTGGGGAAGAATGATGGCTTATGGAGACACAGGGGGTAAACAAGATGGCTCCTACTTCCACCTCCTCCTTTGAGGAACAGAACAGGCAGATTTGTTAGTGATGAAAGTGAGATGGTAAGCTTATTGAAGTTATTTTGCTTCAACATATGCAAGAGCAGACAGGGAAATTACCAGTCACTGAGAGAACTGATTGAGGAGGTGAGGAAGGACGTTTAGAGGAGTTCCAGGTACAACTGGAGGAAGCAAATAAACAAAAAAGAAAGCTAAGAGAAGATAAAGCCCTGAGGCCAGATAATATGCACTTGAGAGTATTATGGGAGATTGCTGAACAAATAAGCTTGATGTTGCCAATAACTTTACAGCTCATTGGAATCAGGGCAGATACCAGAGTATTGGAGAGTCACTCAGAGAACTATGGACCTGGGAATTTAACTTCAGTTGGGGAGAACATGTTGGAGACATTAATTATGGATCAAATGGGGGAAACATTTGGGATAAATTTAAACTAATTAAGGCAGTCAGCATGGATATACTAAACGGAGGTCATGTTTAGCAAATTTGCTGGAGTTTTCTGAAGCAGTTTCTGATTGGGTGGATGAGGGAAATGGAGCAGATGCCTTTCAGAAAGTGTTTGAATAGGCACCACAAAGAAGGCTTTTAGCTTAGGATAGGGTTTTGCAGAGTGGCTCGTAGAGTCGCTAAGTGGAGTGAAAACTGGCATAGTGATGGTAAGTACTGAATAGTTTTAAATCCTCCATGAATGTCTTCAGCCACAAACTCCAATTTATTTTGAGTAGTACAGACAGAGTAACAGCATTAGCCTTTTATATGGACTGTACGGAGTAGTGGCAAATTCAAAAATTAAAATATTTCTTAACAGCAAAGATATCGCAGCACATCCTCAGTTCAAATTGGTATCTTGGTTCATTTTACACAATGAAAGTACTGAGAGTAGGGGAATTTTGTTTGACCTGGGACTATCCCATTTCCCCCATTAGTGGGGCAACTTAGCTAAATATAGCATAACAATTGTGAATTTTGTGAGGAAAGCACCAAATTTGGCACACTAGTAGCCTAACATATTATGAACAGGTTTGGATGTTGGGCCATCTCAAATTCAGCCGCTGATGGCTGTGGCAGCCATTTTCCACTGCCATCAAAACTTTTGAGATGGCCCAATATCCAAATCTGTTCATAATATGATAGGCTACTGGTGTGCCAAATTTGGTGCTTTCCTCACAAAATGCACAATTGTTATGCTAAGTTGCCCCACTACATTGACTTTAATGTTAACTCGGGGGAAAACTATTTGACCCTGTCAATAAAAAGGAGTGAATTTTTTCTCACAAACAGATCTCTTCTGGCACCAATTTCTCCTTCTCCTCCCCCACCTTTTCCACTCATCCTGCACCAGCTTCTCCGCATTAAATTGTTTCTGGGACCAAGCTCTTCCATGAGCCTCGACTATGCATCAAAAACTTTTTTTAACCTTCCTCCATTTTACTTTACCCCCCCCACCCCACCGCTCACCCCTGACCACCCACCCTCCACCCTCTTTCTCTTACCTATTTATACCCTCATTTGAACAGAGATTCCTTATACAGTGAAATCCCTACCTATAGATACACCCTGGAAGAGTATATACAGCAAAATAAAAACCTGTTTACCCTCCCTCCTTTGCAGTTTATGTTTTTTTGTGAAAAATAACTCCTAAAGCACAATCCTTGGCACTTGCTTGTGGAGTTGACAATCCTGCCAAAAAAAAAAACAAGCAAAAAAAACTTCTAAAGCCATGTCAGCAGAGTGATGCTGCAGATTGCAGTGTAGCAGCTGACACTGTATTAGGCAGTGGGTGGTTTTACTTCTTTTTTTTCAGACAGCAACTGAGCTGGTTTGCCACTTAATTGAATGCTTATAGTTATCATCCCAGCTTCAACAGAAAGTTCTTGTCGAGAGATTCTGGAACTTATCACATTTTGGTTGGAAAACGTAGGCGAAAACCCGTAAGAGGTACTCGGTGTGCTTTCCTTCCCTCCCACCGACAGCACTTGAGGTGGAAAAGTAGTAGGACCATACCAACATTCTTCTGGAAAGATCGATGCCCCTGCCCACTCTCAATTCTATTTAAACTGTGGAGGTCAAGATTTGGCAAACACTTATCAACTCCCGTATCTGCTGTGATGGTGATTTTTGAAGAAATGCCAACAGACAGGAAAGCCATGTTGGAATTACTTATGAATACTCAAAAGTGTGTAGTACCTTAATTAGTTGACATATTAATTGTTTTCCTTTTTCATCACAGCATGTTTGAAAATTCAAATTATATCATGGATGACTTACTTTTGTAGGACAATTATGGCTTAGAATCAAAACATGCTATTCTCTATACTGATGTATATTTCAAACTGGATTGAGTGAATTCAGCCATCGATCATCTCAACGTAAACTTTCATTTACTTTTTTTAAATATAATGCTATACAAACAACTCTATTGTATGAAGATGAAGTAATGTATATCCTCATTTTCACAGCAAAACCTTGCAGAATTCATGAACGAAAATTATGTTGTTTGTGAAACTCGGAGTGAGTTTATGGATAAAGTTGAGGACTTTTAAAAGACCTTGACACAGAAACTGACATGTTTTCATCATTCATGTCAGAGTTTTCGGTTCCACTCGAAGAACTGCCATCCAGCAGGGGCGACCTATTTAATTTAATTGGTGATATTCAAAACCATCATGTGGTGGGGGGGGGGGGCTATTAAATGATGATTATCAATATTGCCATTAATATTCATCTTGGTTTTGGTAAGAATTCTGTTCGTAAAAGAAACTTGTGTATGTCCAGCTTGGCAAGACTTTCAAATAGGCTTCAGTTTGCCTTGTAGTTAAAGATTCCCTCCCACCCATCTTGAATAACCAACATTCCAGAAACTATGACAGGTGAGTGATTTGTATACTGTAAAAGCATATCTATGTGTAGTTACTTGGTTATGCCTGGTGTTGGCTTAGCAGTTAGGGTGGTGGCTTGGGATCCTAGGGTCCTGAGTTCGAGCCCCGTTGGCCACTGAATTAACATTATGGGATTGACTCAGCCTGTCATCCTTCTGAGGTTAGCGAAATGAGCACCAGTATACTGGTAATAGGGGCACTGCATCAGCGGCATAGCCGAGCCCATAACCAGCAGCTAAAAAGGCAGCACACGATGGGAATTTGGTTATACTGGTCGGTTTGCCATTGCATTAAAATTAATTATATATTTTTCCTTCCCAGCTTTGAAGAAAACTCAGCGTTGGTGGCTGATTACTTTCAGGAAGTTGAATTCATGGCAATGTTTCACACAAATGAGCCAAACATTTTAAACTGTATACCCGAGCTCTTGTTTCGAGATTTCCCTGAGGGAAAAGGATCATTTTACTTGCTCTCCCTCATTCCAATATCCCTCCTTACAAACTCACTTGACTGCATTCCAGAGAAAAATATCGGTGCAATTGGTGTTTTTGCAACACTGACCTGTGAGGTCAGCTCCCTCTGGAGTACATTCTACCAACACACACTTTCACAATATTGCTATTGCTAATGTGTTCAGAATTTTAAATGTAGATGTATTATAAACATTTATTTTAAAAAGGGAGGGTCACTATATAATAGATATCCTCTTTATCTCTTTGCTGATGACCTCACCCTCTGTCGGACTATCTGTCATCCATCAGATCGGCAAGCAGCAGCCTCTTCACTCTCTGCAGATCTGGATAAAATCACAAGCTGGTCCAACACATGGAACATGTCTTTCAATCCTAACAAATCTCACACTCTCTCTGTCTCAGAAAGGACCATCTGGAACCCCCCTCTCTCCCATTTACTTTCTCAGCAATCCTCTTGAACAAGTCCTTCCATTCAAGCTTCTGGGTGTCACTATTGCCATGATCTTTCCTGGGAAAGCCACATTTCCAAGCTAGTCTCCAAAGCCAGTCACCGACTGGGCTTCCTCCGTTGTGCAAAAGTTCTTCCTTGGCACACCCAACCTCCTGACCACATACAAAGCTTTTGTCCACAGCCTGATGGAGTAGTGCTCTCCCCTGTGGGTTGGTGCTCCTGCCTCTCACCTTTCTTGGCTTCATGCTGTGGGAACCAAGGCATTTAGGATCATTGGTATCTCCCAAGATAAGGCTGAGTCTTTGGGTCTCTCACTCTCTCACCACAGGAAGGTCAGTGGTCTTTCTATCTTCTACCGTCTCCTCTCCGACCTCCCCCCCCTACCCACCCCTTGCTCTGTCTGAGATATGTCCCTCCCCATATTTCCATTGGGCGCTCAAGGTCTGCCAGCAACCCCCTTCTAGTAAAACTACCAAAATCAAGAATCATTGCTCACCTTCATTCTTTGATTCTTCTCTTTTTTTTTCCCGCATTTGGAACAAACTCCCACACTCTCTTCAATCCCTCTCTTTCCTCCGGGTCTTCAAAACAGCTGTTCAGCACCATCTCTTATCTTCCCCCATCTAAAACCACAATCTTTTCTACCCCCACAAATCCACCCCAAACTCACCTCCTTCACATTCTCTGCTTTCCTTCCTGAAAGTCCCTGTAGTGTCCATCTTGTTTACCCTGTGTACCTTGCCCCATCCCTCTCCCTTTCACAGATCTCCTCGTGTCTCTGTTCCCCACTGTTTTTTTCTTTCCTCTCCCACCCCTCTTGTCTCCTGCTCCTCTTGTTGTACGATTTGTGTGTAAACTCTCATTACAAGCCTCATTATTGTCTACCAAAAAAAAAAGATATGAACAGTGAGATGCCATTTGAAAGTGAGAATACATGAAATTGTGGTAAAAGTGATGGGAAGGGCTTTTGTATGTGTAGACTTTTGTATGTGTAGACTTTTGTATATGTAGACTTTTGCATGTGTAGACTTTTGTATGTGTAGACTTTTGTGTGTGTAGACTTTTGTATGTGTAGACTTTTGTGTGTGTAGACTTTTGTATGTGTAGACTTTTGTATGTGTAGACTTTTGTATGTGTAGACTTTTGTATGTGTAGACTTTTGTATGTGTAGACTTTTGTATGTGTAGACTTTTGTGTGTGTAGACTTTTGTATATGTAGACTTTTGTATGTGTAGAATTTTGTGTGTGTAGACTTTTGTGTGTGAAGACTTTTTTACGTGTCGACTTTTGTGTGTGTAGACTTTTGTGTGTGTAGACTTTTGTGTGTGTAGACTTTTGTGTGTGTAGACTTTTTTACGTGTCGACTTTTGTATGTGTAGACTTTTGTGTGTGTAGACTTTTGTGTGTGTAGACTTTTGTATGTGTCGACTTTTGTGTGTGTAGACTTTTGTGTGTCGACTTTTGTATGTGTAGACTTTTGTATGCGTAGACTTTTGCGTGTGTAGACTTTTGTGTGTGTAGACTTTTGTGTGTGTAGACTTTTGTATGTGTAGACTTTTGTATGTGTAGACTTTTGTATGTGTAGACTTTTGTGTGTAGACTTTTGTATGTGTAGACTTTTGTGTGTGTAGACTTTTGTATGTGTAGACGTTTGTGTGTGTAGACTTTTGTATGTGTCGACTTTTGTACGTGTAGACTTTTGTACGTGTAGACTTTTGTACGTGTAGACTTTTGCGTGTGTAGACTTTTGCATGTGTAGACTTTTGCATGTGTAGACTTTTGTGCGTGTAGACTTTTGTATGTATAGACTTTTGTATGTGTAGACTTTTGTATGTGTAGACTTTTGTATGTGCAGACTTTTGCGTGTGTAGACTTTTGCATGTGTAGACGTTTGTGCGTGTAGACTTTTGTATGTGTAGACTTTTGTATGTGTAGACTTTTGTATGTGTAGACTTTTGTGTGTGTAGACTTTTGTATGTGTATACTTTTATGCGTGTAGACTTTTGTGGGTGTAGACTTTTGTGTGTGTAGACTTTTGTATGTGTAGACTTTTGTGGGTGTAGACTTTTGTGTGTGTAGACTTTTGTATGTGTAGACTTTTGTATGTGTAGACTTTTGTGTGTGTAGACTTTTGTATGTGTAGACTTTTGTATGTGTAGACTTTTGTATGTGTAGACTTTTGTGTGTGTAGACTTTTGCATGTGTAGACTTTTGTGTGTGTAGACTTTTGTATGTGTAGACTTTTGTGTGTGTAGACTTTTGTATGTGTAGACTTTTGTGTGTGTAGACTGTTGTATGTGTAGACTTTTGTATGTGTAGACTTTTGTGTGTATGGGGTGTATGGGATGGACGTAGAGGGACATATGGGGCCTTGATCGTCTGACTCAGGGGAGTCCCGGTTTACCCTGTGGATCTAGGACTTGCCCAAATCGAGGGATTCAAACAATTATTCACTATTTACAGTTATAATGCTGTAATTAAACAGAAAAGTATTTCAACAACACACATCATACAACTATACAATGTGTTGTCTCTCTTGTATTTGAGAAAAGCCTCCACTTATGCTTCTATCTCTTCCTGAAAGCAGTTTGTAGATTGCTTTGCCGCCAAATTTGCTTTCGGACGCCTCTTCCTATCCCTAATCTGATTGGTTGCCGAGAACAGAAACGGCTCCTCTGGATTTCCTCAACCTTAAGGAAATCCCGACTTGAGGATCTCCTTAAGGAGATTGTTTATGCTTTATTTATGCAACAGCCCTCAAGGAAATCCTTCGCTAAGGAATCACAGTGTACCTTAAGAGGAATCTTTCCTTGAAGATGAGGGAATTTTATGCAACCGGGCCAAAGTCCTCAACCTCTGAAGGAAAGTATTTAACTTCTCTTCGAAGGTTGAGATATGACAGATAGATGACAAACATTGTCTTTTAAAATGGTTGTACTATGGGATGGTTAAGCATCGCGCCTGACCAGATTCAATGAAAAAACAGCCAACAAAATGTTTTTCTTTGTAAAAAATCAATTTTCGGCCAATTTTCTCCTCGCCCCATTTTCTGAAACAGAGTCTTAAACCATCTTAGCGACTTTGAAAAATGAAATTAGATGTCGACTTCGAGTGAAGATAAAGCTGTGAAAGAGGTAGAAAGTGTGAACCTTACAAAAGAGGCTGATGAATTAAGCCCAAGAACTATATGGAGTGAACAAAATGATGACGATTTGATTTTAAAGCTCTTAAAGCTTTTAAAGATTTTAAAGATTTAAAAGATTGAAAGGACACACAGACAGACAGACTTTCTAGTGGAGAGAACATATATATGTATATATATATATATATATATATATACATACATATATATATATATATATATATATATATACACATACATACATATATATATATATATATACATACATATATATATATATATATATATATATATATATATGTTGTCGCAGGTCTGGCGGTTCAGGTTTCTCCCCCCAACCCAATTGTGGTGGATGGGCGGCTACCATCAGCCAGCCTGGCTGAATAGCCAATTGGTTTTTCTTAGGAGGTGGACACGTTGATCCTCAGAGATTATAATGCGTACGGGAGGGGTAGGGCGCAGCACTGGCAGAGCGACAGAAGCACATGGGGGTTAATACTCAAACTCAACAACAAATACATGGACATCGCAACTTAAAATAAACGCAGGGATCTAATGTCAATATAAATATTTACAAGGGTAATTCAAAATGTAATAATAATAACATGAAGTAAAGTAAACCTAAAGTTGAGGCATGTCTACACACAGATTCCAATACAGACAAGGGGGGAAATTGAATAAAAGAAAAGCAAATCCGCCCATTGTTCTGGCACTTAGCTTGGTCCAGAGATGGTCTTTATTGAACTTGGAATTGAGGAATTTCGTCCTGCATGTGCAGACGCACCCAAAATGTCGCCAAGCCGTTCTCTTGCAGCAGGAAACGTAGTCAGGCAATTCATGAGGCGATATTCAACGCCAAGGCTCAGAGACCGCCGTGCAGCCTCCTCATCGATCGTCCTCACCAACACCGTGGCTTTTCAGAATGGCGCCATCTCTTCAGTGATATATATATATATATATATATATATATATATATATATATATATATATATATATATATATATATATATATATATATGTATGTATATGTATGTATATATATATATATATATATATATATATATATATATATATATATATATATATATATATATATGAGGCTTCGAGGTCAGTCTCTCACACCCCAACCAAGAGCCAATGACCAGCGTCTGGCTCCACCATGCGAGCCAATTTGCCTCAGCATGAACACGAGAACCACGCCGTCTTCTTCATGCGTCGAAGGAAAGCTGTTTTGTCATGCCGAGAGGAGAGCAAAGCGAGATCCTCCATCCTAGCCACGTTCTTCTCTCAACCGCATACATCTCTCACACCGAACTCATGCGTTCACTCCCGATCTCCCTTCGACGTCACACCAAACAACCATCCACCTCTGGGGCATGGCTTGCTTCTGGTTATGGTTGTTGTTGGTATAAAAACGCAACTCCTTCATGGTTGGCTTGTAAATGCAACAACGTAAGAATAGGTCACAGGGGGCAATCACATACTGGGGGACATTGTCCTTAATCTGTATATAATGAATGAACATCCTCATTCAGAGGAATAAGATAGTTTAGGTTCTTGATAAAACCTTTTTCCCCACCCGTAACATTTTTGAATATCGAAAGGCATGATTCATTGCCATTTATGATCGAACAATTTGGCTTAAAATGATTTTTGGAGAGGAATGTTTCTCACTCTTTATATAATTTTTATCAATTATGTTTAAAAATTATTTTTGGAGATGACTTTTTCTCAGTATTTATATGGAAAAAGATGGTTTAAATTTCTTTTTTACAACTATGAATAAGTAAATAAAATAATATATGGTTATGTAGTTATGAAGGTGATATGATTACATTAAGTTAAAGTGTGTCTAAGGTAAAGTTTCCCAGAACTGTCATTTTCACTCTACTATATTAAACAAGAGCGAGAATTCCTTTGCAATACATGTCCCCTACCGTTCCCAATGAATGTTTGGGATATAAAAATCAATTCGCGTTTAATGCACGCTCGAGCCGATACCAGATCCAAAATGAAGAGGAAGAAACTTTAACCCACCGTGTTTGGGTCTATTCGGCAAATTAAAGTAAAAACTATTTTCATTCACCGACATCTTTTGTAGAGTATAAACCAATAAAGACAACTAGGATAACAAACCGGAGATAAAAATTAGTTTGCTTGAACGCACGCTCGAGCCGATACCGGAACCAAAAATGAAGAATAAGAAACTCTAACTTACTGTGTATCGTTCGTTTCTCGGCTTTGCCTATTTCACATTAAAATAACTCCATGTAAATGCATGAAGCGAAAACATGCGTATGGCTTATGTGCATATATAATACATTGAGGTTATCTACCTAGGATCATTCCAATTGCACTGAGCCATGGACTAACACTTTGGCCTAAGGTCTGAGGCCTGCCGATCTTTGCTGCTTCATGCAATGGTGGTGCATGATTTTAATGGGGTGGAGTCAGGCCAGCTGTCCAGCCAATGTGTGTAAAGCAGTGAGGTGGAGTCTGGGCAGCTGAACACTGACCCATGTATGATATGTAATATTTTGTAAGTTTAAAAACGGCATAACTCTGTGAAAAGTTGACAAAAACATCCGGAAGCTCAAACTTCTTCTGTAACCTATCATAATGAAGCCACGTACCAAGTTTCCGTAAAATACGTTAAAGAATATAGGAAGAAAGTCTGAAAAACCACAGGTGGGACGGACAGACGGACAGAGAGAAAACCTATAGTTCTCTCCGGTGACACTGGTTGGGGACTAAAGGAAATTAAATGTTAAAAAAAAGTATAGTTGTCAAAATAAGAATAATTTTGATCCTTCCTGTGGGCATAAAAGAAGAGTGCTTTTTCTCCTTTTCATATGTGAATGGATGTGTGCTGGAACTCCCATTTTCTAACTACAGAGGTGATTACGATGGCATCTGATACCTAGAGATGTTCAAGATAATAAGGGTTACAGCCAAAATAAATGCAGTTTTTCATCAGAATGGACAGTGACAGCACCACGGGCTGGAGTCTGAAGCCCACCACACACACAAGCAGACTGAATGGAAAAAGACCGTAAGAGACAGCTTAGTCTGAGAAAGTTTTTGATAATTGTGTAATGTGCGGTGGTTGACCATCATCAACAAGGTTTTCAGGTATGTCGGTGATTGTTGTAAAAGTTGAACATGTTCAAATTTCATGATGAGTTGTTGACACCAGTCATGCATCGACATGTAGTGCTGAGGTCGAGGACAATCGCTGACCAATAAAACTTCAGCTTCAGCTTTCGGCCAGAGTGTTATATCATCAACAGCATTTAAAACAATAGTTGTAGCTTATATGAACTTTGAAGCCCAAAAATATATGATGAAATTTGAATGTATTTGCCTGAGCTTGACCTGTATTTCCTGAAGTACTTGGCAAACCTTCAGAAACAATAAAAATGCCTTTGTAGCTGCATTGTGATTATAAAACTTTCAATGACAAAGTCTCTGCCTTTGAATGACACTGACATATACTGTACCTCCTGCATGTGTGCATATGATATTGTGGGTGTAAATATATATATATATATATATATATATATATATATATATATATATATATATATATATATATATATACATATGATGTATATGGATGTATGGGTGAATATGGGTGTATGTGAAATGTGATGAAATGTGATGTACTACTCATGTGAAATGTTGGAATTATAATTATGATGTCATCGGTCATGTGGTATGGCAGCCATATTGGAAAAAAGAAAAAAACTTTGGATGTCTGTATCTCCAAAACCACTCCATGAAAAAATTGAAACTTGACACATATGAAGTACTCCCCATGGGAAACAAGTGTGATTTTGTTTTGATGACGTCATAGGTGACTTCATGATGGCATCATAATTGCATCGGTCAAATGCTTTATCCGATCAGTATGAAAATTTTGGATGGTCATCTCGGGCTAAATTGTATGGGGGGAAAAAAACATTGATGTCGTCATCGGTCACATGGTTCAGCAGCCATATTGTTTTAAACATAAAAAGCCTGGTGATGGCTCAGTGCCTGCCCCCAATGTTTTCTTCCCTTCTTCACACCCCTTAAGTGAAACAAAGTAAATAAACTGGTGGATGGGATGAATTGGTCAAGCATAGGCATGATGAGCTCAGTGATCTCCTCCATACACGTTATTTATATTCCCTTGTAATAGTAAAAATGATCATTGGCTGAGAATTGCTGCAAAAGATGTTCCATTCCACCCACTGTTCCAAATGCACCCCAGTTTCCCCTATGTTTGCGATTCTATTTTTTAAATGACTTGTGGTTGCAAGGGGAAATTCCTGTTTTATGAAGAGGAGCATACCAAAAGTAGCTTATGAGGAGCATCGTAAAAGTCCTCACTTTCACAATTGTGGACCTTTGGTATGCTCCTTATAAGAAGTCTAATGACGGTTAACAGATGTTCCCAAAGCATTTTAAAAGTATTTCTTAGAGAGCAAATTCCTCATCAAGCATGCCAGTTTAGATTGATAATTTGGGGGAGAGGGAAAGAGAGGGAGGAAGAAGGAGGAGGTGAAAAAATGTTATTAGTTTGCACATGAAAAACAAATCTGAATACAAACTATTTTTAAACCGCCCCATGCTGGTGTGTGTATCCATCTTGTCCACCCCATGCATGCATGTTTTGCATCCTGTTCTTGTCTGTTATGTCCTGATCCGTTCAGTGAACTAGCTCTTCAATAAGCCTCGAATATGTACACAAAAAAAACGAGAAGGGTACTCGGTAGAGCACATACCTCTGCCCCGTAATGCCTGACCTACGAGAACATATCTGGCCCAATACATTTTTTAAGATATCGTGCTATATATCGTTTTGAGCCCTATCTCTCAATGGTGAAGAATCACTTTTAAAATTCTCATAGCCGGATCCGGATCTGGATCTTCACCAAATTCGAATCAATTTGTCATGGTCACACACCCGCCTTATCCACCAAGTTTCATCCGAATCCATCCAAACTTTTTGAGAAATCGTGCTATATATTGTTTTTGGCCAATCTCTCAATGGTGAAGAATCACTTAAAACATTCTAGTAGTTGGATCCGGATCCGGATCTTCACCAAAATCTAATCAGTTCATCCTTGTCACACGAACCTGTCTACCAAATTTCATCTGGATCTGTCCTCAACTTTTTGAGATAACCTGTGCACAAACAAACAAACAAACAAACAGACAGAAAGGGGTGAAAACATAACCTCCTTCACCTTCAGTGGTGGAGGTAACAAACATTTAAATGGTTTGGAAGTCATCCCTGAACAAGCCCAGTTGCTATCCTCATAGTTTCAGTGAAAGGCAGGAGGATGGGAAAGTAGATATTAAATATATAAATAAATCTGCCCTTTTTATAGATCAATTTTTCTCACTGTGAGGCAAAGAAAATAGAGACATGAAATGGTGGAAGTTGAGGGCATCTGTACAATCCATATCTGATAAAGCAAATTTTGAAAAACACCAACAATACACTCAACACATCAAAAAGAACTGTGGCCTGTGCCCCATGCAGTAATAATTAAGCACAGATGTTAATTTTTCAAGTTTGAGAAAGGTTCGAACCTGTAGCAGTTGAAATTATACTTGTTGTAACTTCCCAATGAAGGTAGAACCGCAATGCAAACAGCATACGAGTAAAATATTTGTGTCCCAGCTTCAATCCATACCTGCGCACAGTTGTACATCAACACCATGACATATGCTTGGAAAAGCAGCCAAACATGAAAGGGCACACAATTAAAATAGACTTTAACATATCTATTTTAAAATATGTATCAGCACCTGTGGATCAGCTAAGCGGCTTGTATCAGGGTAGAGGTAGTACTTAATTCCCTCGGCAGCACCAGGGAGGGTCACTCCACGGATAAGGAGGACAACAATCATAAATAGGGGGAAAGTAGCTGTGAAGTAGACGACCTAAAGGGAAGGTGGATGAATGTTTTAATAAAGGCACTTTGGAAATTAGGCAACATATAAGCAATACCAGCACAGAGATGAAACCACGATGATGGAAATAACAAAATGTGGAAAAACTGAAAACTACTTCGTAAAACTCTGCTACATTCCAAAGCTTTAAAAAAACAAAAAAAACAAGAGGCACAATTACATTCATGCAGGTCACTTTAAAATAATGAACTATAATATAATGTAATGTGTTTCCACGAGTAGATATCGAAATATATATATATATATATATATATATATATATATATATATATATATATATATATATATATATATATATATATACATATTGTGAACCATGGTGTGTCCGTGTGTTGGTCTCTCCCGTTTACGGTGGCCACTTCCCACGTTACGTTTGAAAAGCTGCGCATGCAGGCAAAGCTCAACATTCACTTTTTTATTGTCCATTCAAATAATCTTTAAAATGAGCATGAACATCTGGATTCAAGGACATTTAAGCTAGATCTGCATGAAGTGACACACAATTTCAAATAGCCATATTTTGCCTTATTTTTTCGACAATTGCAACCACCGCCGCCCGATGTTGCGCAACCATTTTGTGGTGGGCGGTATGAGTAGCTCAGAGCTTTGGCTCTGAGTGAAACCAGGATTGCAACACAATTAACCTTTTTAAAAGTCAATGAAATAATTAAAATTGATAGATTAACCTCAACTTTTCCCGTCACTGGGGACGGGTACTTTGGCTTCCTTTCGATAGGTCAGATGAATGCATCACGTGCAAGAGATGCAATTTTTCTATTTTGAGGAGGGCGTTTCCATGTAGGGGCGGACATCATTTTCTGATTTCCCTGAAGGTTGGAGAAGTCTCGAATATACAAAGTGTGGGGAAAGAGCCATGCTGCTTTCACAGCAAACAATAACTGAAAAGCTAATGGAACTGGTGCTGCATTATTCTCGCCTTTTCGACCACATCTGGTCATAAAGCTTCCAAGCAGAGTGTATGAAGATGTTTATATTTATTCGTATGCAGCCTCTGGCTGCTTGCCTGCAGCATTTTCTGGGGCATGGCTTTGCTACTGATGCAGTGCCCCTGTTACCAGTTACCTGGTACTCATTTTGCTGATCTCAGAAGGATGGCAGGCTGAGTCAACCCACCTGGTGTTAATTCCACGGCACGACAGGGGCTTGAATTCAAGACCCTAAGATCTTAAGGCAGCCACCTCAGCCATTAAGCCAACACAAAGCTTTATGAAGATACTAATATGGCAAAACATTCTACAGAGGAACCCAAGAAAAAGCCTCGAGATCCTTTCATTTGTATGGCTTATAGAAAGCCGTCAAGTACTTATTTACCTTTCTGCACCTCAAGAAGGAAAATAAGTCTCAATAATGTAAGGACCCACAATGGTCACGAGGATGTTGTTTCTAAGAAACAGAACTAAATGTGGCTCAGATTCCACAATTACAAGACAACTTCTATATTTTGTTAGAATACGTTTGTCTCGTCATTTCAAAACATTATCTTCATGGAAAGTGTCATCCGTCGCATGTGTGTTCAAACAAGTGATGGACTCTGACAAGACAGGCACATTCTTTTAAAATATATAAGTTGTGATGTACCGTACATACCAACTATCACAATCCAAACGGTGCAGCGTCTTACTTGCACATTTAGCATCAAGAACCAACGATGGTATTGTTAATTTTTTTGGGGGGAGGGGGGGGAGGGGAAGTTGGGTGTTGCTTTCATTTTGACATGTGATGACCAACAAAACGGTGGAAAGAAAGTTTTACAACTGATTCAGATGCAAGTAAAATCATGACAGGGCACAAATAAACAACAACAAAACATGCAAACAACGAGAAGAGTGATTAAGAGAATTAGAAGCACGCAGTAGTTCACGCACACCTGTGCCACACGGTGCCAAAATGACAAGGTGCATCAAATTAATGGAATATTTAATTATGAGTAGATTGAACAGGCAAGGTGTTGGAGAGAAAAGATAAAAATCAGAAGTCTTTGAAACTCGACTGCCCCACATCTGTTCACTGTAATGTACCTTTCCCGAAGTCTTCACACCTTTCCAGATACAGAAAAAGACGACGACCCACATAGCAATCATGCATAGAGTCAGGTCCCATTTCAGCTCACCCACTTCATCTATTCCTTTTGTCAAACCGAGCACCTTTCGTCTGCAGACAGTAAGACACGGCAAGGCACGCTACAGCTTCCAAAACAGTCGACTCAAACATGACACGTGGTACGAAATAGAGATTACTGTCAATGTAAAGTGGCGTAAATGAATTGAAAAGCTGCAGCGCTGAAGTCTGAAGGTCTTGCCCATATTTATTGCATCATGGTCCAGACAGCAAGGTCCAGACGGTGTTGCTGGGCATGCGCAGTGAGCGTCGTAGTCCTTACTCCCAGAACTCTATGACGGGCGAGACGTGACGGAGATGGCTTAAGGAGGCGTTGGTGTGGTTGAGGTATTGGGCCGTAAGGTTGCGTCTCAGGATGTCCTCCATGCAGTCATGTGTATTCCACGTGTTGTTGCATGTCGACCAGGGCAGATTGCTGGTGAAGGAGTGCGCCAGGTAGTAGAGCGCCCAGGCGAGGATTATGATGTAGTTCACGCTCATGAAGGACACGATTATGACCGAAGCATATCCAACGCCTGTAGTTGGTGGAAGGGCGACCATTGAGCGATTGCATGTGTCAATATTGAACCACCACCAATTAGCAGCAGGGTGGTGGCATACAAACCAGACTCCCCAAAAATCAGGGAATCCTTACCCTGGACATAGCAATTGCAGAAGCTTCATTTTTGACAGGCGATTTTTAAAAAGCAATACAAGCAAGCATCCATTTATAACCCAAGTTGCAATCAAGGTAAAGTAGACATGCGAGCTGTTCCACTGATTTTGCTGCTTTGGGATGACAGGGAGATTGGCCACCAATGAGCAATGACCCATCTGCTGCACACTTGTAATGATGAGGCCACACATTGCCCCTGCACCAAGCGAGGGAGTAAAAAGGCGCCAAAAGTCGCCCTGCACACTAACCGGTGAGCAATGGGCAGATTTTGGTCCAGCAGCAGATCCCGCCCTGCGCGGTAAACTGTCCCAGCGCCACCTCCAGGAAGAACAAAGGAATGCCACATCCCAGCAGGAAAATGCAGTACGGAATCAAAAATGCACCTGGATAAAGGAAATAAATATCCTTTTTTTAAATCGAATCAAGGGACCATAAGAAGCTCGCGTACAGGTCTCTTGTTTATAAATAAGTCCAAATCCATCACGTGTCATGGTCCTAGCAATACAACCTGTCAACTGTTTTTTTTGTTTTTGTTATCTCGATCAATCGTCCCTTCCTTACAGGACTCCGTAACAAACAACTAACCCTGTAAGCGCACGATCCAAGTTTTTCTTTACAATTTCATCCGTCCAAATAAGTTTTCAAAACTCGAATAAACAACTCATAACAGCGAAAGCGTCCCATTGCACAGACAACAAAACTTTTTATTATTATTATTATTATTATTATTATTATTATTATTATTATTATTATTCTTTAAAGCACTGCAAAATTACTTTTGAGATTACTCATCGAAACAAAAGGACAATACAAAAACAATTCGAAAACTTTATCTCGAGTTTAAAGTGCAGTTGTCGCAGCAGCGAAGTTGGTTTCGCTGCCATCGGGCTATATCGGAGTGGAACTTTCCACTTGCAAAGCAATTTCGCAATTAGTTCGAGTTCAGCGGTCAGCGATGCTGCGCCAGACCAGCACAGTCCGTCCAGCATGTAGGTTTCTTTTCCCCCAAAATCACCCACCACCACCGTTCTTGTAGCACAGGTAGGGGAACCGCCATACGTTGCCCAGTCCGATGAAACCTCCGGCCACGGAGAGTATGAAGTCCAGACGATGACTCCACTGCTCGCGTGGAACCTCTGATCGCTCAGAAGTTTTCGCGGGGTTCGCGAGGGCGCGCACCGATTCGCAGCACTCAGCCTGCACGCAGTATTGCTTTTCCTTGGACATCATCGCGGGATTTTATGGCTAATTTCCTATTTCCCACGGACTTGTTGCGCGACTAAGAAATTTCCCCACCGCCCGAACGAGATGCGCTCAGAAGAGGTTCCCCCACCGCTCTGCTGGGGCATCCATTGGGAGATAAGTCACAGCCCCCTCTTTCTGTGACGTTGTCATGAATTTTTAATACAGACCACGCCCATACCATATGGGTGGGGCTTGCAGAGATTTTGAAGTTTGGGGAGATAGCACTTGCCTCCTCGGTTCCATTAGTTTTATCACATATATATATATATATATATATATATATATATATATATATATATATATATATATATATATATATATATATATATATATATATACACATACATATATCCTTGACAACGATTCAGTAATAAGAAACGTTATCGTTGATGAGGAAGCCATGCCTACCTACATCGATTGACCCCAATAGCATTTGGGATGAACAATCCTCTATGACATCATCAACTCATTAGTTATTTCGCTGAGCCGTATATTCCACCAAATCTTGTGTCTTTGGCATTAACTTAGCAAACTAGAGTGGGAGCACTCGGTAGAGTGCAAAACCTCCGCTGCCAATACTGCTGGGTCACTTAAGTGAACCTGATATCCTATTCATTGTCAAAACGGATCAGACTCTACTGAACCACGATTGAATAAACTAAACTAGATCGACGCGCATGTAGAAATGCCCCCAAAAAAAAAAAATCGAAATTTGTTTGAAAAAAAGAGTTGAAAAAAAATTTTTTTTTCTCTAACAAATTTTTTTTGGGGGGGAGGGGATTTGGAAATCACTTAAAACATGTAGAAATGCAAAAAAAATGCAAATTTTTTCAAATAAAATCGAATTTTTTTTGAAAAAAAGTTGCAAAATTTTCTAAGTTTTTTTTTTGGACCAAGTCCAAAATCTAACGGCATGATCCTTGGACCATACCTAATCCCCCACCAAGTTTCGTCGAAATCCGTCCAGGAGTTTTTCCCTACTACTGTTCACAAACAAACAAACAAACAAACAGACAGACAGGGGTGAAAACAGTAACCTCCATTCATCTTCGATGGCGGAGGTTCATGATAAGGAAAACAGTCCGAGTCATTGTTCTCGTGCCCTGTTTGACGTGTTTCCACTTTTTGGCACTTTTTTTTGCAAGTGCATCAGAACTTGATTCACTTGCAATTATACCCGGTGTTGTTGGCTTAATGGTTAGGGTGGTGGGCTTGGGATCCTGGGATCCTGATTTCAAATCCTGCTCGGATGTTGAATTAATACCAGGTGGGGTTGACTCTGTCCGTCATCCTTCTGAGGTTGGCAAAATGAGTGCCTGCTTGCTGGTATCCTGTGTTGGAGTGATGACCCGTCCAGGATTGTGCCCAACAGCCCAGGAGACTGCTTATGTAGCACCAATGCTCTGCACAGAGTGTGGTCCCAATGGATGGATGGATACACTTGCAATTGGGGCACAGAGATGTCAAAGGTATATATATATATATATATATATATATATATATATATATATATATATATATATATATATATATATATATATATATATATATATACATTACACAACAATATATCTCGTGTTTTCTTACATTCTAATCAATCTAATGGATAATTGGGGCACTGTGGCAGGAAATATGAAGAATGCATATATCAGTTTTTGTTTTTGTTTGATACATTAACAACAATGACGACAGAATGTAAAACGTGCAGATTATCGTCACAAGGTTAGTCAGAGTTTGAGAGGAAGGGGAACAAGGAGTGGGGGGGAGTGGGAAGAGCTCGAGGGATGGGAGGAGTGGGTGAGAGGAGTGGGAAGAGTGATACAAGACATTCATCCCCAAAAGAACGGAGGGGTTGATGAAAAGGTAAATTAGAATTGAGATTACATATGTTTCTAGTTTTTTGAGAGAAGTTGATAGAGTCGTATTTTAAGTGTAGGTTTGGTTAGATTTTTAAAAAATCTTTGTTTGCAGTGATCTAATTAAGCTCATGGAGGAGTTTGTACAAATAATCACACACAGGCCGAGGACGTCAGGAGGCATTGATGCACTTTCAGTTGAATTACAGGGACATGGACAAACACACGGAATTGTGAACCTGGTTTGTCCGCATCGTGACGACATCATGAGATGGGGGTTCAATTGAGAACACCAGAGGCACAGACAAATATTCAAAGTTTTAGTAAATGTGTAAATGACACCTGAATCTTTTGTGAACTGTGTTTTTATTGGTGCATTGTATTGTTGCGTAACCTTCAAGTGAAATGTTTTCAGAAACAAAGTTGAACAAGAAAATCAAAATTTAATAAAATTAATCAACATTTCATTAGGTTAACACAAATGAAGTTAATTAATTTTACATGAGACTACAACAGATATGGTGATAGTTTCAAAGATGATGGGTGATGGGCTCTGTAGTGAAACTAATTTTGAAATTTCTTGGAAATTCGGGTTTTTAAAGCCAAAGTATCTGTAGGTATTTGAATCATCTTGTCATACGATTTACAAACCAGTTGCAGCCAACTTTTACAACAGCTGTTCATGCTGCAATGTCACCCCGGTGTTCTTCAGGCAGGGCGATTCATCAACGTGTACGCCGTCCCTCGGATGGACGTTAAGCCGGGTGTCCCGTCTGCTGGCATTAGTTGATGGGCGTTAAACATGCCACCGTGTCCTTCGTGTGGACTAGGTGAGCGATCGCTGGCACTATGGCCGAATTAATCATTCCTACCTTGACTACCACTGGAAAGGCAATGGCAAACCACCCAGTGTAATGCTTGTGAGACTGCTTTGGCCCCTTCGAGCAGAGCAGCCGAATCGGTTTGCTTTTTTAGTCTGGCCATTTGCTCTCACTTGTTTGTTAAGCTCAAGTTTCACGGGCTGACAACATCATGCTCAGCTAGATGGGAATGCTACACCTGGACCCTGTCCAATTGCAAGTCAAAGCAACACGATTTCCAACGTTATACAAGAGGTGCTCATTCAACCCCATATAACCACCTCCAGAAAACTCTTACGACGGTGCTTTGACAATCTCAAAAATACTGTAAAGCCTGGTGTTGGCTCAGTGGTTAGGGGTGGCTGGCTTGGGATCTTAGGGTCCTGAGTTCCAGCCCCGTTAGCCACTGAATTAACATCAGGTGGGATTCACTCAGCCTGTCATCCTTCCGAGGTCAGTGAAATAAGAACCAGTGTATTGGAAAAGGGGCATCGCATCAGCGGCATATTCATGGCCCCCAACAAAATGATAGCTACCCGGCAGCCAAGCTGCCATATGTAAGAGGAGGGAAAATACTGTGCATTTTGAGAACTAGCGATCAACCCATCCTTATGGATGTCTCTCCACTTGTATGCTGTCTAGCTGTGTACGCAGTTTGTACATCATCCCTCATGATTGCCCTTATGAGGTGGTCGGGGCTCCCTCGAGAATAGCACACAGTGCAGCAGTTGTTTATCTCAGTGCACTGTACTCCACTTCCACATTTTATTCCTCTGAATGATTTTAGCATGTGGAATGAAACTATTATATGGATTGGCTTGTTTCGTGTTCCCAACCGAACTTATGGTCTATGATGTTTTGAACAAAGGTTCAAATCCAATCTACTTATGATGTGTATTTGTCCTTTGTCTACTCATGTTCTTGGACTATAATTAATCTCTCAATGCACTCATGTCTCCCAATGCACTCGTATATTTGTTCTGCATATGATTTATCTATGACTGACTGATGTACCATGTTCTGTGTTACAGAGCGTTGGTTCGACTACAGCAGTGTCTTGGCAAAGGTCATACTGGCCGGTTTGTAATTCCTCTCCCAGCGGTAGTTTGGGAAGGAATTTGGCTATGGCACCGGCGATAGCTCGCCGACTCTTTGTGAATGACACCTTGGGATCTTGAACATATTGTTGTGGTTACCAAATTCGCAAACCACCATTCAGGTCCCTTAGGTGAGGTATCTCGGTAAGTATATGTGTAGTTAGGCCCAACCCCGTTGACTAGTGGGAATACATGTCATTCATGCGTGCTGCGACTCTTCAGGATAGCCGTTTTTCTTTTACTATCTTTATTTTGGACCAACCGCCATTGTTACCACCACCAACCACAACATCAACCACCCACCGCGGCACCGCTTCACGTCACACCTCGCAACCGTCGCATCGCCACCGTTCTTGCGCCGCTTGTGGGTACCGGTGTTGGACTCGTGCAGGGCGCGCGCCGAACAGCGTGTACAAAACCACGGATTTTCCGCTCCAAAAACGGATCAAAAACGACACACGCCCACTTTTGTTCCATCCAATCGGTGAGCGAGGGGCGATTTGGCCCCGCCTCCAGGGCGTTGGAGGGCGGTCGCTATATGCAAATTCATGGATCAAAATGCATTCACGCCCACTTTTTCTCGGGCCAATGGGGAGCGAGGTGAAAGGTCGAAGGCAGGGGGTCAAAGGCGAAGCCACGGGGCTTATATAAGCGGCTGCGTTCGTCAGAAAAGGGTTGGTTGGTCGTTGGTTGTTGGTCGTCGTCGTGTGCGTTGGAGTCGGAGCGAAGAGGACGGAGCTGTGGAGAGGCGGCGAAGGCAGACGAGGGGGTGCTCGCGTCGTGCCGGGAGCTGCACACCAGGGAGGCCGACGGCGCGACCTGGTCGAGGTGGAGACGCTCGTCGCGGGACTCGAGGCAGAGTAAAAATCCTCTATACCCCGAGCATCAGCAACCCCCTCCTGTTTCCCCCCACGCTGAGATAGTGCGACCAAGGGGGCCCCTTTTCCCACCCCCTACCAGACACTGTCCGCGAGGCCCGCGGAGTTGAGGCACCATCAGGCCCGCCTCATCCTTGAGGGTGTTCTTTTTCTTGGTTTTGGGTATGTGTTGTCGGCGCCGTCTGTGAAGTAAAATTGTATAAGTGTTGCCGTGTGCTCGCGTAATCGGTATTAGATCTGCATTGTCGCATTTGCTTTTTGTGTAAAATTGCATTGTGTTTCTTCTTCTTTTCTATGTGCTTTTGGTGGAATTGTATATGTGTGCTTTCCGTTCATCGCGAATAAATGTGCTTTGTGTTGAACTGTTTCCCGCTTCGCTTCGTCATTTCTCTCATTGAATCCTCATCTTGCTTCACGTAAAGGGTTGGTCATGGGCTGAATACGCCCGATAATTAATCGAACCGTCGAGGCCGACGATAACACCGCTCGGTTATCCCGATAGTACGGAACGGGTCACTTAAGTGGCCCGTGTCCGAAGTCGACCTGCGGCGAGGTGCGATCGCCCGGTCTGCCCTCCGTGTGGGTACTTAGGTAGGTCGAATTTGGCGAGCAACCCTATCCCACGCGGGGGCCGATTGGCTCGATCGCGGTGAGACCGAAAGGTCCACCCGTGACTGGTTCCCGGCGTTAGTCCGAGAGGGTCACGACTGGATTGTCCGTCCGGTGGGCTACGTGCCGCGATTCGAGTTACGTGGCCATCAGCACGCCGGCGGGCGCGAATCCGCAACAATATATCAACTAATACTGGCAGATGGGGCGTCTGTTTAACGTCCATCCGAGACACGGCGCACGTACTGATCAATCATCCTGTTGGCGAAACACCGGGGTGACAGTTTTTATCTGGGTTTGGATTCAAACCACAGGTGAGTGTGTATACCTCTTGGCCAACCTATCAGCCCGATTTATCCAAAAGGTTTGTCATAAACCTTATATCAATGTTAAAAGGTTGTGCTCCAACATTCCAACTGCTGTTTAAATCCATGTCTTGAAATCCCTTTCATGTTGGCAATTCTCGAGCTCTGCCAAACACTCAAGAGTTATGAATGTATAGCACAGGCACAATAGTGCAGCAAATCACGTTTCCACTGATACTGGGCTGCTGATAATGTTGCACTTCTCTCTTCTGCAGCACATCATTTCGATGAGCGCATCAACACCGCAAACGCAGTGCTCCCCACCCGTACATTATGGCAGGAACTCTTCGAATTGTGGCCAGGATGCCGCCAACAACTTGTCTATTCTTCATTGGAAGACACAGTGGGTTATTTAACATCCACCAACTGAAGCTAACTGATGAGACACCCAGCTTAACATCCATCCAAGGGACGGCGCATGTCATGAACTACTCGCTAAGTAGTTACCATCTACCGTGATTCCGTTTTTGCTTATTTAAGAGCTGTACACTGTGTGGTTTGGTCTTTGAAATGTTCGGTACCACAAACTACCAATAAGGCAAATGCTGCCACCATTATTTATGCACATGTATATTTTATCGATGCTGCGTTTCCTAATACTCAAGAGCCCTCTTCTGCTGCTTATGAAGAACTACATATGAAATATCACCAAGCTGCTTTGGGTAATATCAGGAGAGCTCAGTGGAAGAGAGTTTTCACCTCTGAGTTGTGTAGTTTGAGTTTGATTCCTGATAGAACATTCTCCTCTGACATACTGTCGTTATTAGAAAGGAAGCCTGGGTGGTGGACATGTTAAATAAGGTGGTGTATAAGACACTACTCATTGGTGGTAAACTTCTGGAATTTCTTTTGTACAACCTTTAAAATAATTATTACATTTAAATTGAATTATAAACTTAAACAGTGAATGGCGTAAGGTGTTCTATGAACTCTCTAGTTGTAGTTTTTATGGGGGGAAATGAATGTAGAAGTTGGAAAGAATAACAGGAAAAGAGAGCTGCATGGGAAGACTGGAAGAGACACAGCGCTCGGTGGTGCTCAGGGGTGATGTGTTCGGGGTCAAGCACCATCTTCTAGAATGACGTGTACAAGCTCAAAAGGATACTCCATGCACTTGAACCCCAGCAAGTTGTCAATGAGTCTTCTATACTGAAAGAAGATGAATATTACATGGTGGCAGAAGTGGTATCGTGCACCAGCTGGCATGGGATTTCACACTTTTGATGGCATTTTGATGAGTAGATGGAGGAGGGGTTGGGTAGTGTGACCATTGTTTGTGGGGGATGGTCTATTGTTTGTAGGGGATGGTGATAGTGGTGGTTGGTGGTGGGGGATGGTTTATTCCCACAAAAAAAAACACGAGTAGCTGGAGAACAAGAGCCACCAAAGTAGAAGCAGTTCACATTTTATAAACTGCAGATAGCTGGATTCCGTAAATTGCAAATCCGTAAATGTCGCGATTTTACGGTATACTGTATTATTGTAAAAAAATGTTTTTTTACTATAATGTAAATGTACCCATCTTCTGTAAGTAACAGGTTAAATTTTAAATCAGACCTTAATGTATGTCGTAATGAAACAAGATAGTATGTTTTTCATGAAACATATAAAAACATTTAGTTGTTTAATTTAAAATGATGCTTAATGCTTTGTCCATTACAATGCATTAATTATGCATCAATGTGATGTGTCTCTGTAAGCCTGGTGTTGATTTAACAGTTAAAGTGGCTGGCTGAAGATCTGAGGCTCTTGAGTTATTCAGTTCAAGCCCCGATAGACCGTTGAATTTACACCAGGTGGGGTTGATTCAGCCTGTCATCCTTCTGTGGTCGACGAAAAGTGTACTGGTAATAGAGGGCACAGCATCAGCGGCACAGCTGCACCGCCAGAAGATGATACAACCAGCAGCCACAGGCTGCACATGATAGCGAGCTTGCTATGCGTCTGTGTCTAGCCAACTGGGTGACAATAAAAGAAGGTGAAAATAAAGTAAGAAGGGGGAATGAAGTGTCTTATAGATCAGTGTTTGCATGAGTTATGAATCTATTGGCGAGCTGGGTTGCAACAGTCGATTGCATCACATCTGCAAGTGAAAGTGAGCCTAAGGTTATTTCTGAAGCAAGTGCATTGGCTGTTGTGCACTTTGATTTTCATCAACAGGTAACAAGCTCCAGATAGGCAAATGGGATAGGGGTTAGCGTTGTTCAGACAGCTTTCAGGCAATGGGACTCCTTGTTCCAAGCCAATATGTCAATGGGCAATGAGATATCTATGTGTTCCTGGTCTGCCTGCAACCAGATATTTGCCTGGTAGTTGGTGTGTGTAGTGTGAAGTTCCAGGGCATCTCTTTTTGGTGGTAATATATCCAGACCCTTCAAGTCCTTACGAAAGAGTTGTCACCTTGCATGGTTGACGGTTGGCTGTCTCAGGTGTGCCATACAGGTGACACACAAACTCTTCAAGAGGAGCGAGTTCTCCATCACAACCAATTCCCTTGACAAGGAGTCGTTGGTTCTCAAATATTTTCCAGCACGACTTTTTCCCATGGCCATTAAAGGAGGAGGTTGTATCAACCTGTTGGTGCAGGGAAGCTGAGAAGGTTATCCCTCACAGGTTGTGCAAGTCTCCCAGATATTGCCTGGATTGGGTAACATTTCTGCTTCTTTGCCATTGTAGAGATCATCCACACTTCATCTGCTTTTGTCGATATGAAGTGCACCAGAAACAGCATGTCCTCTGTGTCTCTGTAGATGACCTGCAGTATTTGGTATCCTTCATTGACTGCCTCACATTAATGGAGTTGGTGTCAGCCTCTTCATGCTTTCCTCGAAGCCTGACGTCATCTCTCCTTGTTGACCTTGCATCTGTAGCATCAGAGAATCCATCTCCTGTTACCAGCTTGGATCGTTCCAGTAGACCTTTATCCTTCTTTGTGATGGCATCAGACATGAACTTGGAAAGATCAGCCTTGTTCTCATCCAAGGCAATGAATTGACTAAACCATTGAATATAAAAAATTGAGGATGATAAAGTACATATTGATTTACTAAACTCGCTTGATTATGGAGTTTCTGTTGCCAGTAAAGGAAGGAAGAATGAAAAGGAGAAACACTTTATTGAGGCTTTTCGTCGACTTGGTTCAGGCATTAGTTTTCTTCCAAATGACCCATCACAATTAGTTAATAGACTGTTATTGTTGTCAGGTTGTAAGAAGGCTGGAAATAATTGTTTTAATGAAGCATCAGCCATTTTAGATCAGTTATTGAATGTGAAAATAATTAATAAATGTCAATACCACCCACACAGCTGTGAAACCCCAAGACAGAGTGACATGGATCCACTCCTCCCACTGCAAAAGAGCTCAAAGGGAAAACTTGAGCAACAAAGAGACACCCTCAACCACCACCCCATGACGACATGGATTGTTTTCATCATCTCTTTGGGGTGTTGTGGCAGCAACTATGCTTTTATTGATAAAAGAAGGGGTACTCCCCTGGTCGATAGGACTATCATCTGCTGAGAATAACAGTACAGTATAGCATTTGAGTGGTAATACAAGGAAATCAGACACAGGTGGAGGCCATTCAGCCCATCATGCCTGCACAACATCAACACCACACGAATTTATCAACACAAGATCCAAAGAAGAAAATGCAATCTCTATTATAATATCAAGCTTGCACACTAAAAACTCGGCTCGCCGTCACACGATCCCTTTGAAATTGCTGTGGCACTTAGCGGACATGCCGACAATGTTTGGGAAGTCTTGGCGTTCCATAGTACCACTTGCATTTTGCACAATGCATATTTTTGTCATTCCCCTTGTACGGTCTGTCGTCTGCTACCAGCTATGTTGTCCTGCTATCCCGTGCATGTGCACGGGTATCGCGAGTATGTATATATTGTTACGGATTTGGAAACCATAAGCATTCAACATACAGATGTCCCAAAAGTCAGTTATGTCGTTAAGTATGTGTGTAGTCAGATCCCTTTCGTTTTGTCTAGTGGGAGAATCAAAGTAAAGGCGTGCGTTGCGATTTCTTTTCAGTTAAGTTATTAAATCTTTACATCCAACGAACAACCAATAACCATTCCATTCCCCATCACGATCCACTACCCACCCGCTGTCTGCAAGCACTCTGACTTGCCAAGGCAGGGTCTTGCAGCCATTCCTTGCCACTTCCACCAACATTCCTTCCACAAACGTTGTAACTCTTGCACGACAGTCTGTGCAACATTGATACTGCTACTCGTCAAGTATGAACCCACGTGGAAGACTGGCTGGGGTTTCCCGGCAGGGGCCGTTGCAGCGTTGATACTGTTACTCGTCGAGTGTGGGCCCACGTGGAGGAGTGGCTGGGGTTTCCCAGCAGGGGCGAAAGCCCCGCCCTGGAAAGGTGGGCCGTAGGACCTGTCCAATCAGAGGCGGACAGCGAGGTGTGTTCACCAAGGCCCCTCCCCGCTGAGGGCGGTCAATAAATTCCCGAGCACTCTCTGAGGCAGGTGGTCTTTTTGAGGTCTTGGAGGGTCTTTTTGAGGTCTTGGGTGGTCTTTTTGAGGTCTTGAGAGTCTTTTTGAGGTCTTGGAGAGTCTTTTAAAAGTTCTTTTGAAGAGTTTTTGGTAAACATCGAGGCGGCGAACGTGTCTCTGCTGGCCCTCTACGAGGAAGGGAAGAGCGACCCCGACCCCCCTCCGTGGACCCCAGCCATTCACCACCCGAGCTCCACCAGGAACCTAGAGTCCCATACGTGCAACTGGGGACCAAACCAGTGACCATTGTCAGGTGCCGCATCACAGAGCATGCCTTTCCTCTGATGGTCAGGTACACCACTGAACTCTGGCCCCCAGCTTGTCTCTCTCTCCATGGCAGCGAGGGTCCAATAAAGACTCTGGGTTTCTTTTCATTTTGTGTGTGTGTCTGCATGTGGGCCCGTCTTTAAGTAGAACTGAATAAGTGTTTTTGGATCATTGGAAATACTTCTTGCATATTCGCGTTCAGTCTTGCTTTGTGTCTTCATTTACTGTGAATAAAACTTGTTAGAAATGCCCCCAGTTCGTTTCCATCCCTTCTTGCATTGGTCAAGCATGGTTCGAATCTGAGTTTAGGCGGGGTTTTATACCCGATAATCCGGTCATTCCAGCTGGCACGGCTTTGGCAGTTTCCGCTCGGCTGCACCTGAACCGGAGTTGGTAGTCGGTAGTTGGAACTCTACCGCAGTCGGTAGAGTGACCCGGTTTGAGCAAGACGTGCCGAGGGCATGGTTTCCCGGTAGTCGAAATCGGGAAGTTAATTAGGTAAATTGGTTATAGACAAATAGACCCCACACTACGTGGTTGAAATATTGGCGACCACGGTCGGTTAAACGACCCGCCGGCTGGCAGAGTTATCCGAGAGACGGCCTACAATTCCGGGGAGTTTGATGGGACACAACGCAAACCTCCCCCACCTAGTGGTCATTTTCGCCACCGACCCCCGCCCCACAACTATATATATATATATATATATATATATATATATATATATATATATATATATATATATATATATATATATATGTATATATATATGTATATATATATATATATATATATATATGTATATATATATATGTATGTATATATATATATATATATATATATATATATATATATATATGTATGTATATATATATATGTGTATATATATATATATATATATATATATATATATATATATATATATATATATAATATATATATATATATATGTATATATATATATATATATATATATATATATATATATATATATATATATATATATATATATATATATATATATATATATATATATGTATGTATATATATATATATATATATATATATATATATATATATATATATATATATATATGTATATATATATATATATATATATATATATATATGTATATATATATATATATATATATATATATATATATATATATATATATATATATATATATGTATGTATATATATGTATGTATATATATATATATATATGTATATATATATATATATATATATATATATATATATATATACATATATATATATATATATATTTATATATATGTGTATATATATATATATGTGTATATATATATATATATATATATATATATATATATATATATATATATATATATATATATATATATATACGTATATGTATATATATATATATATGTATATATATATATATATATTTATATATATATATATATATACATACATATACATATTGTTACGGATTTCAGAATCCGATCCGACGAAGGCTAACAAACATCTAGGTCCTCAGACAGTTATTTCCCTAAATGCATGTCCAGGATAGACCCATCCCCATGTCTGGTGGGATTCTAAATGTGATGTGTTGAGAAGGGTAAAGAATATATTCACTCTCTTATGGAAAGTTCCTTTTTCTCTTTACGACAGACACATTCAGGCACGTGAGATAGCGTTAGCCCAACGGAGGTTCGACACCTGCCTTTTTCCCTCGACGTTGACACCCATTTCTTTCACCGATGCCGAGACTCACCTTTTTCCTTCGACGTTTGACACCCCATTCAGCAGGTCTATGGACGCTAACTGGCTCTTTTTCATATCGGGCTGAACATTGAGGTGATAATTGTTGTTGACGTTTTATGAGTGCTTCACGTGTTCGCTTGGTAATTCTGACAAATGGCTCCTTTTTGCCGTTCGTCCAGCACCACAGGCATGGCGTTGTGGGCCAGGAGTGATCGCGGGACAGGCAGGTTGTCATGGCAACGATTCGCAAATGGGGCGGGGTGGATTTGGCTGGAGTCTGCACCCACCCAGACGGGCCGCCTATAAAAAGAGTACGAGAGGTCCGTTCTTGGCGGATCAGTCGACAACGAGTAAGTTTGTGAGTCAGTTGGCATTGGTGAGTTGGTATCAGTCAGACGGCTTTACCAGTCAGTCAGAGTCCAGTCAGTCAGACAACTTTACCAGTCAGTGAGTCGGTGTCAGTCAAACAACTTTACCAGTCAATGAGTCAGTCAGATGACTTTACCAGTCAGTCGGAGTCCAGTATGTCAGATGGCTTTTCCAGTCAGTCGGCGCCAGTGAGTTGGTGACAGCCTCAGCATCTCACAGTGCCTCACAGATCCTAACAGTTGTCCGTCTGTTGTGGCTCCTGGTGGCTCCTGGCAGGAGGGGGGTGACGCTCGGGCCGTTGGTGCTCGTTTTTGCTCGGGGCCTGCTCTTGGCATGCCTGATCCTTGGGGGTGACGTCGATTGGCATTCAAGCCTGCTCGCAAGTGGGTGCATGGCTGGGCTCGGCGCTGGCAACGGACAAGGCACGCTCACTCATTTCAGGACGTTTTTGTTTGACGAACGACTTCTCTTTGGTGAGCGAGACAATTTCTCTCCACCTCCCCCCCGCCCCCCCCCCCGAATGATCTGCTGGGTACTCAGTACCCTTGTCTGTGTTTAATTGTTAAGTAAGGCAGAGAGATAAGCATCTGCCCTTTGTCTCTTTTTCTCTTAGTGGCCGATTGATTCTTTATTTGCTTACAATTACTTTGATTGATTTTTATTTATTTATTTTTCTTTATGAATAAATTGCTTTGTTGACGTTCCAACCTGTCCATGCTTGTTCTTTCCTTCCATTGATCCAGCATTATTCGAACCGAGATAGACTGGGAGGTAATTACCACACAAATTGACCAATAACAGTCGGAACGCACCAGCGGTAAAACGCTCGGCAGCCCTAATTAATATATATCCTATCCCCTTTCCTTCCATACAAGCAAATGTAAAATTGAGACTGATTTTCTCCCCACCTATCCCCTTCCCTCCTATACAAGCAAATGTAAAATTGAGACTGATTTTCTCCCCACCTATCCCCTTCTCTCCCATACAAGCAAATGTAAAATTGAGACTGTGAACGATTGAGACTTACTGATTAAAGCACTTTTTCCTTTCATATTTTCATTCCACTCAAAGAGCAAACTAACGAATATTTGTCCATGTTCTACTTTAGTGAATAACTTAATTTTCTTATAACATTAATTTCCATCGAGTATATTCACTTTATCCCTCCTTCTGTTTTGTAAATTTGGAAGTGCTTTTAAGAGCACAGTCCTGCTGTGAAAATGAGGAAGTATTCTGTGCCCATGTCTCTCATGGTTATATCTTAAATCATCAGAACACTAAATGAACAAAGTTTAGCTAAAAACAGCTTTTAAACGTAGGTTTTATCAAAATCATTCAAAGCAAGCTGTTTCATTTTCGTGTTAAAATGAGCCAGTTTGAAGTCAGCCAATCTGCCTCGCCCGAACCAAGCCAAAAAAATTCCGAAGTCATTTCCTATGTGGGACACACCCTGAAAAAACCATTGTTCTGTAATCTCCCATTACGTCATCAAGTTCCTTATTTAAACCAACTTGTGTGCTGAGCGTGTTTTATTTCGAATATGGAGCATTCAGATTATTACTACAACCTTGCGGATCAATCGTTTTCATAAGATGACAGGTGAGATCCTCAACCCAATTCATTATTTGTTGTTTAAAACAGAATTAAATCACTACACAACCAATAATTATTGTATGTCTTTTTTTAACAGGTTGTCCCCAATAAGAACATAGTTGATAACTGATGTTGAAAATGAGTTATTTGAATATCACGATAATGGATAAAAATGAATGGCTTCCTTGAAGACATTTATTCGTTTCGAAATGAACTGAATGATATTTTCTTGGATGGCAAGAAATTCTCTCATTTCCTTTGATCTTGAATAACCTGAGTCCAAGGTGAGAAATTATCTCTCTGTCTCTGTCTCCGTGTGTGTGTAAATATGTATGTATTTGTGTGTGTGTGTTTGTGTGTGTGTGTGTGTGTGTGTCTTTGACTCATTATTATTATTATTATTATTATTATTATTATTATTATTTTCAGTTTAAACACCTGTCTGGATGAACCAAACACACAACTTAATCTTCTGAAGGAATCTGACATGACACACCATCTTCTGGAGGTAAATGTTATGTTTATTATTTTATTGATATCATAATATAATCATCTCTATATCCCCTAATTGTTTTTCACTCTTTGTTTTGAACAGAATATGTTGATCGAGTTTCAAAACCAAAACAAACCATCAGACTACTGCGAAAGAAGATTTTGTTCAATGTTATTACTTTTGTTTAATTATAAATCTTCTTCCTCTCTTTTAATTATATAATTGTTTAATTATAAATCTTCTTCCTCTCTCTTCCTCTCTTCCTGTTTAATTATAAATGCTTTCCTTATAATTATCTGATTTTGAATTACAAGAAAAGAATAAAGGAGATATAAAGGGAAAGGGGGGTGGGGAGGGGGTAGGTGCACTCCCCCAACGACCCACCTACCCCCTCATCCCTCTCCCCTTCCCTCCCCGTGTGTGTGTGGGGAAGGGTGGGGGTGGGATAGGGGGGTGGTGGGTCAAAGGTGTGGGCACACATGGGGTGGGGCTTGTGTGGATGGGTGGGGCTTGGTGGATGGGTGGGGTTTGCGTGGGTGGGGATTGTGTAGATGTGGCTTTTGTGGGTGGGGCTTTTGTGGGTGGGGTTTGTGTGGGAGGGGCTTATGTGGGCATAGTCAAAAAGGGGTGGAGTCAAAAAAAATTTCGATTTATCTTTGTCTTTTGTAATTCCTGTGAATAAAATGAACCTAAAATCTCTTCCCCCTTTCAATCACATAATTTGTAAGTCCAAGGGTTTTTTTCAATTTATCTTTGTCTTTTGTAATTCCTGTGAATAAAATAAACCTAAAACTCTTCCCCTTCAAAATCATATACCTTATAAGTCCAAGGAAATGTATCTATTACTTAATTATATCAATGATTTAAAAAAGTTCATTTGTCCATCGCTTTGGAAAACCTTTTTCAAAATGAGATTTCCACCTGTATATTCTTACTATATCACCAACTTTGAACTTAGGCTTTCTGACATTAATCTCTTTTTCATATTCTAATTTTGTAAATGTTTCTGATGGTTTAGTATTCGTTAAGGTGTGAATCATATCATTATACTTATCTACAATGTCCGAATTAAAGATAACCATTGTTGAGAACTGAGTTGAGTGAATTTTTTTTATATAGTCTCTCTTTTAAAGTGCGATTGAATCGCTCAATAACAACCGCTTTTCCTTCGTTGGGGGTGCTGTATAATGTAATTATGTTATTCTTAAGAATATTCATAAATGTTTTGTTGTCGAACTCTGTACCTTCATCAGTCCTCAATTTTTTTAGGTTTTCTCTTGCTTTTATTAAATATCTGTTGAAAGGCTAACATAAGAGTATTACCTGTTTTGTTTGTGAAAGGGACAACCCGTGCATATCTACTCCTCAAATCAATAATGGTTAAAGCATACTTATACCCCTTATCATTATTGAGTTCAATCAAATCAGTGGACCAGATATAATCAACTTCCTTGGAATAAACCTTCCTTTGATGAAACTTTGTGATTATTGGTTTATGTAATTCATCAGCTAATTGCTCTTAAATCTTAATGACATCATTAGAGCTGATAAGTTTTTTGAATTTCCAAGCCCAAGTATCAATTTAGCACTGATCACCTTCTTCACGATGAACCTATCAACGTTTTCTCTCAAGGTTGGATTTTGTATCAGAGACAAATTATATAACATTTCTCTATCGGCTTCATGTTTTTCTTCCAATGTTGTGCTATTTCCATAATCAATATCGTGCCTCATGCACACTTCATCAACCCTATTGATAGGTTGACTCCACGGTTTAGGATTGTCAGCCTCATATAATCTTTTATTCAAGTTTGTTCCTGGACCACAGAAAGAATACCCTGGTAGATGTAATTCCTGGTATTCCAGTAGTTGTAAATTTACTTCCTGATAAAAACTTTTGTATATCTCCCCCACATTTGTGTTTGGAGATTAATTTACTCTTCTTTAGAGCCACACACCGAACATGTGCCTTTTTGTATAACCCAGTTATTTTTACTTTTAAAATATGAGATTATTTAGTATTAGTTTTCTTTTTACATTTGAGACAATAACTCAATTATTTATGAGAGAATTTCCTACAGAGTGCGAAAACCTTTTTATTTTCCAACATGCACATTTGAATCTTAATTTTTAAAACATAAAGAATCCTCAGAAATGTTTTCACTCTCTCCTCCATTTATTTTAGAAAAAAAATTGGAAAACTGTAATTAAAGTCAATCACACCAACATCATCAATAATATAATGTTTTCCTTCTTTCTCTTCTTTATCTCCACTTTCTCGTTTATATCTTCCCCCTGAAATTGATGTTAATACTCTTGACGCATACATTTCGAATAGACTTGTCAAGTCCCTTGTTTTCCTCCTCAGTGCGTTGAGATTGATTTATTTTCTGTAATACCTTCGATCTTGTTAAAATCTCACTGGTTTCCATATTTTTATATTTATTCATTCTCTCTCTTTCCTTCCTCTCTCTCTTTCTTCCTTCTCTCTCTTCTCCCTCTCCTCCTTCTCTCTTACCTTAGTTTCTTCAACTCCTTCCCCATCCCTTACTATCCTTGAACCACTTTCACCCCATATAATATCATACATATATTTATCTGGATTCTGCAATACTCTTGAATCCACAATTATTTATCTCATAATAGGAAAACAATAACATTTGTTGATGATTTCTAAAAGAGTTTTATATTTCATCACCTTTAGATGTTCATTTTTGTTTCATATTTTAATCAAATCTCTATTTGTGGGTTTTTTAACATCAGTATAAGGCCAGTTTTTAATTGAAAATTGCCCGTGTCTATGTTCCAATTTCATAAGGAATGTAAAATCAAACACCCTTAAATTGTAGGTATCCTTGAATGCAAAAATTATAATTTTCTTGATGTCTTCTTGCTGTCATTTATCCATCAGAAATATATGACAGATTAATATGATGACACGTAATACTGTTACGAATGTGGCAGCAATGAGCACACAACAGTCAGGTCCTATAGATCAGTTATATCGGTAAGTACGTGTTTCCAGTAAAGGGTCATGTCCCTAGTCTAATGGGAATTAAATGTTCATGTGCTGCGGAGTTATTTTGATAGTCAGGGCTTTATTTTACATCGCTTTCACAACAACAACACTCTGCTCACAACATTCTTCACGTGCTCGCCAACGAGCACGTGCGTGGGCGGAGTTTAACATGAGCATGGTGTCCCTCTTTGGCCAATCTGCAAGGAGCGGGCGTCTCACTCGCCCCATCTCCCACTCAGCACCATCGCCATTACGCACGTGGCCGGAGGTGAGGAGGTAGGCGGAGCTACAAACACCTCCGATCAGGACTCTGCCCAGAGAGGTGGGAGTTGTCCCGCCTACCGTGGGCCTGTCCAATGGTAGACAGCCAGGGAATCGTGCAATGGGTCCAACCAATCAGGAGGCGAGTGGCCAGGAGAAGAAGCCCCTCCCTCCTGAAGAAAGAGTGTGGTTGTCGGGACGAGCAGTGGAGATTGTGTCCCATGTGCTCAAGCGCGTCTTCTGTCGGGTCTGCGGCTGACTGCACCCCACGCATCCGAGGAATCTCGCCTGACGCAGTATGACAAGCGATCGACCAACTCAACATGGGAGATCACCTCGTTTTGCCTCCTCTGGGTTTGGCTGCCCTGGTCCGTCCTTTGGTGACTGGTGCTCCGGGAACGTGCGGACATCCAGCCGAATGCTCGCGGCCAGGTAGCCAACCGTTCTGTCTCCCAGCCGAACTATCCCCCTCGGCTGGAGAGCCGATTAAAGACCTCGAGGTCAATCTTCTTTTGGGTATTTGTGTGTGCGTCTGTGTCCGTGGGCCCCGTCTGATAATTAAACATTGTTTTAGCATCTCGCCCTTGTACATTGACTGCATATTCGTGATAACTCTGCTCTTTGTGTGTTCCCTTCCCCCCATTGTAAAATAGATACCCCTATTGTTCAATGTACCAGCTTGTTTATGTGCTTCTTTCATTGGCTTAGCATGGTGCATGTTGGGAAATTGGGAAACGGTAAATTGTGCATTTGGTCCAGCGCGGCTCTGGTAACTCCGCTCGGTTACGCCGGATCCGAGCCGTTACTCTCGACTCGGATCGGACAGAGTCGGCCGAGGGTGTGGTCTCCCCGGTAGTTGGACGGCATGAGTACTTAGGTAAATTGGAGTTAGACAAGTGGACCCAACATCACGCCGTCAAAATATTGACGACCAAGGTCCTCTAAGGGACCGGTGCCTTTCGCAGTTCTCTGAGAAGCACGATCTAAATTCCGGGTGTTCGGTGGAGCCGACTCTACTACTCCACCTAGCGGTCGTGCTCGCCACCGAGACCCGGCCCCACAACAATACCACCCCATCTTCCTGTTGTTAAATCAGTTTGTATTCCTTGACTTTGTATAATTATCCAATTTCCTTCCTTCTTTGTTATATAAACTATTGCTTCACCATCATATCATTACCAATTCCCGAAATCGTGCATTTGTTGTTTGCTAATTGTGCTTCCACATATCTCCTGATTCTTACCTAGAGGATAATATTCTTCTTTACGAGACTGATGAAAATCGTGTAGATGTTCTAGGTTGAATGAAAAAGACCAATTACATCCGAAATCACACATATTATACCTCCATTTCTCTATTCTCATCTTAACTATTCTTCCTTCTTTATAAAATTCAATACTAAGCAGGTAATTGAATTTAATAAGAAAAGGTGTATGGTTTGTTGAACCAGGTGTTGTGGTTGTAAATTCTACTCCTTCAACAAAACGTGCCATTTTATTTAAGGATATATAATGTGATAAATCACTTAATCTCACCAAGTCATTCACGTCAGTCGGGCTTGGATAATTTAATAATTTATAAGCATTTTTCATATTAATATATTTTGCTAGACTATATTTCTGTCGTTCAGCCTGTGCCTTTGTGTAATAATTTGATAAATCAATATCCAGTTCTTGGGATACACCAAAGATAGAACCATCTTTACCAGCATAAGTTATTTATATTGGATTAAAAATAATGTCATTAAAAATTTTATTTTTGTTGAGTTGAAATAACACATATAGACATAACTGACCACAACACTTGGAATTTAATTCTTGGACTTGAAATGTTTGATAAACACCATCCTGTAAGAATCTTATTACGTCAACAGGTGGTGGAAGACCAAAACTATCAAAATAATATTTGTCTTGACTATTAAAAATACAAACCCTATGAGAGCCATTACCATTATTATCTTCGAAGTTCATAATAATATTCTTTGTATGTTTAGACACATTTGTTAATTCATCTCTCATACGAATAACCACATCATGAATTTTTAATTTCTTTCAATATTTGACAAGTTCTAAATTTGATGTATTCTTTCCAAATTCCTTAAACCACTCATTAATGCTCATTTATTTTTTAGAAAGATATAATCCATTACCCCTTTCAGTTAATTTTACACCTGCTTGTGCGATAGAAGAAAGCATATCTCCAACTAACAATCTCGCTTTATCAGGCAGACTTTCACGTTTTTCAGCAAAATCTACAATTACACTACTTCCACTAATTTGTTTCTCCAACTCTTTGTTATGTCTTTCCAATTCTTTTTGAGCTCGGAGTTGAGCCTTCCTTTCGTTGGCAGTTTTCACCGTTGCTGAAATGCCACACGTCAATGCTCCAGCTGCACTTAAACCAGCAAATAAAGGAATTATAAATGGGAGAAATCCTCCACACGTCTCTCTTATTGAATATTTCTTCAACATTGGTTTTGACATTTTATTTTTAAGTGAGCCAGTATCGTTCAAATTTTTCACCTGTTCTATAGTGAGCAAAACATCAATTCTTACTGCTCCTTTTCTCTGAATTGTATAAACGTTAATCGTACAAGGCTTTTGATTTTGAATTCAAGATGATAGTTTATGAAGATTGATTTGATTAACATTTACCCCAGTTGACACTTTACTACTCATTTATTTATCAAAAAATGATGTGATACTAATCATAACACCATTATCTGTATTAATCTGTGATTGTGTTTCTTCCAAAAGCAAACAATATGAATCAACTTCTTCACTCTCTCCTCTTTCAATATATAGGGAAGTATCCACTCGATTAGACTTTATAGTTTCCTTTTAAGCACTCAGGTCAATCGCATAGATTGTATACAGACTTTTAAATGCTGTCATGTTCAAAATGGGTTCTTTATTTCCAATGCTTTCGCACCCTTTTGTTAAGACTTGCATGCTTCAGCAAAATCATTTTTTCCCCAATTGATTTCCAATCTATCTCGTGGATAAAATGTTCCATCTGGAGAAACGCGAAGTTGTTTCACCTTAGCATTATCACTCAATGCATTATTCTTATCACCAGCAGTATCACCATCTGGTTTTTAAAAAACGAGCCACAGATATGGTGGCTTTCCTTCCAGAACACTCAAATTACACGTGTAAGTGGTTTGGTTCAGTTTAACGTGTTGGCATCTTCTTTTAAGATATGATACATTGAGTGGCTTCTTTGAGTTAAGACTTCTATTCAACATCTCTTCTGTTTTAATATTAGGAGTATATTCACTAATATACCAACTAATTTTATCAATTAGAAATTTATTCTGAGCAGAAAAAGCATTTACAACACCAAAAAGTAATCTATTTTCATTATCATTCCTTTGCAGTTGAAATCTAATTTTAAGACCATATATAACTTTATCATGATAGCCTGGTCTTGGCGCAGTGGTTAGTGCAGCGGCTTGGGATCCAAAAGGTCCTGAGTTCAAGACCCGTTGGGCAAATGAATTAATACACCAGGGGGTTGACTCAGCCCTTCATCCTTCCGAGGTCGGTGAAATGAGTACCAGTGTACTTGGCCGGTGTATACCCCGGTTAAAATAGGTGTACCATATCCCTGTGTCGTAAGAGGCGACCAGGGTTGCGTCAGGAAGGGCATCCGGTGTAAAACATGTGCTAAATCACGATGCGGATCATACGGATGATCCGCTGTGGCGACCCCGAATGGGAGCAGCTGAAAGAAGAAGAAGATGATATAACTTTATCATGATCACAAAATCCAAATATACTGTTGCGGATCCGGGGTGGCGGGATTCTCACCTGACTCTTGGCGCCACCCTCACCACCACCATCTCCGGGGTTTATAACGCCGGCTGGCTCGGCACAGGCCTCAGGTCATGCGTCTTCACTCATGATACCAACGTAATCCTGAACCTTACCAGTTGGGGAAATAGAACCCTGGTTACAGACTGGTTTTGTCAGATGCCGAGCGTTTTCTGCCAGTCTGTAACCATTTTGGTTTTATATGCCAATCGAACGGATCGTTCCTCGACGTGACACAAATTCATCCATAGCGTCAACTTCATACGAACCAGCAAGATTTATTGGGGAACATCGATGAACACAAGACAAGCAAAATATTCACGACAATGTTTTTATTAACAAGCTTTAACCCGTTCTTAACTAGGCAACTACGGATTACAGGTTTAGAGGGGGTCCCAACCGAGATATGCCTTAAACAACATGCAGACAAGACTGACAAACAGCATGCATGCAGGACAGAGTACTTGGTGATGTTTCATGGACAAGAGGACAGTGTCAAAAAGCACGAATGTCGCTCGAAACAAGCCGATGTCCACGGATTCAAGCCCAAGCTCGAACTCGAACACGCCATGTTGTGAAACGGTGCTCACCATCCTTTTCCGCACTGCACGCGGTCTCCGTGCACTCCAACCCCAAGTAAGGTCGACGGCACAAGACCGCCAGATGGCCAATGGGTTTCAGCTGACTTCTCGCAAGGTCCAGCATACAAATCCAGGCCTGGCCTGTTCACCAGACAAGGCCCAAATCGAGGTGCCGAGCTCCGCAGGCTGGGTCCATGGGATTCCAAGACGTCGTCGAGCCGTGAGGTGAGTAGGGACGTCAGAGGCTCCGTCGTTTCCTCTCTTGCCTTCCCGCCTCAAAGCCCGACAACTCAACTCCGTCCTCTCAGTTTTTTCTCTGCAGAATCATCTTTTCTTTCCTTTTCTATGCTCGCCTCTCAAAGCCAACTGCCGTTTCTCTCACGGCAGAATCACCTCCTCAGAAGAGTCGATCGCCGACCCGATGTGCAGACTGCCTCTCATCGTCTCTCCTGCCTCCTACACGAAGCAGATCGCAGACAGACACTCGTCGTTTCTCTGTTGCTTTCCCTGCCTTTTTTTCGGCTCATTCCTCATGAAAAACAGACTCAGCTGTCCCGTGTACAGCCGATCGGCGCCACCGATTACGCCAAAAATGCTCAAATTACCCCAAAACAAGCTTTTTAAACCAAACAAAAGCATTGTCTGACAACGTTTTGTTCTGCCTCACTATTCTGAGGTGAAAACGTGTGATTTCATTGAAATAATGAGTATTCCAGCTTCAAATTCGTGCATAAAATGCTCAAATTACCCTAAAACAAGCTTATTAAACCAAACAAAAGCATTTTTTGACTCAAGTTTTTGTTCTGCATCACTATTCTGAAGCGAAAACGTGTGATTTCATTGAAATAGTGAGTATTCTAGCTTCAAATTCGCGCAAAAAATGCTCAAATTACCCTAAAACAAGCTTTTTAACACAAACACAAGCATTGTCTGACTCAACTTCTTGTTCTGAATCACGATTCCGAAGCAAAAACGTGTGATTTCATTGAAATAGTGAGTATTCTAGCTTCAAATTCGCGCAAAAAAATGCTCAAATTACCCTAAAACAAGCTATTTAAACCAAACAAAAGCATTGTCTGACTCAACTTCTTGTTCTGAATCACTATTCCGAAGCAAAAACGTGTGATTTCATTGAAATAGTGAGTATTCGAGCTTCAAATTCGCACAAAAAATACTCAAATTACCCTAAAACAAGCTATTTAAACCAAACAAAAGCATTGTCTGACTCAACTTTTTGGTCTGCATCACCATTCTGAAGCGAAAACGTGTGATTTCATTGAAATTTTGAGTATACTAGCATCAAATTTGCGCAAAAATGCTCAAATTTCCCTAAAACAAGCTTTTTAAACCAAACAAAAGCATTGCCTGACTCAACTTTTTGTTCTGCATCACTATTCTGAAGCGAAAACGTGTGATTTCTTTGAAATAGTCAGTATTCTTGCTCCAAATTCGCTCAAAAATGCGGAAATTACCCTAAAACAAGCTTTTTAAACCAAACAAAAGCATTATCTGACTCAACTTTTTGTGCTGCATCACTATTCTGAAGCGAAAACGTGTGATTTCTTTGAAATAGTGAGTATTCTAGCTCCAAATTCGCTCAAAAAATGCTCAAATTACCCTAAAACAAGCTCTTTAAACCAAACAAAAGCATTGTCTGACAACTTTTTGTTCTGCATCACTATTCTGAAGCGAAATCGTGTGATTTCTTTGAAATAGTGAGTATTCTAGCTCCAAATTCGGTCAAAAAAATGCTTAAATTACCCGAAAACAAGCTCTTTTAACAAAACAAAAGCATTGTCAGACTCAACTTTTTGTTCTGCATCACTATTCTGAAGTGAAATCGTGTTATTTCATTGAAATAGTGAATATTCTAGCTTCAAATTCGTGCAAAAAAATGCTCAAATTACCCTAAAACAAGCATATTAAACCAAACAAAAGCATTGTCTGATTCAATTCTAAGTTTTGCATCACTATTCTGAAGCGAAAACGTGTGATTTCATTGAAATAGTGAGAATTCTCACTTCAAATTCGTGCAAAAAATGCTCAAATTACCCTAAAATAAGCCTATTAAACCAAAGAAAAGGAATGTCTGACTCAACTATTAGTTCTGCATCACTATTCTGAAGCGAAAACGTGTGGTTTCATTGAAATCGTGAGTATTCCAGTTTCAAATTCGCGCAAAAAAATGCTCAAATTACCCCAAAACAAGGTTTTTAAACCAAACAAAAGCATTGTCTGACTCAAGTTTTTGTTCTGCATCACTATTTTGAAGCGAAAACGTGATTGCGTTGAAATATTAAGCATTCTAGCTTCAAATTCGGGCAAAAAAAATGCTCAAATTACCCTAAAACAAGCTTATTAAACCAAACAAAAGCATTTTTTGACTCAAGTTTTTGTTCTGCATCACTATTCTGAAGCGAAAACGTGTGGTTTCATTGAAATCGTGAGTATTCCAGTTTCAAATTCGCGCAAAAAAACCTCAAATTACCCTAAAACAAGCTTTTTAACACAAACACAAGCATTGTCTGACTCAACTGCTTGTTCTGAATCACTATTCCGAAGCAAAAACGTGTGATTTCATTGAAATAGTGATTATTCTAGCTTCAAATTCGCGCAAAAAATGCTCAAATTACCCTAAAACAAGCTATTTAAACCAAACAAAAGCATTGTCTGACTCAACTTCTTGTTCTGAATCACTATTCCGAAGCAAAAACGTGTGATTTCATTGAAATAGTGAGTATTCGAGCTTCAAATTTGCACAAAAAATGCTCAAATTACCCTAAAACAAGCTTTTTAAACCAAACAAAAGCATTGCCTGACTCAACTTTTTGTTCTGCATCACCACTCTGAACTGAAGACGTGTGATTACATTGAAATAGTGAGTATTCTGGCTTCAAATTAGCACAAAAAATGCTCAAATTACCCTAAAACAAGCTTTTTAAACCAAACAAAAGCATTGTTTGACTCAACTTTTTGTTCTGCATCACTATTCTGAAGCGAAAACGTGTGAATTCATTGAAATACTGAGTATTCTTGCTGAAACTTTGCGCAAAAAATGCTCAAATTACCCTAAAACAAGATTTTTAAACCAAACAAAAGCATATTCTGACTCAACTTTTTGTTCTGCATCACGATTCTGAAGCGAAAACCTGTGATTTCATTGAAATTTTGAGTATACGAGCATCAAATTCGGGCAAAAAAATGCTCAAATTACCCGAAAACAAGCTCTTTAAACAAAACAAAAGCATTGTCAGACTCAACTTTTTGTTCTGCATCACTATTCTGAAGTGAAATCGTGTTATTTCATTGAAATAGTGAATATTCTAGCTTCAAATTCGTGCAAAAAATGCTCAAATTACCCTAAAACAAGCATATTAAACCAAACAAAAGCATTGTCTGATTCAATTCTAAGTTTTGCATCACTATTCTGAAGCGAAAACGTGTGATTTCATTGAAATAGTGAGAATTCTCACTTCAAATTCGTGCAAAAAATGCTCAAATTACCCTAAAATAAGCCTATTAAACCAAAGAAAAGGATTGTCTGACTCAACTATTAGTTCTGCATCACTATTCTGAAGCGAAAACGTGTGGTTTCATTGAAATCGTGAGTATTCCAGTTTCAAATTCGCGCAAAAAAATGCTCAAATTACCCCAAAACAAGCTTTTTAAACCAAACAAAAGCATTGTCTGACTCAAGTTTTTGTTCTGCATCACTATTTTGAAGCGAAAACGTGATTGCGTTGAAATATTAAGCATTCTAGCTTCAAATTCGGGCAAAAAAATGCTCAAATTACCCTAAAACAAGCTTATTAAACCAAACAAAAGCATTTTTTGACTCAAGTTTTTGTTCTGCATCACTATTCTGAAGCGAAAACGTGTGGTTTCATTGAAATCGTGAGTATTCCAGTTTCAAATTCGCGCAAAAAAACCTCAAATTACCCTAAAACAAGCTTTTTAACACAAACACAAGCATTGTCTGACTCAACTGCTTGTTCTGAATCACTATTCCGAAGCAAAAACGTGTGATTTCATTGAAATAGTGAGTATTCTAGCTTCAAATTCGCGCAAAAAATGCTCAAATTACCCTAAAACAAGCTATTTAAACCAAACAAAAGCATTGTCTGACTCAACTGCTTGTTCTGAATCACTATTCCGAAGCAAAAACGTGTGATTTCATTGAAATAGTGAGTATTCGAGCTTCAAATTTGCACAAAAAATGCTCAAATTACCCTAAAACAAGCTTTTTAAACCAAACAAAAGCATTGCCTGACTCAACTTTTTGTTCTGCATCACCACTCTGAACTGAAGACGTGTGATTACATTGAAATAGTGAGTATTCTGGCTTCAAATTAGCACAAAAAATGCTCAAATTACCCTAAAACAAGCTTTTTAAACCAAACAAAAGCATTGTTTGACTCAACTTTTTGTTCTGCATCACTATTCTGAAGCGAAAACGTGTGAATTCATTGAAATACTGAGTATTCTTGCTGAAACTTTGCGCAAAAAATGCTCAAATTACCCTAAAACAAGATTTTTAAACCAAACAAAAGCATATTCTGACTCAACTTTTTGTTCTGCATCACGATTCTGAAGCGAAAACCTGTGATTTCATTGAAATTTTGAGTATACGAGCATCAAATTCGGGCAAAAAAATGCTCAAATTACCCTAACACAAGCTTTTTAAACCAAACAAAAGCATTGCCTGACAACTTTTTGTTCTGCATCATTATTCTGAAGCGAAAACGTGTGATTTCATTGAAAGAGTGAGTATTCTCACTTCAAATTCACGCAAAAATGCGCAAATTACCCTAAAACAAGCTTTTTAAACCAAACAAAAGCATTGTCTGACTCAACCCTATGTTCTGCATCACACTGCTGAAGCGAAAACGTGTGATTTCATTGAAATAGTGAGTATTCTCACTTCAAATTCATGCAAAAAAATGCTCAAATTACACTAAACCAAGCTTTTTAAACTAAACAAAAGCATTGTCTGACTGAACTTTTTGTTCTGCATCACGATTCTGAAGCGAAAACGTGTGATTTCATTGAAATAGTGAGTATTCTCGCTTCAAATTCGTGCAAAAAAATGCTCAAATTACGCTAAAACAAGTTTTTTAAACCAAACAAACGCATTGTCAGACTCAACTTTTTGTTCTGCATCACTATTCTGAAGCGAAAACGTGTGATTTCATTGAAATAGTGTGTATTCCAGCTTCAAATTCGCGCAAAAAATTCTCAAATTTGCCCAAAACCAAGCTTTTTAAACCAAACAAAAGCATTGTCTGACTCAACTTTTGTTCTGCATCACTATTCTGAAGCGAAAACGTGTGATTTCTTGAAATAATCAGAATTCTTGCTTCAAATTCACGCAAAAAAATGCTCAAATTTCCCTAAAACAAGCTTTTTAAACCAAAGAAAAACATTGTCTGACTCAAATTTTAGTTCTGCAGCACTGTTCTGAAGCGAAAACGTGTGATTTCATTGAAATAGTGAGTATTCCAGCTCCAAATTCGCGCAAAAAATTCTCAAATTTGCCCAAAACCAAGCTTTTTAAACCAAAGAAAAACATTGTCTGACTCAAATTTTAGTTCTGCATCACTATTCTGAAGCGAAATCGTGTGATTTCATTGAAATAATGAGTATTCTAGCTTCAAATTCAGGCAAAAAATGCTCAAATTTCCCTAAAACAAGCTTGATAAACAAAACAAAAGCATTGTCTGACTTAACTTTTGTTCTGCATCAATACTCTGAAGCGAAAATGTGTGATTGCATTGAAATAGTGAGGATTCCCGCTTCAAATTTGCGCAAAAAAATGATCAAATTACCATAAAACAAGCTTTTTAAACCAAATAAAAGCATTGCCTGACTCAACTTTTTGTTCTCCATCACAATTCTGAAGCGAAATCTTTTGATTTCATTGAAATAGTGAGTATTCCAGCTTCAAATTCGCGCAAAAAATGCTCAAATTACCATAAAACAAGCTTTTTAAACCAAAAAAGCATTGTCTGACTCAACTTTTTGTTCTGCATCACTATTCTGAAGCAAAATCGTGTGATTTCATTGAAATATTGAGTCTTCTAGCTTCAAATTCAGGCAAAAAAACCCTCAAATTACCCTAAAACAAGCTTAATAAACAAAACAAAAGCATTGTCTGACTGAACTTTTGTTCTGCATCACTATTCTGAAGCAAAAACGTGTGATTGCATTGAAATAGTGAGAATTCTCACTTCAAATTCGTGCAAAAAATGCTCAAATTACCCTAAAACAACCATTTTACACCAAACAAAAGCATTGTCTGACTCAACTTTTTGTTCTGCATCATTATTCTGAATCGAAAACGTGTGATTCCATTGAAATAGTGAGGATTCCAGCTTCAAATTCGTGCAAAAAAATGCTCAAATTTCACGATAACAAGCTTTTAAAACCAAACAAATGCATTGTCTGACTGAACTTTTTGTTCTGCATCACGATTCTGAAGCGAAAACGTGTGAGTTCATTGAAATAGTGAGTATTCTCGCTTCAAATTCATGCAAAAAAATGCTCAAATCATGCTAAAACAAGCTTTTTAAACCAAACAAACGCATTGTCAGACTCAACTTTTTGTTCTGCATCACTATTCTGAAGCGAAAACGTGTGATTTCATTGAAATAGTGTGTATTCCAGCTTCAAATTCGCGCAAAAAATTCTCAAATTTCCCCAAAACCAAGCTTTTTAAACCAAACAAAAGCATTGTCTGACTCAACTTTCGTTCTGCATCACTATTCTGAAGCGAAAACGTGTGATTTCTTGAAATAATCAGTATTCTTGCTTCAAATTCAAGCAAAAAAATGCTCAAATTTCCCTAAAACAAGCTTTTTAAACCAAAGAAAAACATTGTCTGACTCAAATTTGAGTTCTGCAGCACTGTTCTGAAGCGAAAACGTGTGATTTCATTGAAATAGTGAGTATTCCAGCTCCAAATTCGTGCAAAAAAATGCTCAAATTCCCCTAAAACAAGTTTTTAAAACCAAGCAAAAGCATTGTCTGACTCAATTTTTTGTTCTGCATCACTATTCTGAAGCGAATTCGTGTGATTTCATTTAAATAATGAGTATTCTAGCTTCAAATTCAGGCAAAAAATGCTCAAATTTCCCTAAAACAAGCTTGATAAACCAAACAAAAGCATTGTCTCACTCAACGTTTGTTCTGCATTAATATTCTGAAGCGAAAACGTGTGATGGCATTGAAATAGTGAGGATTCCCGCTTCAAATTCGCGCAAAAAAATGCTCAAATTACCATAAAACAAACTTTTTAAACCAAATAAAAGCATTGTCTGTCTCAACTTTTTGTTCTGCATCACTATTCTGAAGCGAAATCGTGTGATTTCATTGAAATAATGAGAATTCTAGCTTCAAATTCAGGCAAAAAATGCTCAAATTTCCCTAAAACAAGGTTAATAAACCAAACAAAAGCATTGTCTGTCTCAACTTTTTGTTCTGCATCACTATTCTGAAGCGAAATCGTGTGATTTCATTGAAATAATGAGTATTCTAGCTTCAAATTCAGGCAAAAAATGCTCAAATTTCCCTAAAACAAGGTTAATAAACCAAACAAAAGCATTGTCTGACTCAACTTTTGTTCTGCATCAATATTCTGAAGCGAAAACGTGTGATTGCATCGAAATAGTGAGGATTCCAGCTTCAAATTTGCGCAAAAAAATGCTCAAATTCCACTAAAACAAGCTTTTTAAACCAAACAAAAGCATTGTCTGACTCAACTTTTTGTTCTGCATCACTATTCTGAAGCGAAATCTTGTGATTTCTTTGAAATAGTGAATATGCTAGCTTCGAATTCGTGCAAAAAAACAATGCTCAAATTACCCTAAAACAAGCTTTTTAAACCAAACAAAAGCATTGTCTGACTCAACTTTCTGTTCTGCATCACTATTCTGAAGCGAAAATGTATGATTTCATTGAAATAGTGAGTATTCTAGCTTCAATTTCGTGCAAAAAAATGCTCAAATTACGCCAAAACAAGCTTTCTAAACAAAACAAAAGCATTGTCTGACTCAACCTTTTGTTCTGCATCACTATTCTGAAGCGAAATCGTGTGATTTCATTGAAATATTGAGTATTCTTGCTTCAAATTCGCGCAAAAAAATGCTCAAATTACCCGAAAACAAGCTTATTAAACCAAACAAAAGCCTTGTCTGACTCAAGTTTTTGTTCTGCATCACTATTCTGAAGCGAAAACGTGTGATTTCATTGAAATAGTCAGTATTCTAGATTCAAATTTGCGCAAAAAAATGCTCAAATTTCTCTAAAACAAGCTTTTTAAACCAAATCAAAGCATTGTCTGACTCAACTTTTTGAGCTGCATCACGATTCTGATGCGAAAACGGGTGATTTCATTGAAATAGTGAGTATTCTTGCTTCAAATTCGCACAAAAATATGCACAAATTACCATCAAACAAGCTTTTTAAACCAAATAAAAGCATTGTCTGACTCAACTTTTTGTTCTGCATCACTATTCTGAAGCGAAAACGTGTGATTTCATTGAAATCGTTTGTATTCTCATTTCACATTCGCACAAAACGACCTCGTGGTGCGTTCTGCGCATGCGGGAACGACCCCCGGACCTTGTGGTGCGTTCTGCGCATGCGCGAACGACCCCCGGAACTCTTGTTGCGTTCTGCGCATGCGCGAACGACCCCCGGAACTCTTGGTGCATTCTGCGCATGCGCGAACGACCCCCGGATCTCGTGGTGCATTCTGCGCATGCGCGAATGACCCCCGGAACTGGTGGTGCATTTTTTGCATGCGCGAACGACCCCCGGAACTCGTGTTGCGTTTTGCGCATGCGCGAACGACCCCGGACCTCGTGGTGCATTCTGCGCATGCGCGAACGACCGCCGGAACTCCTGGTGCATTCTGCGCATGCGCGAACGGCCCCCGGACCTCGTGGTGCGTTCTGCACATGCGCGAATGGCCCCCGGACCTCGTGGTGCGTTTTGCACATGCACGAACGACTGCCGGACCTCGTGGTGCTTTCTGCGCATCCGCGAACAACCCCTGACCCTCGTGGTGCGTTCTGCGCATGCGCCACCGACCCCCGGACCTCATGGTGTGTTCTGCGCATGCGTGAATGACCCCCGGACCTTGTGGTGCCGTCTGTGGTTGGGGAACAAGGAGTGATTATGGAGCAAGGAGGGGTTGTGGAGCAGAAGGCAGCATGAGGGGAGGGAAGGGAAGGCATCATGAGGGGAGGGCAAGCGAAGGCAGCATGACGGGAGGGCAAGGGAAGGCAGCACGAGGGGAGGGCAGGGGAGGGCAAGGTAAGGCAGTGTGAGGAGAACGTCCACCCAGAGATAACCACTGTCTGTACATAACCACCATCCGGATACGTTCGGAGATAACAAATTGCTGGATATGTGCGCAGATATCCACCATCTGGGAATAACCACTGTTAATATACATCAAGGGAAGGCAATGTGAGGGGAGGGTCCGTCCAAACATTACCACCATCCAGACATGTCTAGAGATAACCACCATCCGGACAACAGGTATACTAATGGGGGGGAGGGGGAGAAAGAGGTGGAGAGAAGGGTAGAGGAGCAAGGAGGTAAGGAGACCAAGGAGGGGTGGGGAATGAGGAAGGAGGAAGAGTGAGGAGGGGTAGGGGAGTGAGGAGGGTTGGAGGGAGGGAAGGCAGTGTGAAGGGAGGGGAAAGAATTTTGAGGGGAACGGAGGGGAAGGCAGCATGAGGGGAGGGCAAGGTAAGGCAGTATGAGGGGAATTTCCAACCAGAAATAACCATTGTGTTCAAAATAACCACCATCCGGACATAACCACCATCTGCATACATATGGAGAGAGCCACTGTTTGGATACGTGTGGAGATAACCACCATCTGGGCATAACCACCGTTCAGATACGTTCGGAGACAGAGTGACAGAGAGGGAGAGAGAGGGAGAGGGGTGGAGGAGAGAGATAGGGGTGTGGGGGAGAGACAAATTGAGAGGGAAGAGAGATTGGAAGTGGGGGGAGGTAAGAGAGAGGGAGAAGGGGGGGTGGATTCCCGCAGATTTTGCGTTCAGTTTAACAGCACACACATTGATGAATCGCACTGCCTGTGAAATACCAGGATGACAGTTTATAGCTGGGTCGGGATTTTAACCCAGGCTAGACAGCATAGAGTGAGCATGCACAGATATCAGCTTTTCTGCCATGATGTGGTGATTCATTAGTTCATAACAATGTGCCCAGTGATTTGTAGCTATGATGAACAGGCATTTGATAATTAATATGCATGAGGAAAGTGGGAAAAAAACCCAAAAAACCTTATCATTAAGAAATTGTTGTGGCCTGTTGTAAATCAAGGCATGGTTGAGCAGGCCAAAAAACAATGTGGCTTTAGACCCCAGTGAGGTAATCCAGGATATGCCTTAAGACCTCACAGAGAGTGAGATGGCTGAAGATGTGCCTGATAAAGGATATAATTAAAGAAGACTGTTAATTATCTTCAAAGGAGGTGTTTTAATTAACCTAAACACCCAATTTTCACTCATGCACTTCCTTGGAGTTCCCTTAGCATGCATGCAAATTTTCAGTCTGCTAGGTTTCATGTTTTTGGAGTTATGGAGGACACACACACACACACACACACACCACACAACACACACAACACACAACACACGCACACACAACACATGCACACACACGCACCCAACAAACGCACACACAACACACAACACACACACGCACACACACACACACACACACAACACACAACACACAACACACTACACACACACACACACACACACACACACACACACACACACAACACACAACACACAACACACACGCACACACAACACACTACACACGCACACATTTTTTAGTATAGATATCTCTCGAACTGTGGATTGTATTTTAATAGGCTTAATGAGTATGTACATGACCTTGTCAGGTAAACGACTCACGTCATATTGTTACGAATTTGGAAGCTTACTGCACACAACAGTCAGGGTCCCTATAGATCAGTTATATCGATAAGTAAATATGGACAGATAGCTCCCTTTCCCCTATGTCTAATGGGAATTAAGTGTGCATGCGCTGCGAAGATATTTTATAGATAGGATTTTGACATCACTTACATCTTGAACAACAACACGCCTTCACTTCACTTCCTCACACCGACGCCATTGTCTACATGCGTTCGACCACGAACGTGGACGGAGATTTCCATCCCCCCCAAACCGAGACTCCGCCCAGGAAGGCAGGGGCGTGCCCCTTGTCCAATCAGGCTAGAGAGGACGGCTTTTCCACGACACGACGGCCAATGAGGGTTGAGATGGCCACAAAGTTCGACTTTCCCCTGACACGCCAGCCAATGAGGGTGGAGGCCACCTCAGAGGGCGATTTTCCCATGACACGCCGGCCAATGAGGGTGGAGGCCACTTCAGATAGCGATTTTCTCACCCCGGACAAGAAGGAAATATAAAGGAACGCCAGGCTGGGAGCGAGGTTGGTCATCTTGGTTGTCACCTGGTTGTCGTCTTAGGGTCATGGTCATTGCCGTGGTGGTCATCATCATCGTGTTGCGGGTTCGAGTCCCGCTGAGCTGGATCATCGTCGCCTCTGTTCTCCTTGGCCTTGGTCGATTGGTGCATAGCCAGGTGGAGAGCGTGGTACCTGGTGCTTGGAGCAGAATCGTGTTGCGGGTTCGAGTCCCGCCGAGCCGGATCATCAAAGACCACATGAGGTGGACAGGTCCAAGCACAGGCTCTGGTCTCTAGCTCACCTGTCCTTGAGCTGGAGGCCTTCAATAAAGACCCCACGGGTCCATTTCTGTATGTGTCTGTGTGTGGGCCAGTCTTGAAGTAGCAACTGGATAAGTGCTTTTTCTTGTACATTGACTGCATTTCTAATAGTTGGATAACTCTGCTTCTTGTGTGTTCCCTCCCCCGTCCCCATTATAAATAAATCCTCCGTTAAATGTTTCACCTCGTTTTTGTGTTTTCTTCATTGGTTTAGCATGGATATTGGTTTTTGGTTTTTGGTTTTTAGCTCGCCTATTCGAAGAACAGAGAGCTATAGCGATACCCCGAGCGTGAGCGTGAGCGTCAGCGTGAAAATGTTAAAGTTTTTGGTGCAACTTATTTTTTCCTTTCTAATGTTTTTATCTACCACACTTTTTTATATGCCCGATATATATATATATATATATATATATATATATATATATATATATATATATATATATATATATATATATATATATATATATATATATATATATATATATATATATATTGGGGCGTATAATGTGATACCTGTCGTCCGTCCGTCCGTCTGTCTGTCTGTCCGTCCGTCCGTTCGTCCGTCCGTCCATCCGTTCCTGTCCGCACTCTCACTCCCAAAGTTTTCAACTTTCACGTTTCATATTTGGTACATAGGTACAGTCTGTGGAGACAGTGTCGTGACACATGATCGTCATATAAAGTGGTTGCCATGGCAACCAGGATGCTGTTTTCCATCCGTTCCTGTCCACACTCTAACTCCCAAAGTTTTCAACTTTCACGTTTCATATTTGGTACATAGGTGCAGACTGTGGAGACGGTGTGTCGCAACATATGTTCGTCATCTAAAGTGGTTGCCATGGCAACCCGGATGCTGTTTTCCATCCATTCCTGTCCGCACTCTAACTCCCAAAGTTTTCAACTTTCACGTTTCATATTTGGTACATAGGAACAGACTGTGGAGACGGTGTGTCACGACATACGTTCGTCATCTAAAGTGGTTGCAATGGCAACCCGGATGCTGTTTTCCATCCATTCCTGTCCGCACTCTAACTCCCAAAGTTTTCAACTTTCACGTTTCATATTTGGTACATAGGTACAGACTGTGGAGACGGTGTGTCGCGACATACGTTCGTCATCTAAAGTGGTTGACATGGTAACCAGGATGCTGTTTTCCATGTAGTAGCACAATTCTGTATATACCTTCTTGTTCGGGCGTATATTGTGCTCACTTCCGCTCTTGTTACTGATTACAATATACAAATACATATATTGCTTTAAAATTATTTGGATCAGACTTCACTGCAATGCTTTATAAACAATATTAATTATTAGACTAGTCTTTTAAAATTGATAAATGTATAAACAGGCGAGCATTGGGTGTCTTTGACACCAACTGTCTGGATAGTTTAGCATGCGCGTTGAGAAATTGCGAGGGTAAATTGGGCATTTGGACCGACGGACCTCGGTAACCATACGCTCGGGTTACGCACGGTTCGAGCACGCTACTGGTTCGTTCCGCTTAAGTTCCGCCGAGGGTGAATTTCCCTGGTGGTTTGGACGACGTGGGTATTTGGGTAAATTGAAATTGGCAATCGACCCTATCCCACGCGGTTGACCTATTGGCGATCTTCGGTCCGATAAGGGACCCGTCAGCTCTGGAGTTATCCGGGGTGACGACCTATAAATTCTGGGTGTTCGGTGGAGCCGACTCTACTGCTCCACCCTGCGGTCGTGTTCTTTGCCGATACCCGGCCCACAACAATATTTGTTGGGAGTGACAAAACGGACATGTCTGGTACATGACTGATGTCATTTTTTGGGGGGGAGGGTGGAGGGGGTGGGTTGGGGATGCAAAAAACTGGCGTGTCGGGTCCATGATTTGTCAGGTACTAAAAACCGGTGGCCATTTTAAAAAAGGGCCTTCTCCTTCCTTTTTTGTTTCTTTTTTAATCCAAACGAACAACCGGTATTTTTTATATTTGGCTTTATATTTTGGTTCAGATCCGGATGCAGATCCGGCCTAACAGTGGGATAGAAAACGTAAAATGTTTAGCCTGATGGAGGTATGCGCTCTACAAAGTGCCGTTCTAGTATTTAGTGTTTCCATTTGACCTGATCGATTGTGTGCATTTATTTATTTCTCAGCTTTATTCCTTGTAATTGGTCTGCCTTTCGTCTTGAGATTCTCCATTTGCAATGTCATGTCCCTCCTTTCAATAAACTGTTATTCCTTTCGAACTTTTGACATGTAGTGGCCCGCTATTGCCATCCTCGTAAGTGATAAACCATTTTGTTTTTTGATAAATACCTGGATTTGCTTAAAGAGATCAGCAGGATTAGCATCGCTGACAAGAGAGGTGGGGGGGGGGAGGAGGGAAGATGGTGAGATGGACCATTCCACTTGTGTTCCTCGTGTCATTTGTTCCATCTTCCGATGTCAGTTAATTCCCAGCGTTGCAGGACACGTTTACATCCACCGACGAGAAAGTATAGTGCAGAGTGCTGGAGACCACAAAAAGGATAGATGGCAAACTTAGAGGATTTTGAGCTTCAGGGTGTGTATGTGTACAGGCCATAACATTTATTCCAATTGAGCTTTTGCCAACAAATCTTTATAATGAGAAAAAGGAAAACACAAATGAATAAAATAAACAATTTTTTTTTTCAACTATCGTTGAAGTTTAGTTCAAGTGCAAAGCAGATGTGGATGGGCTTTGCATTTTGATATGCTTTCTGGTTTACTTGATGAGTTCATAGAAGATCATTAACTCCAGGTGTGCCATATAGTCCAGTGCAATTTACCAATCAGGGTTTTCTTTCATGAAATAATTTCAGTGATGTCCTGCCCCCCCCCCTCATCCTTTTCCCCCTGAGGAAAATGCCCTTTTTTGATACTCCTATCCCTAAAAAAAAAAGGTTCCAAAACTGATCCCCTTAACTACAGACCTATCAACCTTCTCGGTTTCATACGCAAAGTAATGGATTCCATCAATGTAGCAGACCTCAAAACACGATCTCATCTCTGACAACAAGTTTGGCTTTAAACTTTGCCATTCTATTATGGGTATCTTCCATCATGGATGTATGCTCTGCACCATAAGCAGGAGGTCAGAGCTATATCTCGGAATATCTGTCGAGCCTGTGACACTGTCTGGCATCCAGCCTTTTGCTCCAATGAAGGGAAAAGCTTGAAATGTCAGCAGCTTGCGATCCTTCATGGTGGGTAACCAACCAATTTCTTGTTATGTTTGTAGTGCCCCTCCCCCTCCCCCTCTCGCTCTACCATCTCTTTCAATTTTTCTCCATTTTTGTTTCATCCACAGGCTTTCCCTTTCTCCTCTTGCTATGTTTGAGCTTGTATCCAGCTTATTCATCCCCATCCCTTTGATCTTATTCTTCCTCCTGCCTATTCTTCCTCAAAGTGTCCCTCTGTTATGTCCCTTTACCCTGCTGTTGATTGCATTTCTCCTCTTTCCATTGTTGTTCTTCTTATTTTATGTTCTGGTCCATTCGGTGTTCTATGCCTGGTGTTTGCTTAATGGCGAGAGTGGGGGGGCTTGGGATCCTGAGTCCTGAGTTCAAATGCTGCTTGGCTGTTGAATTAACACCAGGTGGGGTTGACTCAGCCTGTCATCCTTCTGAGGTCAGTGTTGGGGAAATTATTCCTCTTCAGACAAATGGCCCTTGCCTCAGCCTGACTTGGTAAAAGTGTTTGTTTTTTTGACTCTTATCTCTACTGTTCTATTATTTAATTGTTAAGGCCTACGACCGACTTCTAATCTTGTCTTTCTTTGCCACTTTGGACATTTGTTTGGTTCTTTTGCAAGTACAAGGTGACTGGTCTGATAAGCTGTACTTTCTGTTCTTTGCTATCAAAAAGGCCCTCTCTCCTCTCAAATTGTATATATGAGGGAGAGGTGCATTTGAGGGGAAGCATCGAGGGTGAGAACCTGAACAAGTGGATAGATTAGAAATAAATTGTACAAAAAGAAAGAACTACCTGTGGACATTTGATTTATCTGGAGTGTGTGATTTTATTAACATGATACAAACAAAACCGAGTCGGCGAGACACTGAACCTTGCAAGGAAAACAAGATTCCTCAACAACTTGAAGAATTCTGCAATGATCACTCGAGGTTGGTGAAAAATTCCACATCATCAGCAAAATGAGTGCCAGCTTGGTGGTATCCTTTGTCAGAGTGGCGACCTGTCCAGGATTGTGCCCAATAGCCAAGGAGACTGCCTCGGCAGCACCAACGCTCTGCACAGAGTATGGTCCCAGTGGATGGATGGATGGATTCTGTATTCTCGCTCTTCCATGAGCCTCAACTTAGCATGCAAAGACAAAAACACAATACAGATGTCCTTAGCAGCCAATCATCACCATCTTGTAAAGAAAATTATATAATTTTGAACAGCCATGGGGTTTTTATTGAACATAATTTTTTTATAATGATTTGATGCTCCATACTTCATGTTATCTCACTTGCTGCCTTCTTGATTTTCAACATATCCATTAAAACAGGAGAAACCTGGTATTGGTTACTAACACGACAAAGACAAATATCAAACGAGAAAGACAACCAAGAAATAATATTCTTAGAGTGCAGTAAGTTTGAAATCTATGACTGAAATAACACTTTGTCTTTGGACATCTGGCGTCATCACCACTGGTACACTGCGCCGTATTTGGCTCCAACTCTCGAGGTCGTCATTCTCTGGTTTCAGCAGAAGTTTCAGCCGCTGAAACACAAATTAATCATATTCTTTTATGGGTAAAGTCAAGATCATACTGTATGTTATGCATGGTTTCCTGAACAACATGTTATTACCATTAGTTAATAAAAGTCTTCACGAAGCATCCCTTCCCTGACCAAACACATTATAAGGTGAGCTTGCTCTACTGCAACGTTTTTATGTCGTATCAATGAGAAGAAATCATAAGTTGTATATAATAGGGCTTCTACTGTTTTTGAGCCATGGCAGATACACAAGTTTCAAAAGAGAGACAATCTTGTTTTGGCTAAAGTTTTGTCCACACACCTCACATGAAAAAAAATAACACTGAAATGGCAAAATGTATTTACCAATTAAAATCAAGCTTTCATTAACCTCCAATCATAGCGTTGTATCGTGTGTGTGTGTGTGTGTGTGTGTGTATGTGTATGTGTGTGTGTGTGTGTGTGTGTATGTGTGTGTGTGTGTGTGTGTGTGTGTGTGTGTGTGTGTGTGTGTGTGTGTGTGTGTGTGTGTGTGTGTGTGTGTGTGTGTGTGTGTGTGTGTGTGTGTGTGTGTGTGTGTGTGTGTGTGCGTTGTTATCTCCATATTCGGGTTTTATAAGCTGGAACAGCCTGTTGTTGGCTTAGTGGTTAGGGTGGCGGCTTGGGATCCTAGGTTCCTGAGTTCAAGCCCCGTTGGGGCTTGAATTAATATAATATAATATACACCAGGAGGTTGACTCAGCCTGTCATCCTTCTGAGGTCGGCAAAATGAGTACCAGTGTACTGGTAAGGGGGACATTGCATCAGCGGCATAGCCACGTCCCAACCAATGATGCAACCAGCAGCCACAGGCTGCACTCGATAGAGAGAGGTAAGCTGGAACAGAGTCCTCCCAATATCCACCTCCATTTCGTTGAAGGATCTCGATTCATGGACCAAGTTTTCCAAGTGTTGGATCTCTTCTGCTGCCTTATGGTGTTATTTGGTGTCTTCATAAACCACTTTCCAGAAATCTAAAAATTTACATTTTTCAGCAGAATTTGACACATTATGCTTTTGTTTCCCTAGTTCGCAGTAAAATCATTTTGGGTTATTTTCAAGTGTGTGTGTGTGTGTGTGTGTGTGTGTGTGTGTGTGTGTGTGTGTGTGTGTGTGTGTGTGTGTGTGTGTGTGTGTGTGTGTGTGTGTGTGTGTGTGTGTGTGTGTGTGTGTGTGTGTCCACTATACTGTTTCTTATATATTTATTTGATTCTTATGAATTTGTGAAAACTACATTTCAAACTATGAAAATGATGCAACTAAACAAAATAAAAGATGAATTGGGGCAGGTGAACTATCAGCCCCCAGCTGAACTCGCCTCCCTTGGGACTAACCCTTCTCAGAGGATTTGTGTTCCTCAACAAGGTAGTGCTGTAATTAACTCAGATATGTTTGCTGTAGGAGGTGGCCATTCTGAGTTTGCCAATGCGGAACACTTATCCGAATGCAAAGTGCATAAATGTGGGATCTGCAATTTGCAAAACTTGTCCTGTATTTGCCACAAACAATATAATTAATTGTACAGTAACAGCTAGATCTTACAAGTTAAAATAAACCAAAAAATTAATTCCATGTAAAATCTCAAACATAGTTTACTTATTGACGTGTGGCAAATGTGTGAAGCAATATGTTTGTGAAATAATGCAGAGATGTAATGTAAGAATGAATGCACACAGAAGGGACATGAAAAACCCAGAAAAAATGACGTTGTCCACTACTCACTCATCACTTTATTTATTGATAAAGTCAAAATGCAAGCTTCAGTGTTCAAGTTATAGAAAACACAAGTGGTCATGGCTCATCATGACCACTTATCTTTTCTAAGTAGTAGGACATTGGGGCTTCTGGAGAACCTCAAAAATTTACATGTAAGTGAAAGGGGGGAAAGGGAAAAAGTTACTGAATCCCAATATCCTCTTTTTACTTCCTTTTCTTCCCAAAATCCTCCTCCCTCTTTTCAGGGGTTCTGAGGCACTTACAAAAATTTCCATGACTGACACCAAAACTCATCATAGTTCCAACAAATATTTGTTCATGGTTACTCATCACCATTAAGTATACCAGTAAAAAAGGTAGTGGTAGTCCATGAAAACCCCTCAACCTTTATTATATTTTATGGATATATATATATATATATATATATATATATATATATATATATATATCTTCTTCTTCTTTCGGCTGCTCCCGTTAGGGGTCACCACAGCGGATCATCCGTATGATCCGCATAGTAATTTGGCACATGTTTTACGCTGGATGCCCTTCCTGACGCAACCCTGGTCGCCTCTTACGACACAGGGATATGGTACACCGATTTTAACCGGGGTATACACCGGCCCAGTATACTGGTACTCATTTCGCCAACCTCGGAAGGATGACAGGCTGAGTCAACCCCCTGGTGTATTAATTCAGTGGCCCAACGGGGCTTGAACTCAGGACCTCTTGGATCCCAAGCCGCTACCCTAACCACTACGCCAACACCAGGATATATATATATATATATATATATATATATATATATATATATATATATATATATATATATATATATATATATATATATACATATACATATATACATATATATATATATATATATACATATACATATATACATATACATATACATATATATATACATATACATATACATATACATATATATATATAAACATATATATATATATATATATATATATATATATATATACATATATATATATATACATATATATATATATATATATATATATATATATATATATATATATATATATACACACATATGTATTATGTCCCCCATTTTAATCATCCCCCTTTAACTTTTTATCACTTTTTGCAATTTTATTATCAACATATTTCAAGGCAATAAGTATTTGCTCTCAATCCTACAAACTCACTCATTATCTTTCCACCCAACTCATCTTTAAAATTTCCAATAACCTTTTTATTCTTTGTAGAGAATAGTTTGTTATCTGAGCTATAATTGCTTATATCATAAATACCTAAATTTTGAGACATACCCATATAAATATCTTCCGTATTGACTTTCACAATAAAACTCTGTATCCATAAAAAGTAGATTAACCCCTTCCACATATTTTTTCTTTGGGTTGTTGTAGAAGTCATCATACATCAACATTGACAAGTCAAGAATTGATGTTCCTATATAGATAGGTTTATTAATTTCAATACTTTCTTTGTTCAAATGAATAGCACAAAAGATCTCTGAAAACACCTCCGTTCTTTGAAAAAATGGTTTATTAATTAATTTGGATGCTTGTTTCCAAGATTGAGCAAGTTTTATGTTTTGTCTATTCCTCACATTTTCCATAGTCTTTCCAAATGCAGCATTATTCGTTAATTTATAAAATTTCTTCTCAAAATCATTTGCAGCAAGTCTTCTCTTCTCTGTGCTAAAATCAAGAAACTTTTAAAACCAATGACTGTTTAAATTTCAAAATCCTCTGAATTATCTTTACTCTTAACCCAGCAGATAAATATTGTCTTAAATTTCTCTGATGTAAAACATTATTTCCTTTATCATACAATGTGGTAAGCAGTTTCTCTGTTGGTTTGCCTTTTGAAAGAAATGATTGTTGATAACCGCTAAGCCTTTACATTCCTTCTTAGGACTTTCTTTATCAGGCGCATATGGAAGGTCTTTATGTTTCTTATAAAGTTCTTTAGGACATTTTAAATCAACCTCAAAATAATATCCTACTTTAGCTTCATCTAATTATTTTGAGAGGAGATAACAATGTTCTGTAAAACTTTTCATATTTTTCTACTTAACCCTTCTATGATTTCCATAAGGTAAAGATTGAGACATAGCCCCATCGATACAAATTGTTAGCATCAATACATCAAGTAAGATCTATCTTTTTTAACATCATGGTTGGGAAGATATTTGTTGTTAGCTTTAGCATTTCTCTTTGAACAGACTTGTGATATTCCATCTCTTTTGGCTTTCTCTATCATCAAAAGCATATCTATATCAAGGATTAATTCCAATCGTTGTTTTGTCATTTTTAATATATCACTCCAAGCCAATCCTGGGACTGTGTAACAGTGAGCGGGGTCTAATCCATAAGAATTTTTATTATGACATACTGTTCTAAAAGTCTCAATTGCATCAGCCAATAAAAGAACATCAGTTTTAAGATACTAATCGTGATATTCCCCAAGTTCTTTATATTAAACTTCTTCCAAACATTTTGAGCTTGTGCATAATCTTCATCAGTTATTTGATTTTTATTTAATTCATTATGGAAACTTTCCTTTGAGAGAAGTTGTGTTTCTTTAAACCTTCCAAACGAATTCATGTAATCATAAGGATATATTCCCTTTTGTGATAGGAGATCAATCTCTTCTTGATTTGAGAAATGTGATTGGAGAATTGGAAATTTTTAATATTTGATACCAAGACAGATAATGGACTAGACATAAACTTGAATGTTTCAAGAAATCTAATATGAGTTATGGGAGATGTAGGGATTATTTTTGTGAATGAGATGTAATTCTGGTTAGTGTTAGGAATGGCTGAAATGTCTCCACTGGTTTTACTCTATTCATTTAAAAAAAGGTGTGTGTCATAGTGAGCGTTGTTGTGAAGAGATACTGGAATTAAGGACGGAAGTTTAAAATCGAGATTACAACTCTGATGAGCCGGACCTCTATATTTACCAGTAAGATGACAATGGTCTCTTACCTTTAGACCTTCACTAATTTTCTCCTCACAAATATGACAGACAGCCTGTGGTTGCCTAAATTTCCTTTTCTTTTCTTTCGTTGGATTAATCTGTTTATGAGTTTCTCCCATTACCTTTGATAATTGAATACAGTCTTTTTCCAGTCATTTCACAAACTCCTCTAAGGCATCTTCTCCTCTATAAAGTTCTAACTTGCTGTATTCATCACCAACAGATGATTTGATGTAATAACAGAAACCACAAGGAGTATGTTTTTGATATATATTTGTGAATGATTGATTTGGATTTGGAGAAACAGTGTCCATCTTTTCAAGGATACTTTCAAAATCAGCATGTTTCACAAACGGATGTTTTATAGATTTGTTAAAATCTTTGTATGATATGTTTGAACCCGCTTTTGGTAAATTGATTCCGGCTGATTTATGATGACAACAATATTTCAAATGTTGATCCAATCGTTCTTTTGTATGAAAGGAGTTGAAACATCTCTTACAAGGATATGTTTTACATTTTCTATTGTATAGTTGTGATTTGGTTGATCTTGATAAATTTTTGATGTAAGCATAACGTAATTTTTTCTTTGAAGTAAAGTAGAGAAGGTCAATGAGTGTTTCATCATTATTATAGTTGTTCGGAATTTTTACTATCTGAGCTTTGTTTGTATCCGTTAATCCATATACATTGATAGATAGATTATTCATTTTCTCAAATTTAGGAATATCTCTCAATGACATTGGAAACTTTAAACCTTTCACATTTAATATATTCTCATATTTCTTATAACGAGTTACTCTTTCAGCATTCCTTTTTGGAGGATGTTGGTGAGCAAGAACAGACCATAGAAAGCATTTATTATCATTGTTTTGAATATTAACAACTGGCTTTTAAAGTTTCATCTCTTTTGGTAAATCAATGTATGAGGAAGTGTTGAGAGGAGAGAGGATCCAAAAAGATTATTTTTTCAATAACGAATCCACGACCTTTCATGTTGTCATTAACATTTTGTTCATATCTCAGAAGTTCATCATATACATCACAATCTAAGAAATCTTGGAATGATGTGATAAAGTGAGAGTTTGTTCTCATGTAGGGAATTTCTTCACAACAATCTCTTGTCAAATTAATTTTTACTCCAATATAAAACTTAAAAGTATTGATTTCTCTCAATGTATTTTTAATTAGAATTTCAATTATTGGTTTAACCGTAATAATTGTCTCAATGATTGATGTTGGTGCTGGTTCTTTAAAGCCAAATAATCTTATCTTTATATGTCCTTTAAGTGCTTCATCAATATTTTCAATAGAGTATTCAAGTATCACCTCTTCCGTGTTTTTGTGTTTTTGTGTTTGAGGTGTCTATTATAATTTCCTTGAAGAATATCAACATTACATGTATCACAATGGATATATTTTAAAGATATTCCTTCAACTGATCTTTTGTGTTTTTGTGTTTGAAGGTGTTTATGATAATTTTTTAAAAGAATATTAATATTACAAACATCGCAATATGTTGTATTCACCATATTTTTATAGTAAAACTTTACTTAAAATAAAAATCAATTCTTAGCACAGGTCCAAGTGAGTTAGTCTTTTTGAATGAGACGGTTTAAGTATTAGAACCTTATTTTTCAATTTTTTTCATCATTTATGTCTTTTGCAATTCCTATGAATAAAATGAAATTTTCTTCATGAAAATCTTGTGGTAATATATAGGTGAACCTAACAACTTTTTTCCTTAATATATAAAATGTATCAACACATAAAGACAAGTTTCAATCAATCTCTTCATTTGTAAAAGATAATGAGAAATATAACGAGGATGTAAAATTGAATAAAGATAAATATAACAACCATTGGATAAAAACAATTATGACTGATAATATGAGTTCTTCAATTTCTTTCAGTGGAAGGGCTTTTAGTACATTTGGAAGAACATCAATTAAAGTAACTAGAACAAAAGTTTCTCCTCTCATCGAGCAATATATTCAAAACTAGAAAAAGCAATGAAACAAGAAAAAGTATCAAAAAAGAAAACCCTGATGAATGAGGTTTTAGAAAGATAAGATAAGACCATCATCAATAAAGGGGCTGTCACACCTTGACGATTTAGCCAGCGTATGGCAAGGTATCAAAATGTATGTAAAACACTGGCGTACGCTGAACGATTGGTGTTCTTTTTTTAAGTTTTGGGCACATAATAACATGTTGTACGTATGCATAACGTATTAGTAACGTACACAGAATGTTTCAATCACATATAGATAAATTATACCAATGAATGCTGAGCATGTTGTCGCGTTCACAACCTATGCCCAACGATAGTCTAACTTATGCATAGCGCGGCAGCGTATCGCCGAGGATCACGTGGCGTAGGCTATTCATAGGCTGCGGCTTGACAATTCAAATCATAACCGCACTAGACATCGAAGTGTGAAGCCACTGTCACACCTTGACGTTTTAGCCAGCGTATGACGACGTATGAAAAATTTGCCAAACCAAGCTGGCACACGTCGAATACATTATGGGTAAGTTTTGTATACGTTAAGAGCACACTGGCATACGTCGTAGTACGCTGGCAGACAGCGTAGTACGCTGGCATATGTCGTCATATGCCGAGTACGTCGAGAAATTTTCAGCATGTTGAAAATTTATCGACGTACTCGGCATATGACGCACGTTCCGCATACGCTGGCATAAGTTGTAGGCGCGTTACGCGATCGTTGACTCATGTCGACACACGTTACTTGTACGTTACTCATAAGTCGAAACACGTCGACGTAATGGTTAGCGTCAGTGTTCCAGACTCCCTCGTTTTTTTTTTTGCTTCAGTATGACAGTGATGTTGACATTTCAATTTCTAGTGCGGTTATAATTTAAATTGTTGAGCGGCAGCCTATTAATTATATTATATCATAACCGCACTAGAAATCGAAGTGTCAACATCACCGTCACTCCGAAGAAAAAAAAATAACAATAAAAAACCAGGGAATCTGGAACACTGACGCTAACCATTACATTGACGGATTTTGACTAATGAGTAACTTATAAGTAACGTGTGTCGACGTGTGTCAACGATTGTGTAATGTGCCTACAACACGTTACTCATAGGTTAGAAATAAGTTTCGGGTACGCTAAACATTACCTCGACGTGTTTCGACTTACGAGTAACTTACAAGTAACATGTGTCGACGTGTGTCAATGATCGCGTAACGTGCCTACAACTTATGGCCAAGCGTATGGGAACGTGTGAGTCATACGCTGGCGTACGTCGAAAAATTTCAAGCATGGAAAATTTGTCTAACACCTCGGCGTACTACGACGTATGCCAGCGTACAACGACGTATGCCATCGTACTACGAAAAAAAGCCAGCGTACTATGACGCATGCCAGCATGCTCTTAATGTATACAAACTTACCCATAACATATTCGACGTGTGCCAGCGTTAGCCAAATTTTGCATATGTCAGGCATACACTAGCTAAATCATCAAGGTGTGACAGGGCCTTTAGCAACGAGAAATTTGTATTTTTTTCAACAACCCTAAAGATGTAAATCTTGATGAAATAAAGGATGTCAATATATCAGGTGAAATGACATGTCGTTCAGTAGTTGTTAAGAACCATTTTAAAATTACCTTTGATATTAAAAAAATGTAGTAGTTGAATCTGTTCATCAAAAAAAGTCTCTGGATTGAGATGGTAATGTTTTTTTCTACGAATTAAATACGAGTCATTTAAAGTGAAAATTTTGAAGACTATGATAGTTTCTCTGTTGGAACAGAAAACAGTTATGATACCGAGAGTTTGTGTTCAAAGGATAGTTGTAAAAGTAGTTTCATAGATGATCATGAAAGTACTGATGAAAGTACTGAAGATCATACCAAAGATGAATTATATTTAAGTAAACTTTTATGATATAAATATGAATCGTATACTAGATCTTGAGCCTTTTGAATTCACTGATTCTCCAGATGATGAATTTGAGAATTGTCCTGCATGTGATGCAGTGGGATTAACCACAGAGTCAAAAGCCCATAGACAATGTATATTCTGTGATTATCTTCCAATTGATGCAAATAAAAAATATAAAAAGGAGCATAACTGTTTCAAAATTACACCAAAAATGAACTACTTTACAAGATTAATAAGAGAAATGAATGTTAAGTACGAGGGTGATAATACACCTTTTCTTACAAGAGAAGAGACTAAACAAATGACGGTAATGTTTCATGGATTGATGATGTATATTATTAACGATTGCCATTTTCAGGGAAATATCAACACAAGATATTGTATAAATAAAATAGTGGATTATCTTGAAATTAATGGTGCATCAATGGAATGGTATTTATGTTCCATGTGAGAATCCCTCTTGTGTTGTATAAGCCGTGGGAGTCAAAATGGATTAAAAGCTTGGGCTTTCTCACTGTGAGATAACTTTGTATGCTATTTTGGCTTTGAACACTTTATGTTGCATACATAATAAATGGATGGTCTTCGAAGAGCATCATTTGAATACCTGTTATGGAATAATAATAATAATAATAATAATAATAATAATAATGCATACATTTTCGTCTTGGGGTAACATGGTAAGTCGAGAGGCCACTTTGGCTTGGTGCTTATAACACAAAGGCCATGGGCTCTTTCCCCGCATGGGCCAACACTTAACTGGAATCTGTGTTTTGTAGGTAAGAAGGACATAAATGTGTGTGCCATCCCTCGGATAGGCATTGAAGCAAATGTCCCATGTACGAATATTGAAGCTTTATTTCTGAAAATAAAAAGGAGTTAGTGCACTCAGACACTAGAGAGCCTTGGTTTGTAAATAGAAATGCTGATAAATTGTGAAAGAATTGCTCCTTCTCTTGACAATGTTCTTGCTTCACAGGCAGCTGTTAGTACTGCTAAAATATATTTATGAGTACTGAAACCCCCATTCAGTTCATATGAAGATCCAAAGGGGGGTGGGGGAGAGTAATGCCCCCAGCCCCAAACGGTGTTCATTTACCTTCAGTAGTTTGCCTTCCACAAGGAGTTCTACAAATGCGAGGCTTCATTCTGTGACCGATTGCCGTCGCCATAAAAACCTTGTGTCTCTCAAGTGTGTGTGTGTGTGTGTGTGTTTGTTTTATTCAATCCAGCTATAAACTGGCCTCTCCGGCATTCAGGTGATTGGCCTCGCTGGTTGCTTTACCATGGCACAGTTGCAAGGTTGGGTTGTCACTGTGTTGGAATGTGTGGAATGCTTGGTGACGTGAGAGAAATGTTCCCAAAATTTTGATTTGATTCATAACCATTGTACTTAAAATGTGATCAAAATGTAGAAATGTGATTTGGAATGATTTTAAAGTGATTTGTAAAGTAATTGTGTATGATTTTGGTACCTTGTGATGAACGAGGATTTATAACCTTCCACCGACACTCCGGTAGAGAGTGACCAGTTAATTGATAACTTGTTATAAGATATCCTTTTGCCCTCTCAAATTGTAGTTAACAAGTGATGACCACACAGATGATTCTTGGCAAAATGTGAAGTTTAAAGTCACAACCATCTCCAAAACTCCCTATTGGTGTTTAGCAGGTAGGGCGATTCATTAATGTATGCATGATTTCTTGGATGGACGTTAAACTAGGCGTGCTGTCTTCATTAGTCTGTGAATGTTAAAGTTAATGGATGACATTAGTTGATGGATGTTAAAGACAAATTCCTGCCGGCAAACCACCCAGTGTTTTTTTTTGATTTTTTGAATTTTTCCACTTTGAAAAACCACTTTGATTTTTCACACAGATTCTCAATAACAAGTATGGGCTTTATCAGAGGAGGATATTGATTCATTATCAGAAGTATGGGCTTCAGGAGGAGATACTGCTTTATTCCTGACATGGCAACGGGAACAAAAACAGACCCTGGTTATAGTCAAAGAAAGGCAATGTATAATGATGATACAAAAGCAGGAAATAGTTTTACCATGGCAGTTCCTCTTAAAGGTATAATTGGATTTTGTGATTATGATAAAGTTCTGTATGGCCTTAAAATTAGATTTCAACAACAAAGGAATGCTAATGAAAATAGATTGCTTTTTGGTGTTGGTAATGCTTTTGGTGCTCAGAATAAATTTGTTATTGATGAAATTAGTTGGTATATTAGTGAATATACTGCTAATCTTAAAACAGAAAAGATGTTGAATGGAACACTTAACTCAAAGAAACCACTAAATGTATCATATCTTAAAAGAAGATGTCAACACGTTAAACTGAACCAAACCACTTAAACGTGGAATTTGATTGTTTTAGAAGGAAAGCCACGAAACCTATGGCTCATTTATAAGAATTAGATGGAGATACTGCTACTGATAAGAATAATGTGTTGAGTAATAATGCCAGGTGAAACAACTTTGTGTTTCTCTGGATGGAACATTTTATCCATGAGATAGATTGGAAATTGATTGGGAAACAAATGATTATGCTGAAGCATACAAGTCTTACCAGAAGGTGCGTGAAAGCAATGGTAATAATGAACCCAATTTGGATATGGTTGCATTTAAAAGCTTGTATACAATCTCCGCGATTGACCTGAGCACTCAAAAGGAAACTATAAAGTCGAATAGAGTGGATACTTCCCTATGCATTGAAAGAGGAGAGGGTGAAGAAATTGATGCATATTTTTGCTTTTGGAAGAAACAGAATTACAGATTTAGACAGATAACGGTGTTATGATTAATCTCACATAAGTTTTTGATAAATATATGAGTAGAAAAAGTGCCAACTGGGGTATATGTTAATCAAGTCAATCTAAATAAGCTATCATCTTGTATTCAAAATCAAAAGCCTTGTATGATTAACTTAAATGCAATTCAGAGAAAAGGAGCAGTAAGAATTGATGTTTTGCGCACAAGAGAACAGGTGAAGATATTGAACGATACTGGCTCACTTAAAATTAAAATGTCAAGACCAATGTTGAAGAAATATTCAATAAGAGAGATGAGTGGAGGATTTCTCCCATTTCTAATTCCTTTATTTGCTTGTTTAAGTGTGGCTAGAGCATTGATGGGTGGCATTTCAGCAGCGGTGAAAACTGTCAATGAAAGCAAGGCTCAAATACAGGCTCAAACAGAGTTGGAGAAACATATAGGTGGAAGTGGTGTAATTGTAGATTTTGCTGAAAAACTTGAAAGCCTACCTGATAAAGCGAGATTGTCAGTTGGAGATATGCTTTCTTCTATCACACAAGCAGGTGTAAAATTAACAAAAAGGGGTAATTGATTGTATATTTCTCATAAATAAATGAGCATTGATGAGTGGTTTAAAAAATTGGAAAGAATACAACATCAAATATAGAACTTGCCAAATATTGTAAGAAATTAAGAAAAGAAAAAAGAAAAAAGAAAATTGTAAGAAAGAAATTGTAAGAAATTGTATTGCAAGAAAAAAAATTGATAATGTGGTTATTTGTATGAGAGATGAAGTAACAAACTTGTCTAAATATACAAAGCATATGCTTATGAATTTAGAAAATAATAATAGAAAAGGTTGTCATTGGTTTATATTTATAATAATCAGGTAAATGTTATTTGTTATTTTGATATGGCTGTCCACAACCTGTTGAAGTCATGAAATTCTTTGAGAATGGTGTTTATCAAACATTTCAAGTCCAAGAATTGAATTCCAAGTGTTGTGGTCAATTATGTCTATATGTGTTATTTCAACTCAACAAAAATATAAAAAATTATGATGTTATTTGTAATCAAATATAAGTGACATGTTGGAAAAGATGGCTCTACGTTTGGTGTATCCCAAGAACTGTATGTTGATTTATCAAACTATTATACAAAGGCACAGGCTGAATGACAGAAATATAGTATAACAAAAAATATTAATGTGAAAAATGCTTGGAAATTAATAAATTATCCAAGCCCGACTGAGGCGAATGACTTGGTGAGATCAAGTGATTTATCACAATATATATCACTAAATAAAATGGCTGTATATTCCAAAGATACAGAAATGTTGATTTTTTTATCTCCAGGCCATACAGAATTCACAGTTCCAATTGAAATAAAATTTTATAAAGAAGGGTGTACCATTTGTATGACAATAGAACATTGGGGATATGATATGAATGATTTAGGGTATAATTAGTCATTTAAAATTAACCGAGAAGACCTGAAAGAATTAAATCAGTCTCATAAGGAAGAATATTATCCACTTGGTGCTAATAATGAGATTTGTGGAAGCATGATTAGCAAACAACAAATAAAAGAATTTAGTAAGGATAAAATCAATCATGGTTTTGCTGTAGTTTATATCATGAAAATACAAAGAACAGGAATTTATATCATAAGTAAAGGAATACAAACTGATTTAACAATGGGAAGATGGGGATATTTTATATTATTACCTGTCACATTAATCTGTCATATCTTTCTGATATATAAATAATAGCAAGAAGGTTTCAAGAGAATTATCATTTCTGTGTCCAAGCATACCTACAAGAAAAGGGTATTCGATATTTTAATAAATATGTTCCACATGAGAATGGGGTGTTTTCAATAAAAGATTGGCTTGAGACTGGTGTTGCTAAACCAACAACTTTGGATTTAACTAAAATCTTAAATAATGAGGTTTTGAAGTTGAGAAAATACAAGGCTCTTTTAAAAATTCAGAAGAAATTTTGTTGGTTTCCTGTTGTAAAAATTTTTATTTTGGATTCAGGAATATCAAGAAATCCAGATTAATAAATGTATGATATTGTATGGAGTGAAAGTGGTTCAAGGTTCGTAAGGGATGAGGAAGGAGTGAAATAAAATGAGGCAAGAGAGAAGGAGGAGAGAGAGAGAGAGAAGGAGGAGAGGGTGAAGAGAGAGAAGGAGGCAAGGGAGAAAAGAGAGAGGGAGCCAAGGGAGAAAATGGAGAGTGAGAGGAAAGAGTGAGGAAAAAGAGAATGAATAAATACAAAAATATGGAAACCAGTGGGATTAAAAAGGATTGGAGGTATTACAGAAAATATATCCATCTCAACACACTGAGGAGGAAAAAGAATTAACAAGTCTATCAAAAATATATGGCTCAAGAGTATTAACATCGATTTCAGGAAGAAGATTTAAACGAGAAAGTGGAGATAAAGACAAGAAAGAAGGAAAAGATTATTGACGATGTTGGTGTAATTGACTTTGGTTGAAGTTTTACATTTTTTTCTTCAATAAATGGAAGAGAGAGTGAACGCATTTCTAAGGATTCTTTACATTTTAAAAATTAGGATTCAAATCAAAGTTCTGGGATATATGTTGGAAACTAAGAACGTTTTTGCACTCTGTCGGAATTTTTCACATAAATAAATGAGTTATTGTTTATTGAGACATCACTTCTGGACTTCCGATTCGGGGATCGGCACATGTGGAAGGCTGGGCACATGTGGAACTCTCCTTCTAGTCCTTCTGAAGCATTTTGTGCATTTTGTTGTTGTAATTTGTGTCAGGGGCTGTGGAACTGTACTTATTTTTTTAATGTTCAGAACAGTTTTAGCAGGTATTTGAGTTAGTTTATTGAAAGAAGCAGGGGGAGGCCTTGTGTTAAGTTTAGCATTGTCAGTTGGGGCCTTGGGAGTATGGGGATAAAAGGGGTTATAAATAGAGATGGAAGGAGAAAGGAAGAGGAGTTCGTAAAATGTGATAGTTGCTCAATGTGAGCCACATCAACAATAGGGGAAGCAGAGGGTTCTTCTTGTTGTAGGAAGAGTGAGGATATAGCCAACATGAGGATGGTTATTACTAGGTTAAAGGAACACATCGATAATTTGCAGCAAATAGGAGAATGTGAGAAATTTGTCGATCATAGTTGGTTACGGTTGTGGAGTGAGGTTGCTGAGGATATTGGAAGTGGTGACAGTGCAGAGGGGGCAGACAGTGGGGACGGTGCAACGGGGGCAGGTAGTGGTGATGGTGCAACAGGGCAGGCAGTGGGGATGGTGCAATGGGGGCAGGCAGTGGTGATGGTGCAACTGGGGCAGGCAGTAGTGACGGTGCAACGGGGGCAGGCAGTGGTGACGGTGCAATGGTGGCAGGCAGTGGTGACGGTGCAATGGGGGCAGGCAGTGGTGAGGGTGCAATGGGGGCAGGCAGTGGCGACGGTGCAACAGGGGGAGGCAGTAGTGATGGTGCAACGGGGGCAGGCAGTAGTGATGGTGCAACGGGGGCAGGCAGTAGTGATGGTGCTACAGGGGCAGGCAGTAGTGACGGTGCAATGGGGGCAGGCAGTGGCGATGGTGCAACGGGGGTAGGCAGTGGTGGAGATGCAGTGGGTGCAGGCAGTGGTGCATGTACACTGGGTGCATGCAGTGGAGTAGTTGCAGCAAGAGTAATTGGTAGAAATGAGGTATGGGAGACAGTTTTTGTGGGTGATGAGACAATTAAATATGTAGATTCTTCATTCTGCAGGAAGGATCGTAGACATAGAATTCTGTGCAGTTTTGAAGGAGCATGAGTTTGGGATATTGAAGGAAGGTTAAACGATATTGTGTCATGTCATGGCAGGAAGAAGTTTGTTGTGGTACACCAATGAGTGAATGATGTAGGGAAAGGTTACTCCAGAGGTTTTGAAAAATAGATGCAGAATATTGGGTTAAGCAGCTGAAAGTAAAGGGTTGTGAGGTAATGTTTTCTGGGATACTCCACAGATTAAGAAACAATGTAGAAATTATGAGCAGAGCAATAGCCGTCAACCAATGGCTGAAATAATAGTGTCGGGAGGAAGGTTTTACATTTAGGAAGCAGTGGGAATCATTTTGGGGACAAAAGGAGTGTTTCTGGAATGAATGTTAAATAGAAAGGGGGCAGCAAGGTTTGCAGTGGAAATTGTGGAAGGAATTGAGACTTTTTTAGATCAGTGGAGGGTGTAGAAGGTATTAAGAATAGAAAGGAACGGATGATGTAATTGTGATGAGTAAGGCAAGGCAGGAAAATAAAATTTCAGGAAGGGAAAAGTTAAACATATTCCAAACCAATGCCAGAAGTTTAAATAATAAGATGGAAGAGATTGAAGCCAAAGTGCATTGCGAGGAGTACGTCGAGTTGCAGTGAGTGAGACATGGTTTAAGGAGGAGAGTAACTGGAGGACAGGATTAGAAGGCTACAAGGTGTATCGGTGTGATAGGAAGAAGAGAATAGGAGGAGGAGTAACAATCTGGATAAAGGACAGCATTGCATCAGGAGAAAGCGGTGACATTAAGGAAAGAATAAATGTTGAGGTTTCTGTATGGGTAGAGATTAGAGATTGTAAAAACAGTAAGATACTGTTAGGATGCTTTGATAAGGCTTGGGGTGTGAAGGAAGAGGAGGAAGGAGGAGTACACTAACAATTCAAAAGGGCATATGGTCAGGGAAGAGTATTGATTATGGGGGAGTTTAACTTGCCAGGGATAGATTGGGTCCAGAAAAAGGGAAAGGGCAGATCAGATGAGGATTTCCTAGTTTTAAACCAGGATTGCTTTTTAACCTAGTTTGTGGATAAGCCCACTAGTGTGAGTGCAGTGTCAGACCTCCTTTCCAGTAACGATCCCAATAAGGTGGAGGAGGTAGAGGTCGGGGAGCAGTGACCATAACTTTGTGTGTGCAAAGATTCTGTTAATGATTAGCGTTCAGGGTAGTAGGGTAAGGCTATTAGATTTCAGGAAGGCAAACCTTAAGGTTATGAGGAGATAATTTGGTGATGTAGATTGGCAGACTTGAACAACAGGACAATTTTTACAACTTTTACACAAGAACAGACAGGAGAATTGCCAATAGCCGAGATGATCTATCAAGGAGGTGAGAAAGGGCTTTTACGGAAGATCCAGATGGGAGTGGAGGAAGTGAAGGAACAGCTAGGTAATCTAAGAGAAGATAAGGCTCCAGGTCCAGATAATACACACCCGAGAGTATTGATGGAAGTGGCTGAGCAGGTAAGCAAGATGTTAACGGATATTTTCAATAGTCAACTGGAGTTAGGACAGGTACCAGAGGAGTGGAGAGCAGCAAATGTAATACTATTATTTAAGAAAGGATCCAGAGAAGAATTGGGAAACTATGGACCTGTTAGTTTGACCTCAGTTGTGGGGAAGGTGTTGGAGACATTAATCAAGGACCAGATGAGGAACCATTGAAATAAATACAAACTAATTAAAGGGAGTCAGCATGGATTTTCCAAAGGTAGTTCCTGTTGAGCAAATCTTTTAGAGTTCTATGAAGCAGTGTCTGATTTGGTGGATGAGGGAAATGCAGTCGACATAGTACATGTAAGATGGAAGGCGACATAGTATATGTCGACTTTAAGAAGGCATTTGATAAGGTACCACATCGGAGGTTGTTAGCCAAAGTGAGGGCTTGTGGAGTGGCTGGTCATGGAGATCCATAACACTATTTACACTTACAATTCACTGGATCCTCCTTACTATAATTCACAGACCGGTGTTTGTATGTGTGTGCTTGTTTGTTTGTCATGCTACTCCTCCAACAGTTTTGGGCAGATTGCATGATCCATACTTGCTACATAGGACTAGCATGACCCCAATTAATGTAAAAGGGTGTTTTTTTTGTTTTCCCATGGTCTTGGCATGGGGGTGAATGCAAATGAACTATGTAAATGTGTGTCGTGTCGCGCTGAGTGGAGTATGCCTCCAGGTTTGGCAGGGTATTACAAGTCCCGATGTTTTCCAGTGCAGTGAGGTATATTTGAATTATAAGCCATATGTATGTTATTGCCTCATGCACGTTATCTGGGTTAATTTTTTTTGCCAACAGACCTGTCAGTTGCAAATGCACTGCCCAAATAAAGGTATGCGTCTGAAGAACATGTTACTTGCTTGGATCAAGAACGCCCATCAGGCTGGTACTCTACTGGTATAAAGTAATGACACCATTTATCTCTAAAGAGTTTAATGTGCAAGAAGTATTGATGATGAAGTTTCTTACCATGTAGAAGAGACCATCAGCAAGCAGTAACCTCAGCAGAGCATAGATGGGGACACAGAGAATCGATGTCAAAGCCAAACACCAACCTATACCCTCTGCCCATTGTGGATATTGGTAGCCATTATACGAGAGTGGTTTGAGGAACACCAGAAAGTATATAAGAGTTCCCTAGGGGAGAAAAATTAAAGTCAGTCAGTCATTATATCGAGATGCGCAGATGTTTTTCTTTCCAGTTGGGATAAAATTCTTAGCTATAGTGTACATTAAGCACGATCTATGCTCACATGTAAAATGACTGCTTGAGATGTTTTGTAATCTTTATCACTGCAAACAGCACGGGATTCACATTTGATGTTAATATTTCCAAGGTTCCGACTTGGTGTGTTCCTGTGTCTGTGTGTGAACAAAATGTCCAGTCAAGTTAAAGATCTAAACAAAGAAGCAATATAATGTCAAGTAAATATCTCTGGCGTTTTTCTAACGATGTGTCAATAGCTGCAGATTGAAACCGATAAAGAAAACTAGAATGGCACTTGATAAAGCATATACCTCCGCCAGGCTGAACAGTTTCCGTTTTGTATCTCGCTGATAGGCAGGATCTGCATCTGGATCTTGACCAAAATGTGATCGGCTTGTTCTTGTCACCTACCCAACTCATCTACCAAATTTTGTCATAACCCGTCCACAACTTTTTGAAATATCGTGCTACAGTATATGTCGTTTTTGGCCCCATCTCTCAAATGTAAAGATTCATTTATTACAATTAAAAATTCTCATATCTGGATTCTGATCCGGATCCTCACCAAAATCTAATCAATTCATCCTTTACGCACACCCAACCTGTCTGCCAAATCTCGCCCTAATCTGTCCATAACTGTTTGAGATATCTGGCTCACAGACAAACAAACAAACAGGGGTGAAAACGTAACCTCCATCCAGCTTGGGTGGCAGAGGTAATGAAATGGGATACATGATGCACTTTGATGCTTGTGAAAGAACATTTCTCAACGTTTTATTGACTTTTTTTCATTTCCAGATGTTGCCTGTGATATGTGACCTCACATTTACTGCAAATGGCCACAAGAAAGAGCAGTGCTGCCTGGTTTATGAAGGCCAAATGATGATAAATGCTATATGATGTTCTTGACAAATCTGGACAATAAAGCTTTGAGATTTTTCTTTCATATGCATCAAACTGCATAGTTGTGTCCCTTTATTAGGGTACCTAGTCTAATGGTCTGGGAGCAGTGGGGGTGAACCTGGTTTTGCTGGATAAAGTTTTTTTCTTTGCTGTTTCTTATATTCTTGGGGTAGCTCTTCATGATTCAGGGGGGTGACCGTTTGCAACCCTTGGGCAATTTGCTATATTAACCCTTTTGTGCCGGTAAGTGCATAAATAGTGAAAAAAAATCAGTTTTTTTCACTATTTATTGCAATGAACCCAACCAACATCATCACATTTGCTTGTGTCGATGTTTATTCACAAATTATGTAACGAAAAACAACTTAAGATATAAAACAATTGTGAATTACTCAGTATTAACCCTTTCAAGGCTATTTTAACCCAGGACATAAAATTTGAACACAGACAACATATGATTGCACAATAACCACCTCATCCTGACTTTAGTCACAAATAATGTAACCAAAAACAACTTAAAAAGATAGAATAATGACTTCATACTCAATATTAACCCTTTCCTGACTGATTTTACCCAGCACAAAACATTTGAACATCTATAGACAACAGGGGTCTTTGACGCATTATTGCACAAAAACCACTCCAAAACTATGGCATGGGATTTTAATGTCATCTCTTGCTTTCCGACCTGCTGACATTGATGCAAAATAGACGAGGTTAGACAATCAATGTCTTTAGTTTGACCTACCATAAGATCAATTAAATTCGTGAAACAAACAAATAATCTGCTACTACTAGTTGCTTCCCCAATCTCCTCAAACCTTGCTACTGCACACATGAGCAGCCAACTGCATAACAGGCACAGAAAATTGTGCAAGGCAGACCTCAGACTTGACAACCACACCTTCTCGAATTACAGGGACTTTCACTTTTGCAACCACACCTGATCATTTCAAGAACATATTCTGGGGCCAGTTTCACATAATCTGGGACTGTAATTGGTGACAGCGACTTGTTCTTGACATCTCTCATCCATCCATATTCATCAGGGTACAGTGCCGGTGGATGGGTAGTTTCAAGCATTCGCCATAAGATTGCCTGATTGTGAGCCCTCTTGACATTTTCTGTGAAAGCCTCCTTTGTCGGTGGCAGGGTGCACAGTTTGGGTGATGATATGTGACCCTTCCCATTATTTTTACCCCAGACAAGCAATCTTGTCTCGGACATGTCTTTGGCTTTTTTCATACCATAGCATGCAGAGATGAAGGTTGTGGCCTGTTCCATTACAGCTGTGAATGGTGCTTCAATGTCACCTACAGCCAATAACTCATAGCCAGCCTTCAGTGTTTTAAGTACACAGCCCTTCCCTAGCCCAAAGTAGCAAGCAACTGTGTCACATCCTGAAAGAGCATGGGCAGGGAGAAGTTCATTAACAATTTTGTCATGTTTTACCACGGTCTGCTTTATGTCCACAATGGTCTTCTCTTTACTTGGGGATTCCATCATAAGTTGGAGGGTGAGATTGGCCTTCTTGTAAAAGTGGACAAGGAGCACAACGGCATCCGTGTCATCTGACACGACTGACAGTTTGCTGGCCTCGCTTGCACATTTCAACGCCTGTTTACAATAATGATGATATCAGCCTCTTCGTGTGATGTCTCAAGGTCATGTCTTACGCTTATGTCGTCATTGGACACTTGAACTGGGCAAGGGTCTTCTCCTGTGATTACCAACTTGTGATTCCTGGTGCTACTGGTGTGGAACAACCTATCTCGAGCCAGTTCGTCGCATATGATTTTGATGAGTTGCTTCTTATTGTCCACAGAAGACAAGACAACCTTTTGCGCTGGCAGCTTTGTTGTCAGGTGCAGTTGGTGGGTGCGGCTTACTCCTGTTTCTCTCCCATCCCTTGTGACCGACTTTATGCTGAAATCATGGTACCTATCGAATATCAAGTAGACATCACTGTCCTTCAGGTATTTAGCAACCCGTGTCTTCACATTTGAGACATAGTCTGCTACGGTACCGTTTGCTGGCCAATGAATTGTCCATAGAAGAGCTGAGCCATCAATGACTGTCACATCTGCACATCCTGAGAGACGACTGGATACCTCCATCTGTAGTGAACATTGGAGTACTGATTTCACTTTTGCTGTGTGCATTCCATCCTTGCATTTTATAACTGTGCCTGAATACTAGTACCGTACAAGGGTTCACATTTATGAGTACGGTTCCCTGCTAAAAGAGGGCAGCACCCAACAACTCTCATGCCCATTTGGATAACTGTCATTGTAAAAACTAAATTTATACAATCTGAATTTGTCTAGTATTTTAATCTGGAGATTCTATTTTACAAACTACTTCATATAAAGCTTGACAACTGGAAGTCTGGTAGCCTATTCCATGACAAACCTGCACAGCAGAGTGGGAGTGGTGCCCAGCCATGTGCTTCTAATATCTGAAACAATGCAATGGTGCCACCTTTTGTCAGTTCAACGAACTAATGAAGTCTCTCAGCCTTCATCTTAATGAAGTCTTCATCTTAATATGCATGGGTGATAAACAGATCAAAGCAGGAAATGTAGGCCTAAGTTTGGGGTATATATATATGATCCCCTAGGAATGCCAGGAAAGGGTTAATAATCATCAAGTTTGGGTAAATTGTGTCCAAATCAGCTGTAAATATCGATATTTACAGCTATTTACAAGATATCAGCTATTTACAAGATATCGCAAAAAATAGTACTTTGGGGTGAATTTTGGTGGAACTGGCATAAAAGGGTTAATATAGCAAATTTCCCAAGGGCTACGAACGGTCACCCCCCTGAATCATGAAGAGCTACCCCTAGGCTACAAGAAACAGCATAGAAAAAAAACTTTTATCCAGCAAAACCAGGTTCACTAAAATATCTGCCTTTTGCTCCCAGACTATAATGGACTGGGTAAACTATTGTTTTTTTCTGTTTATTAGGGTACCCAGTCTAATGGACTGGGTAACCTATTGTTTTTCTTCTGTTTATTAGGGTACCCAGTCTAATGGACTGGGTAACCTATTGTTTTTCTTCTGTTTATTAGGGTACCCTGTCTAATGGACTGAGTAACCTATTGTTTTTCTTCTGTTTATTAGGGTACCCTGTCTAATGGACTGGGTAACCTATTGTTTTTCTTCTGTTTATTAGGGTACCCTGTCTAATAGACTGGGTAACCTATTGTTTTTCTTCTGTTTATTAGGGTACCCAGTCTAATGGACTGGGTAACCTATTGTTTTTCTTCTGTTTATTAGGGTACCCAGTCTAATAGACTGGGTAAGATATTGTTTTTTTTCTGTTTATTAGGGTACCCAGTCTAATGGACTGGGTAACCTATTGTTTTTCTTCTGTTTATTAGGGTACCCAGTCTAATGGACTGGGTAACCTATTGCTTTCTTCTGTTTATTTCTTGTTTTTCTTTTTCCGCCGGCAATTTTCAGGTTCTTTCGATTTAAAAATCATTTTCTCAGGAACAGTAAGTCCAGTCAACATGAAATTTTCACCATAGTATGTATCTTTTTTGATAGCATACTCAATTAATAATTATGACGTCATAGGTCACGTGGTATGGGCGCCATCTTGAAAAAAAACGATAAACTTTGGACCTCTGTATCTCTGAAACCATGCAATGGAAATTTTTTTCGCTTCATACATTTTAATGAACTCCCCATGGGGAACAGGGTGATTTTTCGTGACGTCATCGGTGAAGCGGTATCCTGATGAAATTTCGTCAAGTAGAATGCTGCATGGGAAAAATCTGAAATTTATTGAGTGTCATCTATACAATTCACCGTAGAAAAAAATTATTATGATGTCATAGGTGACTTGGTTCGGCAGCCATCTTGTTTTTTAAAAATAATTAAAAACATCTTCTTCTCCAGAACGGCCAAAGAGATTGATGTGAAACTTCACATGCACATTCCACACGACATGCTTTTACAAGTTTGTTAATTTCTTATTTATAGCTCACATGGTTTGGCAGCCATATTGAATTTACCCTCAAACCTTCAAACATCTCCTTCTCCAGAACGGCTGGTCAGATCAAGGGGAAACTTCACAAATATATTCTTCTTGTGTCGGGGATATAAGTTTGTTAATGAATAATTGAGAGATCACATGGTTTGGCAGCCATGTTAGATTAAAGAAAAATATTAAATAATGTTTTCTCTGGAACTGCTTAATCTATCGAAGCAAAAATTTGCAGCTATCATTGATCCTCACGTCTGCACACATATTAAAAATTATTGCATCAAAAGTCACCTGGTTTGGTGGCCATCTTGGATAGAAAAACGCACCTTATCCGATTAACACGAAACTTCACACACCTATTCCGCTACACCATTGGAGGCAGAATCTAAATTTAAGATGTCATAGGTCACATGGTTCGACAGCCATGTTGGATTGAAAATTAATACATTTTTAAAATCTTCTTCTCCAGAACGGCTGGACAGATTGAGGCAAAACTTCACACACACTTTCCCCAAGACATCCTTTCACAAGTTTGTTAATTTATAATTGATAGGTCACATGGTTTGGCAGCCATATTGAATTTACCCTAAAACCTTCAAACATCTTATTTTACAGAACAGCTTAACAGATCAAGGGGAAACTTCACATACGTATTTCCCACGAGCACTGAATATAAGTTTGTTAATTTCTAATTGATAGGTCACATGATTTGGCCGCCATATTGGATTCAATAATTATATTAAATAATGTTTTCTCTGGAACCACATAACCTGTCAAAGCGAAACTTGGCAACTATAATCTACCCCCACGCCTGCATATACGGTAAATATTATGATGTCACAAGTCACATGGTTTGGAGGCCATCTTGGATAGAAAGACGCACCTTGTTCGATCAACACGAAACAATAAGCATAATCCACTTCACCATTAGAGGGAGAATTTAAATTTATGTGCTAATAGGTCACATGGTACGGCAGCCATATTGGATTGAACATTAATAACTTTAAATGTATTCTTCTCTGAAACGGCTGAACAGATCGAGGCGAAACTCTACATGTATGACCGCCTCTCCATGACGAACAAAAAGTCCCCCCCCCCTTTGATGTCAGACACATCGTTTGGCAGCCATATTGGATTGAAGGGAAAATATTAATTAATGTTTACTCTCGAATTACTGCATCAATAAATGTGAAACCAGTTTTATAATGGAACAGTCATGTGGAATGAAGGGTTTAAATGTCAACTCGATCGGCCTAATCGGTTTGGCAGCCATGTTGGATTAAAGCGGAAATATTAAGTAATATTTACTCTGGAGCCACTGGGACAATATATGTGAAACTTCAAAATTATCATCTAGCCGACATGTGAAATGTAGGTTTAAAATTTCAACCTGATCGGCCACACAGTTTGGCAGCCAGATTTATTTAATTATTTGAATCTGAGAACTTTTAAATTTGTTTTTTCCAGAAGACTCACTTGGCTGCACCTGCATGGATTTGAGGGTACAGGAACAGCAATTCAATTGATACCGCCAATGTCCCCAGGAAAAAGGGCTGACTGTATACGGAATACATAGATTGAACACTTTGTGCTGACCGGTTCGTAACGCATCAGCCCCATGCTGTATCGAAGCAGGGCTGTATTTGTATCACTATTAAATGTTTTCTCTGGAACCACTTATCCTATCGAAAGGAAACTTTGCAACTATTATCTGCAGAAAGTCTCACGTTGTATCAAAGCGGATGTCTGGGTACACGGTCATCACTGCCAGCAGTTATAAAGTGGCAGTTCTAGTTTTTTTTGTTCCTGTTTGAATTTGGAAAAGTAATTTATGGACACCCTGTATATGAATGAAAATCATCCAAGTCAAATCCTACCATTCAGGATACTCAAAAGTATTAATAAATATCACAGTAAGAACTTGAAGATCAAATTTGTAAGCACATTCTGATTGATTTGGGGTGACGGAAATATGGTATGGGTAAGGCAGTGAAGTGCTATTGTGTGCAAAATTTTGCTGAGGGTGGCACCATGGCCTTTGGTTGGGTAAAGCTTGTGACGCCACACAGCCAATTGACTGGAGCGAAATCTGCTGATTCCCTCTGCTGGTTAGGGCAGGCATTTAGAAGTTGGTCATGATGTTGGTGATAGTTCACCTCTTCTTTAAAAAGGACACCATGGGATCTTTAACATCCACCAACAAATGCTGGCAGACAGGGTTCCCATTTAACATCCATCCGAGGGATGGCACACACATTGATGAATCCCTTTGCCTGTGAAACACCAGGATGACAGTTTATAGTTGGGTCGGGATTCAAACCCAGGCTAGACAGCTTAGAAGCGAGTGTGTACCTCCAGGTCAAGGCCATCCTGCCAGCTCTGTGTGCAATCAAATTGAGGAATATATATGCCACCATTTGATGATATTAACCAACAACATTTATGCCACCATTTGATGCTCTAATTTAAATGAAAGCCTGCATGCTCAGACCATTTTTCAGAGTGTTAACTCCGGTGACACCAGGTTTGAGTCCGGTCGGACAAGGCAGGTGATCATTACAATACATTCTGGCACTTTATATGAACACAGTCACAATCACACCTCTTGACTTTTTCACATTTTGTTGTGTTAAAGCCTGAATTTAAAATGGATTAAATTGAGATATTTTTGAGAGAAATTTTTACATACTAATTAAAAATGAAAAGTTGAAATGTTGAACAAGATGTTGAAAAGAACAAATGTTGAAATGTTGAAATGAAAAAATGAACAATGAATAGAGTTGAACATCAATAAGTATTCAACCCCTTTGCTATGAGTATGATACACCAAGTTGAGCTCAGGTGCATCCAATTTTCTTTGATCATCCTTGACATGTCTCTCCAACTTGATTGGAGTTCACCTGTGGCAAATTCAATTGATTGGACATGATTTAGAAAGAAACACACCTTTCTATATGAGGTCCCACAGTTGACAGTGCATGGCAGAGCAGAAACTCTACCATGAAGTACAAGAAACTGTCTGTATAACTCCGAGATATAATTGTGAGGAGGAATAGATCTGGGGGAAGGGTATAAAGAAATTTATAGAATGTTGAAAGTTCCCAAGAGCACAGTGAGCTCCATCATTTGGAAATGGAAAGAATATGGAACGACTCAGATTCTGCATAGAGTGGCTGTCCAACCAAAGTGAGCAACCGGGAAAGAAGGACCTTGGTCAGGGAGGTGACCAAGAACCCAATGACCACTCTGACAGAACCACAGAGCTACTTGGCTGAGATGAGAACTTGCCAGAAGGACAACAGTCTCTGAAGCACTTCACAAATCTAAGCTTTATGGGAGGGTGGCCAGATGGAAGCCACACCTGATAAAAAGGCACATGACAGCATGACTGGAGTTCGCAAAAATGCATGTGAAAGACTCTGAGAGCATGAGTCAAAAGATTCTGTGGTTTGTTGAGATGGAATTGAGCTCTTTTGTCTGAATGCAAAGCACTACATCTTGCAGAAACCGAGCACAGGTCATCACCCATTTAACACCATCCCTACTATGAAGCATAGTGATGACAGCATCATGCTATGGGGATGCTTTTCAGTGGCAAGGACTGGGAGACTTGAAAGGATAGAGGGAACAATGAATGGAGCCAAATACAGGCAAATCATTGAGGAGAACCTGCTTCAGAGTGCAAAAGACCTGAGACTTCAATGAAGATTTACATTCCCACAGGACAATGACCCCAAGCTATCCCTGTGTGTCGTAAGAGGCGACCAGGGTTGCGTCAGGAAGGGCATCCGGCGTAAAAACCTATGCCAAATCATTATGCGGACAACAAAACGAATTTCCATACCGGATCGGTCGAGGCCCGGGTTACCAACGACCGCCACCGGTACCGGTGGTCAGCAGGGTACCAGTGGAAATTGTGCTACTGCTGGGCGAAGGAGGAGAAGGAGACGGGGAAGGCGAGTCCGGAGGCAGTGGGAGAGGGGGAAGGGTAGAAGTGTGGAGGTGAGAGTTGGAACTCTGAATGTTGGGACGATGACTGGCAAAGGGCGAGAGTTGGCTGATATGATGGAGAGAAGAAAGGTGGACATACTGTGTGTACAAGAGACCAAGTGGATGGGGAGTAAGGCGAGGAGCATTGGAGGTGGTTTCAAACTGTTCTACCATGGTGTGGATGGGAGGAGAAATGGTGTCGGGATAATCCTGAAGGAAGATCATGTCAAGAGGGTATTGGAGGTGAGGAGGGTGTCTGACCGAGTGATGAGTGTGAAGTTGGAAATTGAAGGGGTGATGATGAATGTCATCAGTGCATATGCCCCACATATGGGGTGTGAGATGGAATATAAAGAAGATTTCTGGAGTGAGTTAGATGAAGTGGTGGAGAGTGTATCCAAGGATGAAAGAGTGGTGATTGGAGCAGATTTCAATGGACATGTTGGGGAAGGGAATAAAGAGGATGAGGAGGTGATGGGGAGGTACGGTCTCAACAAGAGAAATGTGGAAGGGCAAATGGTGGTAGAGTTTGCAAAAAGAATGGAAATGGCAGTGGTAAACACGTATTTCAAGAAGAAGGAGGAACACAGGGTGACATACAAGAGTGGAGGAAAGTTCACACAGGTGGATTACATCTTAAGTAGGAGATGCAACCTGAAAGAGATTAGTGACTGTAAGGTTGTGGCAGGGGAGAGTGTAGCTCGACAGCATCGATTGGTGGTCTGTAGGATGACTTTAGAGGTGAGGTTGAGGAAGAGAGTGAGGGCTGAACCAAGGACCAGATGGTGGAAGCTGAAGGAGGAAGACTGTTGCGTGAAATTTAGGGAGGAGGTGAGACAAGCGTTGGATGGTGGTAAAGATGGGTGGGATGATTGGGGAACGACAGCAGAAGTTGTGAGGGAGATTGCTCGGAAGGTACTTGGTGTGACATCTGGACAGAGGAAGGAAGATAAGGAGACTTGGTGGTGGAATGAGGAAGTACAGGAAAGTATAAGGAAGAAGGGGTTGGCGAAAAAGAAGTGGGATAGTCAGAGAGATGAAGAAAGTCGGCAGGAGTATAAGGAGTGGCGTCAGAAAGAAAAAAAAGAGGTGGCTAAGGCCAAGGAAAAGGCATATGACGAGCTGTATGAGAAGTTGGATACAAAAGAAGGGGAAAAGGATTTATACCGATTGGCAAGACAGAGGGACCGAGCTGGGAAGGATGTGCTGCAGGTTAGGGTGATAAAGGACGCAAGTGGGAATGTGCTGACGAGCGAGGAGAGTGTGTTGAGAAGGTGGATGGAGTACTTTGAGGAGCTGATGAATGAAGAAAATGAGAGAGAGAGAGAAGGTTGGAAGAGGTGGAGATAGTGAATCTGGAAGTGGGGTGGATCAGTAAGGATGAAGTGAGGACTGCTATGAAGAAGATGAAAAGTGGAAAGGCAGTTGGCCCAGATGGTATACCAGTGGAGGCATGGAAGTGCTTAGGAGAGATGGCAGTGGGGTTGTTAACCAGATTGTTTAATAAAGTCTTGGAAAGTGAGAGGATGCCGGAGGAGTGGAGATTAAGTGTACTGGTCCCGATTTTCAAGAATAAGGGTGATGTGCAGAGCTGTGGAAATTACAGAGGGATAAAGTTGTTAAGCCACACCATGAAGTTGTGGGAAAGAGTAGTGGAAGCTCGGTTGAGAGGAGAGGTGATGATCTGTGAGCAGCAATATGGGTTTATGCCAGGAAAGAGCACCACTGATGCGATGTTTGCTTTGAGAATGTTGATGGAGAAGTATAGGGAAGGCCAGAAAGAGTTACATTGTGTGTTTGTGGATTTAGAGAAAGCTTATGATAGGGTGCCAAGAGAGGAGTTGTGGTATTGTATGAGGAAGTCAGGAGTGTTGGAGAAGTATGTGAGGATCGTGCAGGATATGTATGAGGACAGTGTGACAGCGGTGAGGTGTGCGGTAGGAATGACGGACCGGTTTAAGGTTAAAGTGGAATTGCACCAAGGATCGACTCTGAGCCCTTTCCTGTTTGCAATGGTGATGGACAGGTTGACGGACAAGATCAGACTGGAGTCTCCATGGACCATGATGTTCGCGGATGACATCATGATCTGTAGGGAGAGTAGGGAGCAGGCTGAATCGAGCCTTGAGAGGTGGAGGTACGCACTGGAGAGAAGGAGAATGTTAGTCAGTAGGAGTAAGACGGAGTACATGTGCGTAAATGAGAGGGAGGGTGGTGGTATGGTGCAGTTGCAAGGAGTTGAGGTGGGGAAGGTGGATTGGTTTAAATACTTGGGATCAACTGTCCAAAGTAATGGAGAGTGTGGGAGAGAAGTGAAGAAGAGAGTGCAGGCAGGATGGAGTGGGTGGAGAAGAGTTGCAGGAGTGATTTGTGACAGAAGGGTAGCTGCAAGAGTGAAGGGGAAAGTATACAAGACGGTAGTGAGACCAGCTATGTTGTATGGTTTGGAGGCGGTGGCGCTAACAAAAAGACAGGAAGCAGAGCTGGAGGTGGCAGAGTTAAAGATGCTGCGATTCTCGTTGGGAGTGACGAGGATGGATAGGATAAGAAATGAGTATATTAGAGGGACAGCGCTGGTAGGACGGTTTGGAGACAAAGTGAGAGAGGCGAGATTGAGATGGTTTGGACATGTGCACAGGAGGGAAACAGAGTATATCGGGAGAAGGATGTTGAAGATGGAGCCGCCAGGCAGGAGGAGAAGAGGAAGGCCAAAGAAGAGGTTCATGGATGCGGTGAGGGCGGACATGCGGGTGGTTGGAGTGTCAATGGAAGATGTGGAGGATAGAGCGAAATGGAGACAGTTGGTCCGCTGTGGCGACCCCTAACGGGAGCAAGCCGAAAGAGGAAGAAGAAGAAGAGGACAATGACCCCAAGCATACAGCTGAAGCAACACTGGAATGGCTTCAAAACATGAATATGAAAGTCCTTGAGTGGCCCAGCCAAAGCCCAGACTTGAATCCCATTGAGAATCTGTGTAAAGACTTGAAGATTGCTGTTTACCGACGCTCCCCATCCAACTTGACAGAGCTTGAGCTAATCTGCAAGGAATAATGGGAGAAAACCCCCAAATCCAGATGTGCAAAGCTGATACAGACATGACCAAGAAGACTCGAAGCTGTAATCGCTGCCATAGATGATTCTGCAAAGTATTGTCTCAGGGGGCTGAATATTTATGCAAATTATATATTTCTGTATTTCATTTTCAATTGATTTGTAAACATTTCTGAAATATGTTTTCACTTTGTCATTATGGGGTATTTTGTGTCAATCGAAACAAAAATATTAAATTTAATCCATTTTAATTTCAGGCTGTAAAAAACAAAATGTGAAAAAGTCAACGGGTATGAATACTTTCTGAAGACACTGTATATCGCTGCTCGGTTTTTCTCATGTTTCAACAAACCAAATTGAGAGCAAACGAAGAAATAACAATGCATAATGGGTAAAATTCGCTGGTGTCATAGGGGGAGTTTTGCAGTCAGTCAATGGCAGAAACCAACCATGAGAAGCAATGGAGTGAAGAATTTCCAGCACAACTTCATCCAGGGATTGATGCGAAATCCAAGCATGTCCTCCAAAGCATTGTAGAACTTGTTTGCTCCTGTCATAAATATGGTGACAAATTATTTTTCATCAAAAGATACTCCACAAATAGGTCAACATATGGGCTAACAAGAATGACCACACTGTGGTCACAACCTGCAACAAAATCTGACAATGGGCAATTAGGAAACACATTTGAAGCTCTCTAAATTATGAACAGCACGATTGGGAAACATACATTTTGTGCACTATTAAAAGATTAACTCAAATTCCTTCATCCATGTCAGCCTCCACCACGGTTATATCAGAACGAGCCAATTCATCGCACAGTCACGGATTGTTTAAGCACAATATGGGGCCGTTCAAAAATACTGTGTGGCACATACTGTGCATGTTGATGGACTAGATTAAACCTTACCAATAATATTTATTCGACATATGATTCGATTTTTAGGCATCCCTCATCGTGATTAACACTCGACCCAAACAAAGCCAATGGAAATCTGATGCAACAGACCCGGGCAATGTGTAATCAGCAGAGGCCGACAGAACTGATGTTTTAGGCGCACCAGAAAACCAAAATGATGGCCATATTATTTTGGCTGGAAGTAATGGTGGTTGGAGTAAAGTGACAAATGTGGGAAGGGTCTGGTAGCTGTCTGACAAATGGGTGCACATTTTAAAAAAAAATCGACCACCCCCCCCCCCCCCCCCCCAGTGCAGCAGCATAGCAAGCCTGTTGTGCATTTTGTGATACAAGCACCAAATTTGGCAAAAATGTACATTAATATGTTGCGAACTTTTTCAGATATTGGGCCACTTGAAATTCTCTCTTTATGTCCGCCATATTGGATTTCAAAATGGCCGCCACTTGAAATCTACATTTGCTATTATCTCTGGACGTAATGCAGCTATTGACTTGATTCTAGAATCTAAATGTATGTTTTTGGGGGCAAGGAATCCAATGGTACCATTTTCAACTTAATATTATCTATCACAGTCTGTTATATAATTTTAATTGGAAATTATCTTGGCAAATATTGGATTCAACGCAATACTTTGAAAAGAATGTCTTAGTTCTGTAAATGTCTTAGGTATAATACTGACGTGCGACATGGTCTAGTATTTGAGGCGAGGTGTACTGGTATCTGAGGCTAGGTATATACCGGTACTGAAGATACATGTACATAAACAGTGTCATGTTAACAAGTTCACCATTGCCACAAGTACATGTATGTTGTTGACTCATCGTCATGTGCAGTCCCCTTCACACACACAGAGGGCTGTGCACTGAAGGGCAGCCTTTTTGCACTTGCAGCGCCTCACACACCCTTTCTTGCACTTGCAAGAAACCAGCTCAATGCAGCTGTGAGCTGCCTCAGTTAGCCTGGTACAGTAAGGTGTGTACTGTCCTTCTCCAGTCCTTGACCAACCCCAGTTGGTTGGTGGAGGGAGCTCTGGTGCTGGCAGCAGTATCTGACCCCACACATGTCCACCTTGATACACTGCCCTCTTGACATGTTCCTCCAGAGCTGCCTTCGTTGGACGGATGAGCTGCACATTGTTCTTCCTTGCGAAGAGTTTCCTCCTGGCCTTGTCAATGTCTGTGCATTTGCTGGTTCGATCATACAACAGGATCACGAACCTCTCGATGATGCGCATTGCATCGTCTGGTATGTCACGAGGTGCAGAGGACAGCAGCAGCAGCACCTCAGTGAGTTCTGGCAGTACCGTCCAGACTGCCCACACAGTCTTCTTGCCATGTCTATGAAAACTAGACACAGTGTCGCATCCAGTTAGAGCATGGAACATTGGCAGTGCACGAGCCTTCTCTCGTCCCACTCCAGCTGCTATTTCGTGTGCTGCTAGGTATCGGAAACTCTGGCCTGTTCCGAATGCCAGCCACAGTTTGTCTTCTGGTTGCAACTCCTGTGCCAGGGACACTGCCAGCACCACAACATTGGTGTCTACAGTCCAGAGGAGTATTGCATGGTGTCCATGCTGGACTGCATGAGATGCATGCAGCAACATCCGACTGTCAGCTTCTTCATGGTTACATGGGGCGAGTGAGGTCAGATCTGGCAATAGTGGCTTGCTGAGCACTGCCTCTCCATCAGTAATGATGAGTTGCTTGTCCTCCTGGTCAAACCATTCCATGAGAGCTGCTAAGAGGAACCTGAACAGCTCGGTCTTGTTGCTGTCCACTCGTAGGAAGTTCTGCCAGTTTCCTGGTATGGCTGCAGCAGCCACCACACGTCTCCGCACACCTTGTCCCCACTTTGCACGTGTACTACCTTTCAGTGAATCAGCAAGGTAAGTATCCCAGACCAGATCCAGGCATGACACTGTTTGCAGCTTCGTGGACATATATGGGATGAAGATCTGTTGTGCATACTCTTCAAAGGTCTTTGATGCAGCCGGCTTCAGCATCTGGACGATGGCTGCTCCATCAAGCACAATACAGGTCGTGACAGGAGTCTCTGTCTTTGCGTCGGAGACTTCTTCCAAGCATGTGAGGAGATCACTCTTGGTACCAGTGCAGAGGCTTCCACCATCAGACAATGCAGGAGGACATGCCTGATTCTCGTGACAAAAGAACTCCTCAAGGTTTCCATCCCTCATCTGGCAGCCTATATTTGTTTGGGCTAATATAAATATTTGGGCTAATATAAAATTTATATTTTAGACTGCCAGTATGTATGAGCTTGTCTGAGTTGTTATTAGTGATTTAGTATAGTTTTTTTTTTAATATTTACAGAACTAAGACATTCTTTTCAAAAGTATTGTGTTGAATCCAATATTTGCCAAGATAATTTCCAAATAAAATTATATAACAGACTGTGATAGATAATATTAAGTTGAAAATGGTAGCATTGGAATCCTTGCCCCCAAAAACATACATTTAGAAACCAGAATCAAGTCAATAGCTGCATTACGTCCAGAGATAATAGCAAATGTAGATTTCAAGTGGCGGCCATTTTGAAATCCAATATGGCGGACATAAAGAGAGAATTTCAAGTGGCCCAATATCTGAAAATGTTCGCAACATATTAATGTACATTTGTGCTAAATTTGGTGCTTGTATCACAAAATGCACAATTCTTTTGAATATTTGGGCTAAGCCGCCCCACTACCCCCCCCCCCCCCCCCGCCGGCAAGAACCACAACAACAACAGCAACAATCATGTGAAGCTCTTATAGCCCTGCAACATTTCGCAGGAACAAAAAGTTGTTTGTGGAAACAAAAATTGTGCACATTGTTCAATGTTTTATCGCGTTTGCCTCAAACACAATGCATTCATTACATTTGGATTAGAAATTGCTCAAGTACCAGGGCACAGTGAATATCTAACTATGTTTTTTGGTAGTTCTTATAGTCGTGAATAAATGTATTTTGCTTTTTGGTAATTCTAATGAACCAATATACTGTATATATTGCTGCCTTTTCTGTTTAATTTTTCGATTTTGGTATTTTCCATGCTGTACATTTCCGGCCACTCCAATTGCCTTTCAAAGCCTTTTTGGGTAATCTGACCACTTTCACTTGTACATTGTGTAAGTGTGGGGTTTATGCTCAGCCATTAATCTATCCTATATCTATCTATCTATTTATTATATCAATGATCTATTCTCTTCTTCCTATCTTCTATCTAACTATCTTCTATATCTATTCTATCTACTGGCAAAGTACCCTCCCTGAGGGCGATCTTGTTCCAAGCATGCAATATGTTCTTCTGACGCATTCCTTTATGTGGGTAGTGTATAGGCAACTGACAGCTCTGTGTTGGCGAAAAAACGAAACTATGAAGTAATGTACATGAAGCAAAAACATACCTACTGCTTATAATTCAAAACACCTCACTGCATTGGAAAACGTAGGGACAGAAATACTGCACTCTAAATGGTGAAGACTTGTAATCCCTTCCCCCATCTGGAGGCGGCAGATCACAATGTAAATTTACATCGAAAATTTGTGTCCCCCCCTCTCCCCCATTCTCCTCCCTGCCCCCCCTACAAGACCACCAGCAAAGATAAAAACATGCCTATACATGAATTGGGGTCATACTGATCTTTTGTTGCAAATCTGGATGGAATCGGCCCATAACTGTAGGAGTAGTAGTGCGACAAACAAACAAACAAACAACCACTGGTCCATGAATAATTATAGTGTAGATAAGGGAAGAGAAGTGGAAGTGATTGTGAATATAAACGTTCCATCCTCACTTACTTTTAACATAGTTCTTAACAAATGAGAACAGGAACAACGCAGGCATGATAGGATGAATGGCCTTCTCATGTGTCAAATTTATCTGTGTATATTTGTGTGGCGTTGTTAAGAACAGGAAGAAATGGGGAGGAAAGGACAGAGAGTTGGGAGTGAGGGTGCATGGAGTTGAAAGAGGGACATTGAGATGTTGGGAGAGGGTAGGGGTGGGTTAAGGACTTGGGTTGGAAGGGGGATTGAGTCCTTGGGGTTTGGGGCAGTTGAGGACTTGAAGAAGAAAACGGGGGGGGGGGGTGGTGACACAGTTGTCTTGGGAGAGGGAGGGCTGGGAGGAGGTTTGAGGATTTGAACAGAGGGGAGGGGAGTACAGAGTTTGGGTGTGGTTGGGGGGGGAAGAGATCGGTCAGAGTTGAAAGGGGGGTTATGGACATGGAATTGTACTTGGGTGTGGTGGGGTTAGGTGGGGATGTGGGGGGGGGGGGGTTAGGGACCCAATGTCACATTTTACATGATGCAGAATTTCCATGGGTCTGTGATATTCCCGTTGTGTCTTTTGCATCTGTCGGGTCTTTTGGGTTCTCTCGGTATTTTAGGTCCTCAGGTCATTTGGATCCCCTGGTTCTTTTGAGTCCTCAAGGTCTTTTGGGTCCTCTGGATCTTTTGGGTGTTCAGGGTCTTCAGATTATTTTAGGTCTTTTGGGTATTTTGAGGTCATGTTTGAGGTATATTGGGTCTTTGGGGAGGTATCTTTGGGAAAGCAGAAGCAGCATATCCAGGGTAGTGACCTGGTCTGAATCCAAATTGATCATCGGAAATCAAGCCATTGGAGAAGTGGAAGGATTTTATGTCAGAAGCAATGATGGATTCCATGACTTTGCTGATGATTGGGAGCAGGCTGATTGGTCTGTAGTTGCAGGGATCTGTGTTTGCACATTTTCATGCAGAACAGCAGATGACCCTGAGTAAATGAGAGGGTGAATAGAACAGAGAGAAGGTGAGAAAGAGAAGCAGAGAAGGTTTTGAGGACACGAGGGCTGATGCCATCTGGACTGGTTGCAGAATCTGAGTCGAGGTTTGACAGCAAGCTCTCCATCTTATCAGGAGAAAAGGATGCAGAGTTCAGAAACAGCTGGGTGCAACTGGGGAAAGTGGGTACAGAAAGTGATGGGTTTCAGACAAAAGATTTAGAGGACAGGTTTGAGGAGGGAGACAGGTTTAAGAGTTCAGACTTGAGATTTGAAAGATGTTGTTTCCTGGCTCTCCTGAGGGTGGACACACATTTGTTCCAAGCTTTGTGGAAAGAAATGAGATTGTGTTCAGTAGAATTTGCCTTCCATTAGGCGAAGGCAAGTTGTTTCAGGACAACATCCTCGCCACAAGCTTCAATGTACTATGGACGGGAGGAAAGGTAGGACAACTGGAGACAAGGTGGGATAAACCTGTGCATGAGAAAAGGCAATTTTCTTTGAAAGAATTCCCAGGGATGAGTTGATGTCAGAGAGAGAATAGCATTGGAAGACCAGTTCAAAAGTTTGATGGCTGCTTGAAGTCCTTGCCGTCGGCCGGAGTGAAATGCCAGACTTGATACTGAGGTGGTTCTCTAATAATGACCAGATATATTGTTGTGGGCCGGGGTTTGGTGGCGATAAACGACCACCAGGGGGAGCAGTAGAGTCGTCTCCCACCGAACACCCAGAATTTAGGTCGTAACCCTTGGATAACTCCAAAGATCACGGGTCCCTTAGAGGACCGTGGTCGCCAATATTTTGACGGCATGGCGTAGGGTTAATTGCCTAATTTCAATATACCTAAATACCCACGTCATCCAACTACTGGGGAAAACCACACCCTCGGCCGACTTTGTCCGAATCAAGTCGCTATCACCGACTCGGATCCGGCGTAACCGAGTGGGAGTTACCAAAGCCACTCCGGACCAAATGAACAACCTACGGCATGAACGGCCTGACTAATTCACAATATGCACCTTGGTAGGCCAATGAAGGAAAGCACAAAAAACGAGTTGGTACATTTAACAGGGGTTTATTTTACAAAGAATAACCGGGGAGGGAACACAGAGCAGAGTTATCACAAATAAAAGGCAGGCAATGTACAAGCAAAGGAAGGCACTTAATAATTCTACTTATCAGACTGGCTCCACACACACACACACACACACACACACACACACACACACACACACACACACACACACACACACACACACACAAAATAACTGGACCCCGCCGGGTCTTTATTTCAGCCTTTCAGCTCGGAGGGAAGGCGAGCTGAGGGCAGGGGCCGGTTCGGGTACCTCCCCGCCTCGTGCGGTTTCACCAGACCCGCGTTTGTGGAGCTCAGAGTCCATGACAGAAACAGGGATCCCAGCTTGAGCGCTCCAACACAAACCACTAGGTGGGACTCAAACCCACGACCCAGACCAAGCCACAGTCGCCACCAAGACCGCAGACCGCAATCGTCACGATCCTGCAGAACGCACCCTCGTCTGCCCAACACTGGTCCAGACAACCACTCTACCCTTCTGAGGTGGGAGGGGTCTTTTCACCTCCCACTCTCCTCCTTATTGGACGAGGGGTTGTCGGACGCCTCGTGGTCACCTCCCGATTCACTGGGGTGTGTGTGTCATGCTCGTCCTCGCTCATTGGCTGGAGGAAACGGTCCATGCCGTTCCTTGGGATGGAGCCTCGATCTGAGGCAATGGAGGCTCCACCCATGCCTTCAGCCAAAAACACGTGGGCAATGGCAACCAGTCGAGTGCGGGACTGTGGCGTTGTTGTAGTGGATGTTGTAGTAGTAGTTGTTGTTGATGATGATGTAATAAACCTGACTATAAAATAATTCGTAGCGCACACATGTAATTCCCATTAGACAGAAGGAGGGATTCTAACTGAAAACACATACTTATCGAAATAACTAAGCTTAGGGACTCTGGCTGTGTGTGTGCACAAGGTTTCCAAATCCTTAACAATATGACTACTTTAACAAGCATATCGTCAGATGAAGCGATTGGAGCAGAAGAAAACCAGCAGACAATTTCTGGGAAATTGGTCAAAATCAAATCCAGAAGAGATGGAGTACCGATGGCTGAAAACCGAGTTGGGAAGTTGACAGATTGTGTCAGTCCCAATGAGTCACAGAAATCCTTTGCTGAAGTGCCTTGGCAGGTGAGGGAGGTCCCAACACCCAGCCAACAGGCATGATGGTAATTAAAGTCACCACATTTGAGGAAGAGAGAGTTTGGATGAGTGGTTCAAGTTTTCAGTGAGCGAGATGTAAATGAGGTCATCACTGTTTGGTGGACGGTACAACACACATATATGGATGAGGTCATCACTGTTTGGTGGACGGTACAACACGCATATATGGATCAGTCAGGTTAGAGTGAAAGCCTCAGATGTTTGAGGTGCACACTGTTAAGAAAGAGCAAGGGGAGGAGGCTTTGGGTGCAGGGGAGGGGAAGGTAGGGCAAGGATGAGAGTAGTAGTGAGAGTTGTTAACAGTATGCAGGAAATTTCAGAAGAGCTATGGGGAGTGTTAGATCGGGAGGAGGACAAACAACACAAAAAATAAGTGGATGCGGAGGGGAAGCCAGAGCCACAGGTATTCTTTTGGGGTTGGGGGATGGCGTGGAAGAGTGAAGACAGTGCATGGAGAGTGATGGATATAGTTTTTCATAAAGAGAGCAACTCCACCGTCAGGACGAGGCTCAGGTCTGTCATACCGGAGGAGGGAGTTAGCAGGGAGAGAAACTAAGGAGTCAGAGATATCTTGAAGGAGGAAAGTTTCTGTGAAGCATATTATGTCTGGTTTGTCAGTGGCAACCTGTGTGGACAGATCAGTCAGGTTAGAGTGAAAGCCTCAGATGTTTGAGGTGCACACTGTTAAGAAAGAGCAAGGGGAGGAGGCTTTGGGTGCAGGGGAGGGGAAGGTAGGACAAGGATGAGAGTAGTAGTGAGAGTTGTTAACAGTATGCAGGAGATTTCAGAAGAGCTATGGGGAGTGTTAGATTGGGAGGAGGACAAGCAACACAAAAAATAAGTGGATGCGGAGGGGAAGCCAGAGCCACAGGTATTCTTTTGGGGGTGGGGGACGGTGTGGAAGAGTGAAGACAGTGCATGGAGAGTGATGGATATAGTTTTTCATAAAGAGAGCAACTCCACCATCAGGACGAGGCTCAGGTCTGTCATACCGGAGGAGGGAGTTAGCAGGGAGAGAAACTAAGGAGTCAGAGATATCTTGAAGGAGGAAAGTTTCTGTGAAGCATATTATGTCTGGTTTGTCAGTGGCAACCTGTGTGGACAGATCAGTCAGGTTAGAGTGAAAGCCTCAGATGTTTGAGGTGCACACTGTTAAGAATGAGCAAGGGGAGGAGGCTTTGGGTGCAGGGAAGGGGAAGGTAGGACAAGGATGAGAGTAGTAGTGAGAGTTGTTAACAGTATGCAGGAGATTTCAGAAGAGCTATGGGGAGTGTTAGATCGGGAGGAGGACAAAGGGCTTGGTGGTGAAGGGATGAGTCGCAGTGGGAAGTAATAAGGGTGAGGGTAAAGGGGAGCAGGAGGTTGGAGACGGTAGAGGAATGAGTTGGAAGAGAGAAGGTGGGGGAAGGAGGGAGCTTTTGGATATGAGGGTGGGCAGCTTTGAGAAGGGGGGGGAGAGAGGGAGAGATTTGAACGGGAGGGGTGAGGGGGAGAATTGAGAGAGAAGGGTCTGGTGGGGGGCTTTTGAGAAGGGTGAGGGGGAACTTGGAGGGGAGAAGATATCGAAGTTTGCTTTGAAGTGGGAGGAGATGTCTGATTTGAGAGCGAGGTGTGAGAGGGAAGCTTTGAGGGAGAGGGGAGATAATGAGAACAGGCACGGCCATGGGGGAAGAGGGAGAAGGGAGAGATTGGGAGAAGGAAAGGATGATACTGGGTCATGGTTTTGTGAAGATGGGAGCGGGTGGGGGGAGGGAGAGAAACAAAAATTGTGAGGGGAGAATTGAGGGAGAAGAGTGTGGGGGGAGCTTTTGAGAAAGGTGAGAGGGAAGCTAGGGGGTGGGGGGAGAGTGATATTTGCCTTGAAGAGGGAGGATGTGGCTGAGTTGAAATGGAGAGATGAGAGGGTGAGAGGATCCCCAGAGGGGGAGGCTGTTATTAAAGCAGAGGGAAATAGAGAGGAGTGAAAAGAGGAGGTAGGATAGGAGGAGAAAAGAGGGGTATAACAGGGAAAGACTTCGGCGGAGGTAGATTTAAAGAGGTGGGATGAATTTCCACTCAAGTTGAAAAAAAGAGCGATTAAAAATGGAAGACGAACATACATTGCAAAATGGGATTTTTAAAATTTGTAGGTCAGAGATCCATTTAAATATTGTCGCAGACCTGGCGGTTACATTAATCCTTCAAACCCAATTATGGTGGATGGGCAGTTAACACTTAACGAGCTTAACAAATTAACGAGCTACACTGAGCTGTATGATTTAATGCATTCACTGCTGGACATTGTGCCCCTTCCACCAGAGGGACTACCTATCCATAGCGTCTGCCAGATCTGTCTATATTTTTGGAGGTTTTGCGAAATGCTCTACAGGGAATCAAAGCAAATCTGGTAAAACACAGACGATTTTAAGAAGTTATCACGTTTGCACGGACCCCATACTGATGTACCACGTGACACGTGCAGAGATGAGCAGGCAAGATGGCGGATTATCTGCAATGTTTATTTCACGGGCGTTTGAACTTTGCGATATCTCCATGGTCGTTTTGCATTAAGCTGCAACTCTTTTGTTGATAAAGTCAATATTTGAATGAATTAATTTTATTTTATGAACTGCTCTATGCACAGTGAAGACGGCTTTAAAGTAAAAGGGATCCTTTATGATATGCAGCAACAGCCTGGCAAACCGTTCCTTATCAAACCATTTAATTGGAGTGCTGACATGAGTGCTGAAGCCACTTGCCGATGGCCTTACAATCAATAACAGTACCGTGCTCCGTCCTGAGCGAATGGATCACTCACTGTGGACACTTTTGCCTGCCACGTCATTTCGAGCGAGTGGTTTGTGCTCCGTCACCCTGAGCAAGTGGTACGTGCTCCATCACCCTGAGCGAGTGTTTCGTGCTCCGTCACGTTGAATGAGTGTTTCTTTCTCTGCCACCCTAAGCGAGTGTTTCATGCTTTCTCACCCTGAGCGAGTGGTTCGTGCCCCATCGCTCTGAGTGAGTGGTTTGTGCCCCGTTGCTCTGAGTGAGTGGTTTGTGCTCCATCACCCTGAGCGAGTGTTGTGATCTAACACCCGATTTCCAAGCCGTTTGCAGTATTAACATGTTTTCTAAATTTCCGAGCCAATTTTTTTTTCCCACCAGTCACATGCAGCTGTTTATAAAGAATAACGTTTGCAAACATATCACTGAAATGTCTATATAAATGCAACGTTGTTTTTCGGTGAAAGCTACTCAAGGTTTCTGGGTTGTATACAGTAAGTACTGTAGTTGGTAATCACACTGACTCCAACCTGCCGATCCCTGAAATATTGCTGATATCGCCCAAGCGTGTGTGTGTGTGTGTGTGTGTGTGTGTGTGTGTGTGTGTGTGTGTGTGTGTGTGTGTGTGTGTGTGTGTGTGTGTGTGTGTGTGTGTGTGTGTGTGTGTGTTGTTCATAGTTCATAAAGCATAGCATATTCTCTCTGCTAACCTCCCCCTGCCATCTCTCACTCTCTCCTCCTCTATCTCTCTCTGTCTGTCTCTGGACATATCCAGACGGTGTTTATGTCCGCATGGGACTTTGTCTCTGGACGTGTCCAAGCGGTGTTTGTCTCCAGCCAGCTTGGCTCCGGACGTGTCCAGGCGGTGTTTGTCTCCGGACGCGTCTGGGCGGTGTTCGTCTCCAGATAGCTTGGCTCCTGACACATCCGGGCGGTATTTATGTCTGGACGGGTGTTTGTCTCTGGACTTGTCCAGACAGGAGGTTGTCTCCAGATGGGAGTTTTCCTCTGGATGGGAGTTTGTCTCCAGACCATGTTTATAGTGTGACCGATAGAAAATGGATTTCAGACATTATTTTGTTTCCATCTTCACTGTCATTCTATGCAGAATATTTTTGATGAAACAGTATGACTCGTAATTAACACTCCACCGCACATCTGCCTTCCCTTCCTCTCACCTCATGCTGTCTTCCCTTCCCCCTCCCTCCTCTCTTATTTCCCCTCTACCTCTTCACTCTCTCTGCTCTCTCTCCCCAACCTTCTGTATCTCCCTCTCCCCCTTAGTATTACCATCGGCAAAGTGATGGGTAGTATTTGCTTGTAGATAAATACAATAAAATAAATAAATAAACAAACAAATAAATAAATATTGTTGATAAAATACATAATAAATAAACATTCATATAATTTGTTGGTGGTTGCGAAGATACGTGGTGCAGCATATTAAAATTGGTTATTAATGACAGTTTGAATATTTGAATGACAGTTTGATTCCATGGTTAGATGAAGGTGCTGTGTAGTTGACATATCTACAAGGTAAAGTGTTTATTGCTTAATATATAATCATATAAAGTGGTATATGATGAAAGTTATTAAAATGTAGTAATTCTTCAAACGAAATAGTAATTAAATCAGTTTGAATAAGGATATTGCATTGCTGTGCTGACTAACTGGACATAACTTTGGGTTATAGGTCCATTGATGTTCAGTGATCTTCTGATGTGGACCGGTGACCGTGGTTGTGGATCAACTGTTTGGAGAGGTTCTGGGCTGAGAGGATCGAAACCTCGATGAAAATCGGTGCCCACCTGATGACCCAGGCAGTTGGGAAATCAGTTAATTGCTTTTAAGTTAAGGTTATAACTTCAAATAAAACGGCTTTTGTAAGTGCTTACCAGTACATAATATATCCGTGTTTGTGTGTTTTTATATATGTGTGTTTGCATGTGTATGTATACTGTATGTACGTATGTATATATGCAAGTATGTCTGTGTGTGTGTGTGTGTGTGTGTGTGTGTGTGTGTGTGTGTGTGTGTGTGTGTGTGTGTGTGTGTGTCTGTGTGTGTGTGTGTGTGTGTGTGTGTGTGTGTGTGTGTGTGTGTGTGTGTGTGTGTGTGTGTGCGCGCGCACATGTGCGTGTATTGTTATGTCTGGCTTCCTTCTTGGGATCACGGTGCAGTAATTGGTCTTTATGCAGATACCCATAATAGACGGGTATGGGGGACAGGATGAATCACAATACTCGGTTACGGTAGTTTCTTTGGATGTTTTGCGTCGCATTCAACAGCTCAGTTCATATTGGTGGCGTGTCTAGGTGCCCATGGTAGCGTTTGAGACCGGTCGCTTTAGATTGTTGGCCTTGACACATTGTGCCGGATGAGTAATACGAACGATTTGACATATTCATCATTTCTATATTAACAAAATGGCAGGATAAAAGTCATAAATGCTGAGTTGAACAAACGTCCTGAACTCATGGACTTAGTTAAGTAAAGCATGTCGTCTCGGACCCGGCTGTCGCTTTTCTGCCGAACGCTATTGATTGTGACGTCATCGATTCCCTCTGAATATTCCATCTATATTTGATTGTTTTGAATCCGCTATCACCTACGTAAATACATGGAACA
>NC_140978.1:22790500-22845500 GCF_056783735.1 Eptatretus burgeri
TTCTTCGACCCTTTGGACGCTTTTCAGGCCTATACAGCTTTTAAGACAATTAAGGACCCTTTGGGCACTTTAATACCCTTAAGGCACTTTAAGACCCCATTTGCTCTTTCGCCCTTAGACCCCTTCAAGGTAAAACCCAAAAGACCCTGAGGACACTTTTGACCCGTGAGACCTTTACACCCTTTAGACCCTTTTTGATTACCTTAAGACACTTAGTAAAAGCATCAGAAACGTTTTTAGATGTTAAAATTTTGCAAGGTCAACTAGATAACACTTCATCAGTTTCATGTTCTTTGGAAGAAAAAAAACTCTAATTATTAAATCACTTGAAGACCAGGTTAGCCAAACCAGCTAATGAGATCTGATTGCGTTGTGCCATATTTTTGTTTAAGATGGTCTTTCAGAATACTTTCTGTTCCATGTAGAGATAACACTGCTATTGGGTCACGAAAAAATATTTTCACAAAAAAAATAAGTGACCACTATATTCGTTATTGTTGTGTGTCTGTCTGTCTGTCTGTCTGTCCCGAGCATAGCTCTGTGGGTTTTGATCCGATCCTGATAAAATTTTGGTGGGAGGTTTATATCATGATATAGTTGTGTTTTCCTGAAAATTGGCGTGGTGCGCCCATTATGGGCGGAGCCGCGCCCAAAAAGACGTGTTTTTAGGGAGTAGCCGATTTCAATTAGCATCTTCTCCTAGGGGGTTTGTCGAATCTGACAGGGGTTTCAGTATTTGTTTAGCCCAATGGCACCTGCATAGCCCCACGGAGCTCGATTTTTCATTTTTGTCCCAAGGTCAAGGTGACAAGGTCACCAACTTATAAAATTGCGAATTTTGACATAAAAAGTTTTCTTTTCTGAGGGGTTTGTCGAATCTAGCAGGGGTTTCGGAATTTGGTTAGCACAATGGCACCTGCATAGCCCCACAGAGCTCGATTTTTCATTTTCGTCCCAAGGTCAAGGCCACAAAGTCACAAACTTAGAAAATTGCGAATTGTGTTTTTAGGGGATAGCCGATTTCAATTTGCATCTTCTCCTAATGGGGTTTGTCGAATCTTGCAGGTGTTTCGGTATTTTGTTATCACAATGGCACCTGCATAGCCCCACGGAGCTCGATTTTTCATTTTCATCCCAAGGTCAAGGTCACAAGGTCACAAACTTAGAAAATTGCGAATTTTGACATAAAAATCCATCTTCTCCGAGGGGATTGTCGAAGCTGACAGGGGTTTCGGTATTTGGTTAGCCCAATGGCACCTGCATAGCCCCACGGAGCTTGATTTTTCATTTTTGTCCCAAGGTCAAGGTCACAAGGTCACAAACTTAGAAAATTGCGATTTTCACATAAAAATCCATCTTCTCCGAGGGGTTTGTCGAATCTGGCAGGGGTTTCGGGTATTTGGTTAGCCCAAAGGCACCTGCATAGCCCCATGGAGCTCGATTTTTCATTTTCGTCCCAAGGTCAAGGTCACAAGTTCACGAACTTCGAAAATTTCGAATTTTGACATAAAAATCATACGACCGCTCAAACCTTGAGAGCGAGGATGACAATATTTTTCATGCATAATCGAGGTCATTCCCCACCTAAAGTCTTAAAACCATTTTGCTCTATCTCGAACACCTTGCCCGTGGCGCCCCCTTCAAGTTTGTTTTTACGCTGATTTCATCAAAGTATGGATAATCCGAGGAGTGCGAAATGCCATATAGCCTATATGACGTTATATTGTTCCTGAAATGTTCCAGAGGAAGTTTTGCACCAAAGGTCATAATCCTTGACCTTTGACCTTTAAAGTTCACAAAGGTCAAATTTTCAAAGTTGTGGGAATGGAACCGGGTTTTCGACCTTCTTCGACGAACTAACTCCATTAAGCTATAGCACGTATCCTGTTTCCTTATTTTAATGTCCACAACATTTTTTGTGACCTTTGAAGGTTATGCAAAGGTCAAATTTTTAAAGTTGTTGAACGAAACAGGGTTTTCGACATTTTGCAGCTAATAACCTGTCACTCGTACCACATCATGTTGATCATTTTTATAACTTGGTCAAACATTATCACATTGTCTCATCCTTGACTTCTGAAACAATCTCCATCGTCAAATACCGCTCGTGAACCATCGTCGTCTTCAGACTTGTGCTTTTTTATTATTATTTCAGTCACCATGTGCATGTCAGTCCATAGTTAATGGAGTTGAGTGCACGACTTGTTCATCTTAACTCTCATAAATATGGTGAACTCACATAACTACCCCCACCCCCCAGGCATTTTATTACAATCATTATTAGAGATTGACACTTTGGACTCACCATACAGCCAGCCTACAGTAATACTTTCAAAGAACGCAAGCCACAATAAGCAGACGCCACTGACTGCATAATAGTCAAACAGCTGAAACACGTACATGCCCCCCTGCAATGAAAAGACAAAGATTAATCACAATATGTTTCGTCATCTGAGAGTTAGAGGCAAAGGAGGGTGTGGGACAAGGATAGGGAGAGATTTGAAGATTTCCTTCAACTTGTACCAGACTTGGACACATACAAATATTCATAAGTACTTGCATAATAAATCTTAAAACAAGAAGTCGAACACACACACACACACACACACACACACACACACACACACACACACACACACACACACACACACAACGAGACACCGAGAGAGAGAGAGAGAGAGAGAGAGAGAGAGAGAGAGAGAGAGAGAGATAGAGATAGAGATAGAGATAGAGATAGAGATAGAGATAGAGATAGAGATAGAGATAGAGATAGAGATAGAGATAGAGATAGAGATAGAGATAGAGATAGAGATAGAGATAGAGATAGAGATAGAGATAGAGATAGAGATAGAGATAGAGATATAGAGAGAGAATGAATGGGTAAACAAATGAGGGTTAGCAGTGCTTGACTTAAGAACTATTCGATGTCAGCCCCTTCAAATGGATGACAGTTTTTTCCTTGTTTTTTTGTATACATCATCGAAGCTCATGGAAGAGCGAGTATACTGTAAGGATCAGGATGTAACAGACAAGAACAGGATGTAAAACATGCATTCATGGGGTGAACAAGGTGGACAAAGAGAATGCATGATAAATCCTGACATCTCAAATTGATTCTTATTTTTCCCTCCGATATGAAACTATTATTTTTCCCTATTATTGACTCGGAGAAATAAGATTCCAGTCTCTCCAATGACGTTTTTGACGAGGTTTCGATTGAGGTGACTCGCTTTCCTAGGACGATGATGGCTTTGAATCACAACATGAGGTAAGTTTCATTTATTTTGAAATATAATGCTATACAAACAGCTCTGTTGTATGAAGATTAAGTAATGTATATCCTTATTCTCACAGCAAAACCTTGAAGAATTTCATAAACGAAAATGATATTCTTCGTGAAACTCGGAGTAAGTTCATAGATTTGCTTGAGGACATTTTGAATGACCCTAATGCTGGTGAAGCTGGATAAAACCTGCTTGCTTCGGTCCCACTGGAAGAACTACCATCCAACAGCCAACAGGCTCAACTTTGGCCTGCGGCCAGAATCTCCCTCCCACCAATGTTGGCAACCAAACAACATTCCACAGTATCCGATGTGTAAACACTGCTGGAATTACTTGGTTATACTCAAAGCTATGTCGCACTTTAATTAATTATTTCACATATTAATTATTTTCCTTTTTCATCACAGTGTAATTGAAAACTCAACCTCTATCATGGATGACTCACTTTTGTGGGACGATTATGGCTTTGACTCAAAACATGATGTTCTTTCAACTAATTTCAAACTGAATTGAGTGAATTCAGCCATCGATCATCTTGAGGTAACGTTTCATTTATTTTTAAATGTAATGCTGTACAAACAACTCTGTTGTATGAAAATGAAGCAATGCATATCCTCATTTTAAAATATAATATCCTCATAAATATGTATATATAAATATAAAATCATATAAAATAAATAAATAAAATTGGGGAAAAGTGCACCCCACCCTCATCTTACCCCTCCCCGTGTGCGTGGGGGATGGGGGAGGTGCGGTGTGGTGGAGGAGAGTGGGTGGTATGAGGGTGGGGGCATACTAGAGGGGTGGGGGAATAAATGGGGTGTGGTGTGTGTGTGTGAATGTGGCATGTTGGTGTGGAGTGTGGGTGGAGACAAAGGGATAGAGTGAATTTTATTTATTTAGTTGTTTTTTTTCTTCAATCATATAATATTTGCAATTGTTTTTTTTTTCAATCATTATTAATATTTTTTTCTTCAATTATTTTCTTATTTATCATCTTTGTCTTTTGTTATTCCTGTGAGTAAAATGATCCCAAGATTTCCTCTCCCTGTAAGTGAAACAATTTATATGTCCAAGGAACTGTGTTGCAAACATCAATTATTTTTATAAGTTCAGAAGTCCACCTCTTTGTATAACCTTTCTCAAAGTGTAATTTCCACTGATATATTCTTACAATATCACCAACTTTAAACTTTGGTTTTCTCTGATTAATATCCCATTCATTTTGTAAATGTTTCTGTTGGTTTTTCTTTTGTTGAAGAATGAGCTGTATAATTGTAATTATCTACAATGTTCTAAATTAAAGATACTCATTGTTGAGAACTGACCACTAATTTTTTGTACAATCTCTCTTACAAATTGCAATTAAAGTGCTCAATGATGACAGCTTTTCCTTCATTAAAGGTGCAATACAATGTGATATCGTTATCTTTAAGGAAATTCTGAATGTTCTGTTATCAAACTCTGTCCCCGCATCAGTCCTTAATTTTTTTAGCTTTCGTTTGCTTTTATTAAATATTTGTTGGAATGCTATCACAAGAGTGCTACCTCTTTTATTTTTCAAAGGAACTACCCATGCATATCTTGACCTTAAATCAATAATGGTTGATGCATACCTCCCCTGTAGTTTTTTCACTTCAATTAAATCGGCAGACCATATGTAATCAACTGCTTTGGAATGGACCTTTTGCCTTTTAAACTTTGTGATGATTCGTTTATGTAATTCATAAGCTAAAACCTTCTCATCTGAAGGTTTGTAAGCTTGCTACTCAGTCTTGATGACATCATCAGAGCTTAATATTTTTTTGCATTGCCAAGCCCCATTTTTAATTTAGGACCGATCAACTGCCTCACTATGAACCTATCCATTTTTTCTCTTAACATTAGATTTTATATCAAAGAGAAAATATTCAACATTCTTTTGTCAGCTTCATGTTTTTCTTCCAATGTCATGCTATTTCCATAATCAATATCGTGTTTCAAACAAACTTCATCAACCCCGCTTTTAGGTTTACTCTGCGGCTTTGGATTGTCACCTTCATCTAATCTCTTGTCCAAGTTTGTTCCTGGACCACAGAAAGAATATCCTGGGAGATGCAATTCCCCTGGTATCCCAGTTATTGTAAATTTACTCCCCGATAAAAGCTTTTGTAAATCTCCACCAGTTTCATGGTTATCACGTTTAGATTTACTCTTTTTGACAAATTCACACTTTTTGTTTCCACACACTGAACATATCCCCCTTCGTATAAATCTATTGTTTTTACTTTTAATGTACGAGATATTTTTTATTATCAGTTTTATTTTTACATTTAAGACAATAAACCATTGCATTAGTTTATTATAAAAGTTAAACTTTATTGATTCATTTTCCTACAGAGTGAGAAAGCCATTTTGGCTTTCAACATATATATTTGAATTATATTTTGTAAAACATAAAGCATTCTTAAAAAAAAACTCCTCAATCTATCATCCATTTATTAGGCAGAAAATATTTCATCAACTTCAATTCCTTTTGTTGCAGCAACAACCTTTTCACAATATTTATTTAATTTTTCTTATTGGAAGGTTTTTTTTTATTTCATGTCAAAATCACTCATTTTAATAATCATGTCTTTCTTTACAAACACCTCATCAATTTTCTCTAACATCTCTTTGATTTCTTCTTCATTCAATGCTTTATGCAATTATAACGTAAAAAATGATTACACCAATTCCTACCTAATTACCAGTCGCCACATACAGTATATAACCTCTTTCGTATCCTTTTTCATATCAATGTCGATATCCGTCTCTCTATCCATCTCGATAAGATTCACCTGCAATTCTCCTACGAAGAGTTTGGAAGAATAATAATATATGATTTATGACATTACCAAAACACTCCTTTACTTTTAAGAGTAAGCATCTCAACTTGTTCGACAGAATCATTTATAAGGCAGAAAACCTTTCATCCCCAATCTCATAATCTCATTTAACTCTTGAAGACCATATTTTCCTCCCTCCCCACAAATATATCCTTATTTCTCCCTCTACATATATATATATATATATATATATATATATATATATATATATATATATATATATATATATATATATATATATATATATCCTTTTTTTTTCTCCCTCTCCTTAGTCTCTTCTTCTTCCATATCTGCCTCTTTTACTTCCCCAGTTTCTCTCACAATCCTTGAACCATCTCCCCATAGAATATCAAATATATATTCATCTGGATTTATAGATATTGCTGTCTCCAAATTTTTTTTTTTAATAACAGGAAACCAATAATATTGGTTCTGAAATTCTAAAAGAGATATATTTCATCAACTTTAGTGCCTTCTCATTATTTAACATTTAGTTAAATCCAAACTTGTTGGTTTATCAACATCAGTATAAAACCAATCTTTTATTGAGGAACCCCCATTCTTATTTTGTAGAACATATTTATTAAAATACTTTTATGTTTCAGAAAAAAAATTGTTTCAGGAATACTCTTCCAGTCAAAAGTTTCAGAACCGCCCCATTTTCCAGTTTTTAATGAAATTTAAGCAGTTAAATGTTTCAATGTACTCTGGAATTAAAACATGGAATAAATAAACAATTGCAGATGAAAAAAGAAATCATGGAATCTTTTGTTGAACAAAATTTAATCTAAATTTTTGACTCATCAAAGTAGCCACCTTTTGCAGAGATAACAGTCGAACATACTCGTGGCAGTCTTTCCACAATGGAAATCAAATATTGTTCAGAAAGTTCTTCCCAACACTGTTGCAGAAGTTCCCACAAATGTGTTGCATGTGTAGGTTGCTTTGCTTTCACCTTTCTGTCCAGTTCATCCCAAACCAGCTCGATGGGGTTTAAGTCTGGAAACTGTGTTGGCCATTCCATGACTTGAAGCCTACCATATTGTTCTTTTCTTCTAAGGTAGTTGTGACAGCCTGGGGGTATGTTTTGGGTCGTTATCTTGCTGTAGGATGAACCCCTGACCAACTAGGTGAAGACCAGAGGGTATTTTGCATGGCACTGCAAAATGCTGTGGTAGCGCTTTTGGTTCAGGTTCCTTTCACTCAGTGCAAGTCGCCGACTCTGGATCCAGCAAAAGAGCCCCAGATCATCACACTTCCTCCTCCATGTTTGACAGTTGGTGTCACACACTGAGGAACCATCCTTTTGCCTACTCGACGGCGTACAAAAACCCTGCGTGATGAACCGAAGATTTCAAATTTTGATTCATCGGTCCATAAGACCTTATTCCAGTTTTCCATACTCCACTGGCAGTGCTTCATGACGCAGGCAAGCCTCTTTTTCTTATTTTGCCAACTTAGCAATGGCTTTCTTACTGCCACTCGACCAGTCAAACCTGCAGCTTGAAGTCTTCTCTTCACAGTTGAAACTGACACTTCCTTACTTCTACCAGTGTTAAGCTGTGCTTGAAGCTGCTGTTCTGTGAGCCACCTATCACGCAAGCTGTAGACTCTCAGAAACTTGTCTTCTGATTATGTTGTGGCTTTGGGTCTGCCAGACCTCTTCCTGTCGGAGTTTCCTCCAGTTTCCAAGTGCCTTTTGATGGTGTAAGAAACTGTACTCACTGACACCTTGGCTTGTATTGCAATTTCTCGAAAGGAAAGACCGACACTTTTCAGGGTTATAATGGTCTGTCTGTCTTCCTTTGTTAATTGTCTTTTTCTTGCCATTATGATCGCAATATACTACTTCCTGCAGTGCAATATTGTCCAAATAATGCTTCAGAGGGTGTAGCAACACAGTCTGTTCCAACAATACTTTTATACAAACAGAGGGTTTATAACTAATCAACAAAAGTTGGAATAACCGATAGGAATTGTTTGCATCAACTTTCAAGACTTCATTTACTTCCATTGTTGCAGAACAGCTGCAGTTGCTAACCCTTACTTGTTCCCTGAAAAGGGCCTTTTTTAACAACTCTGAAATTTACATTATTTTTCAGTTTTTGGTCGGCTAAACTTTTTTTTAACCTCTGGCAGTTTATCACTTAGCTTTGTACCATTTCAGGTTATTCACTGGACTTCAACTGCTTAAATTTCAGTAAAAACTGAAAAATGGGGGTGTTCCAGAAAACTTTTGACTGGTAGAGTGTACAAGAGATTAATATTATGACAGGTAATACCTCCCCATATTCCTATTGTGAAATCAATTTGTATTCCCTTACTTATTATGTGAATTCCTGTTCTTTGTGTTTTCATTCCATAAACTATTGTGAAACTGTTATTGATTTTAGCCTTATTAAATTCCTATATTGGTTGTTTGCAAATCGTGCTTCCACACATCTCATTATCTCCACCAAGTGGATAATATTCCTCCTTTCGACACTGATTAAATTCTTTCAAGTCTTGTGGGTTTATTTTAAATGACCAATTATACGCCAAATGATTCATATCATACCCCCAAGGTTCTACCTCATAGAAATTACATGTCCTTTATAAAATTCAATTTCAATTGGAACTGTGAATTCTGTATGACCCGGAGAGTAGGGTGAATATACTGATTCTGGCTCACTTTTCTCCATGTAAATGAATGGGGGAATTTCAGCGATTCATTTTTTTCCCCCTAAAAAGTAAACCCCCTTTTTATCCCAAGGTATATTTATTTGTCTCCCCTTTTAACCTCGGGACACTTTTTTTCAAATAACCAATGCAATAAGATAAAGATTTGTTCAAGCAGTAAAGTAGTAATGTGATTTGTTGAAGGTGATTCTAAAGAAATATCTGAAACATGTAAGCCTTGGGACACTCTTTTCAAATAACCAATGCATATTGTTTAGCTCACTCATTGAACCTATAAAGATTTGTTCATTCTCAAATTCCTTCAATAGATTAATTTTCTTTGCACAATAATCCCCATCTAAAATATTTAAAAACAAAACATTTGAATCTTTATATTTTTCAAGACACCCCTTTTGTGCCATTACAAAATAATAAACTTCTCTTAATGTTCTTGTTTGACCACCTCCTGAGCCACAGGTTATTTTTTGTTAAGCCACGCCCACTTTTCATAAGCCCCGCCCACCTTCCATGACATTTTTATGAGCCCCGCCCACTTTCCTAAGTCCCGCCCACTTTTGCTAAGCCCCGCCTACTCTTACATCATTTCCAGTTCATCTCTGACTCGCAAAGAAATCACCAGAAAATTCTGGAATGTTATGGTTTTGAAAAATTTCCCATCGAAGGCTTGCCTGGGCTTGTCCAGGGAATTTCCAAAGGAAACCACACCCACCAGTCTTTCCCTATAAAAGCCTCAAGCCAGGCTCCATTTTAAACATTTTTTTATGCTGGCAATGGTGTGCTGTGTGCTTGCCTGGAACTCTACTACTTGTATGGAACTAAACCTTCAAGTTGATGAACTGGATTCAAACCTCTTATCCATTGAGGTAAGATTTTATTTCCCTATTTTCAGTTTGATTTAAGCATCGACTCATTTAATAATTAAATAACTTAATTAATACATTATTATTTTCTCTCACAGGAAATTGTATCTGAAAATACCGATTTTGCCACAACTTTGGGCGAAATTGTTGGCTTGGTTGAAGACCTTGTGAGCGACCAAGACCCACAGAACGAGCTAGGCCTTGAGTGGGATGACTTTGGGGTTCCTTGGAGATCGACTACTTGTATGGAACTAAACCTTCAAGTTTATGAACTGGATTCAAACCTCTTATCTGTTGAGGTAAGATTTTATTTTCCTATTTTCAAAGTTTGATTGAAGCATACTCATTTAATAATTAAATCGCTTGATTAATACATTATTATTTTCTCTCACAGGAAATTGAATCTGAAATACGAAATGAAAATACTGCTTTTGCTACAACTTGGTGCGAAATTGTTGGCTTGGTTGAAGACCTTATGAGCGACCAAGACCCACAGAACGAGTTCGTCCTTGATGTCCAAACCAAAGAGTTATACCTTGGAGACCAGCAAAGTCCTGAAAAAGAGTTTTGCAACAACAGTACTCATTGTGAGTTATCAAGACAATACCCCCTGAACAAGTTATACCTTGATGAGCCAGAATACAAGTTTTACCTTGGAGACTCCCAAATTTCAGTCATTTTGAAAAATGGAGTTTTCCTTGATGATCCACAGTTATACTATGTGAGATCTATCACTGAAACCCATATAAATTGGAAAAAATGGAGATTTCCTTGATGATCCACAGTTATACTATGTGAGATCTATCACTGAAACCCATAACAATTGGAAAAATGGAGATTTCCTTGATGATCCACAGTTATACTATGTGAGATCTATCACTGAAACCCATCAAAATTGGAAAAATGGAGATTTCCTTGAAGATCCACAGTTATACTATGTGAGATCTATCACCGAAACCCACAATATTACTGGAAATTGTGATTCTACCTTGGAGTCTTGGATAGATGGTTATATTTTTGGAGACTTGAAATGTGGGTTCTGGCTTGATAACTCACAATGTGATACGTATCTTGGAAACTCAACAGGAATGTGGTTATACCTTGGAGACTTAGAAAGTTGGGTTTATTTTGGATATTTGAAATGCTACCACTCTTTGGGATCTAAACCTATCAAGAAAGTTCTTACTCCCCCTTTCTACATCCTCAAACCTGAAAGCCTTAAAAGACAGAATTGGAAGAAGAGAAAAAAACATTAAAAAAAATATATATATATATATATATATATATATATATATATATATATATATATATATATATATATATATATATATATATATATATATATATATATATATATTGTTAGTTCTGGGAAGAAAGTGCAGGCTTACTACCCCTTTCTACATCATCAAACCTGAAAGCCTTAAAAGACTGAATTGGAAGAAGAGAAAAAAACATAAAAAATATATATTGTTAGTTCTGGGAAGAAAGTGCAGGCTTACGACCCCTTTCTACGTCATCAAACCTGAAAGCCTTAAAAGACAGAATTGGAAGAAGAGAAAAAAAAACGAAAAAAAAAAAAAAATATATATATATATATATGTGGAAATCTAATTTTGAAAAAGACATTGTGTTGGGCGAGGGTTGGGGGGTTGGGGGGTTGGGGTTGAGATTTTGAATGTGAGGGTTGGGGTTAAGATTTTGAATGTGAGGGTTGGGACACACACACACACACACACACACACACACACACACACACACACACACACACACACACACACACACACACACACACACACACACACACACACACACACACACACACACCAACAAACAAAAGTTAAGCCTTGACTATTCAGTTGAGGATTCTGTGTTTGGGGTTCACAGATCTAAGAACGTCCACCTTGACACACATTATATACTGTTATACACCTCGGACTTGGCCCTCGAGTGTCCACAACGGTGTATAGTAGGAGGGAGTGAAGCGCCAACCCATTGCTCCCATTGCACACACACACATCAACAAACAAAAGTTAAGCCTTGACTATTCAGTTGAGGATTCTGTGTTTGGGGTTCACAGATCTAAGAACGTCCCCCTTGACACACATTATGTACTGTTATAAACCTCGGACTTGGCCCTCGAGTGTCCACAATGGTGTATAGTCGGAGGGAGTGAAGTGCCAACCCATTGCTCCCATGGGTATTATCTGCTTAGTTTTGTCTTTTGTAATTCCTGTGAATAAAATGAACCTAAAATCTCTTCCCCTTCTAAATCATATATCTTATAAGTCCAAGGAACCGTATCTATTACATAAACAATTTTAAAAATTCGTTCGTCCATCGTTTAATATAACCTTTTTCAAAATGAGATTTCCACCTATATATTCTTATGATATCACCAACTTTGAACTTAGGTTTTCTGATATTAATCTCTTTTTCATATTTTAATTTTGTAAATGTTTCTGATGGTTTCATATTCATTGACGTGTGAATCATGTCATTATACTTATCCACAATATCCTGAATAAAAGATGACAATTGTTGTGAACCGAGTTCTGTGAATTTTTTAAATAGTCTCTCTTTTAAGGTCTGATTAAAACGTTCAACAACAACGGCCTTCCCTTCATTAAAGGTACTGTATAATGTAATACTGTTATTTTTTAGAAAATTCATGAATGTCTTGTTATAAAACTCTCTACCCTCATCAGTCCACAATTTTTTAGGTTTTCTCTTACTTTTATTAAATATCTGTTGAAAGGCTAACATAAGAGTATTACCTGTTTTGTTTTTTAAAGGGACAACCCATGCGTATCTCCTCCTCAAATCAATAACAGTTAAAGCATACTTGTACCCCTTATCATTGAGTTCAATCAAATCAGCGGACCAGATATAATCAACTTCCTTGGAATAAACCTTCCTTCTATGAAACTTTGTGAATATTGGTTGATGTAATTAATCAGCTAATTGCTCTTCAGTCTTAATGACATCATTAGAGCCTATAAGTTTTTTGAATTTCCAAGTCCAAGTTTCAATTTAGCATTGATCATCTTCTTCACGATGAACCGATCAACTTTTTCTCTCAAGGTTGGATTTTGTATCAGAGACAAATTATACAACATTTCTCTATCAGCTTCATGCTTTTCTTCCAAAGTTGTGGTATTCCCATAATCAATATCGTGTCTCATGCACACTTCATCAACTCTATTGATGGGTTTACTCCGTGATTTAGGATTGTCTGTCTCATCTAATCTTTTCTCCAAGTTTGTGACTGGACCACAGAAAGAATACCCTGGTAGATGTAATTCCCCTGGTATTCCAGTTGTTGTAAATTTACTTCCCGATAAAAACTTTTGTATATCTCCTCCGAGTTTGTGTTTGGAGATAAATTGATTTTTTTTTTTGAACCACACATCGAACATATACCTATTTGTATAACCCTGTTATTTTTACTTTTAATATATGAAATATTTTTAGTATTAGTTTTCTTTTTACATTTGAGACAATAACTCATTTATTTATGAGAAAAATTCCTGCAGAGTGCAAAACCTTTTTAGTTTCCAACATGCACATTTGAATCTTAATTTTTAAAACATAAAGAATCCTTAGAAATGCCTTCTCTCTCCTCCATTTATTTAAGAAAAAAAATGAAAAACTTGAAATAAAATGAATATCTTGTCGATGTCAATAGTCTTGTCGAAAATATTGCAAATAGACTTGTCAATTCTTTGTTTTCCTCCTCGGTGGGTTGAGTAAATTTCTGTAATACCACCAATCTTTTTTTAATCTCACTGGTTTCCATATTTTGATATTTATTCATTCTCTCTCTCTCTTTCCTCCCTCTCCTCCCTCTCTCTCTTCTCTCTCTCCTTCTCTCTCTTCTCTCTCTCCTTCTCTCTCTTTCTTCTCCCTTTCCTCTTTCTCTTTCTTCTCCCTCTCCTCTTTCTCTCTCTTCTCCTTTTCCTCCTCTTCTCTCTCTTCAACTTCCTCATCCCTTGCTACCCTTGAATCGCTTACACCCCATAGAATATCATACATATATTCATCAGGATTTCTTGTTATTCCTGTATCCAAATTTTTTTTTTTTTTTACAACAGGAAACCAATAAAATTTATTTTGAATTTCTAAAAGAGATGACGTTTATTTCTTACCTTTTCTTAACTTTATAATTTTTTCATTATTTAACATTCTAATTAAATCTAAAGTTGTCGGTATATCAACATCAGCATCATGCCAACTTTTATTGAAAATACCTCATTCTTATGTTGTAGAACATATTTATTAAAATACCGAATACCCTTTTCTTGAAGGTATGCTTGGACACAGAAATGATTCTTTTCTTGAAGCCTTCTTGCTGTCATTTATGTATTAGAAATATATGTTAGAATAATATTATGGCATGAAACAACTCCCCATCTTCCCATAGTCAAATCATTTTGTATTTCCTTACTTATTATATATAATCCTGTTTTTTCTGTTTTCATGATATAAACTAGGGCAAAACCATTATTATATTTACCCTTATTAAATTATTTTATTTGTTGTTTACTAATCGTGGCTCCACAAAACTCATTCTCTATACCAAGTGGATAATATTCTTCCACACGAGGTTCCAGGTCTTCTAGGTCAATTTTAAATGACCAATTATACACAAAATCATTCATATCATACCCCCATTGTTCTATTCTCATACAAATGATACGCCCTTCTTTATAAAAATTTATTATAATTCGAACTGTGAAATCTGTATGACCTGGAGATAAAATCAACACTTCTGTATCTTTGGAATACACGGCCATTTTATTTAAGGATATATATTGTGATAAACCGCTTAATCTCACCAAGTCATTCGCGTCAGTCAGGCTTGGATAATTTTTTTAATTTATAAGCATTTTTCCTATTAATATTTTGGTTATATTATATTTATGTCGTTCAGCCTGGGCCTTTGTGTAATAATTTGAAAAATCAATATCCAGTTCTTGGGATACACCAAAGATAGAATCATCTTTACCAACATAAGTCATTTATATTAGATTAAAAATAATGTCATAAATTTTTTTATTTTTGTTGAGTTGAAATAACACATATAGACATAATTGACCACTACACTTGGAATTTAATTATTGGACTTGAAATGTTTGATAAACACCATTCTGTAAGAATTTTATGATTTCAACAGGTGGTGGAAGACCAAAACTATCAAAATAATATTTGTCTTGACTAATAAAAATTAAAACCCAATGAGAACCGTTCCCATTATTATCTTCTAAGTTCATAATAATATTCTTTGTATGTTTAGGCACATTTGTTAATTCATCTCTCATACAAATAATCACATTATGAATTTTTAATTTCTTACAATATTTGACAAGTTGTAAATTTGATGTTGTATTCTTTCCAAATTCTTTAAACCACTCATCAATGCTCACTTATTTATTAGAAAGATATAATCCATTACCTCTTTTAGTTAATTTTACACCTGCTTGTGCGATAGAGGAAAGCATATCTCCAACTAACAATCTCGCTTTATCAGGCAGACCTTCAAGTTTTTCAGCAAAATCTACAATTACACCACTTCCACTAATTTGTTTCTCCAACTCTTTGTTATGTCTTTCCAATTCTTTTTGAGCCTGGACTTGAGCCCTTCCTTTCGTTGGCAGTTTTCACCGCTGTTGAAATACCACCCGTCAATGCTCCAACCGCACTTAAACCAGCAAATAAAGGAATAAGAAATGGGCGAAATCCTCCACTCGTCTCTCTTATTGAATATTTTTTCAACATTGGTTTTGTGATTTTAATTTTAAGTGAGCCAGTATCATTCAAGATTTTAACCTGTTCTCTTGTGAGCAAAACATCAATTCTTACTGCTCCTTTTCTCTGAATTGTATTAACATTAATCGTACAAGGCTTTTGATTTTGAACACAAGATAATAGTTTATGAAGACTGATTTGATTAACATAAACCCCAGTTGGTACTTTGTCACTCATTTATTTAACAAAAAATTATGTGAGACTAATCATAACACCATTATCTGTATTAATCTGCAATTCTGTTTCTTCCAAAACAAACAATATGTATCAACTTCTTCACTCTCTCCTCTTTCAATGTATAGGGAAGTATCCACTTGATTAGACTTTATAGTTTCCTTTTGAGCGCTCAGGTCAAACGCATAGATTGTATAGAAACTTTTAAATGCTGTCATATCCAAAATAGGTTCTTTATTTCCATTACTTTCACACACCTTTTGGTAAGACTTGTATGCTTCAGCAAAATCTTTTTTTTCCCAATTAATTTCCAATCTATCTCGTGGATAAAATGTTGCATCTCGAGAAACGCGAAGTTGTTTCACCTGGAATTATCACTCAACACATTATTCTTATCAGTCGCAGTATCACCATCTGGCTTTTTTAAAATGATCCACAGATATCGTGGCTTTCCTTCCAGAACACCCAAATTCCACGTGTAAGTGGTTTGGTTGAGTTTAACGTGTTGACATCTTCTTTTGAGGTATGATACACTGAGTGGTTTCTTTGAGTTAAGTCTTCTATTCAACATTTCTTCTGTTTTAAGATTAGGAGTATATTCACTAATATACCAACTCATTTCATCAAAAGCACTACCAACACCAAAAAGCAATCTATTTTCATTATCATTCCTTTGGAGTTGAAATCTAATTTTAAGACCATACAGAACTTTATCATGATCACAAAATCAAAATATTCCTTTAAGTGGAACTGCCACAGTAAAACTATTAAGTGCTTTTGTATCATCATTATACGCTCCTTTCCTTTGAGTATATCCAGGGTCTGTGGTTGTTCCCGTTGACATATCAGGAATAAAACCTTCGACAGACCCCTTTCCCATTCTATCACTGAATGTATAGAGTGTAAATTTCATCATTTCAGATACAGCAGAGACATAATCAACCACTTCAACTTCTTGTGTTCCAATGTACAAACGAACACTATCAAACATTTTCCAGAAGAAATCATTTACGAGTGTAGCGTTTGTGTTATTCCCAGCCTTAGTGAATTTAAATTTACACAACAAGAAATTTTCGCATAGATTCAAATTGGTTTGTTGATTATTTATTTCAAAACGTTTTGTACCATTTGCATTCCAGTCTGTTCCAGTTATTGCATTTACCTTGAAGTAATCTTCTTTTTTAGTGGAGTTTGAGATGACAATAGTATCATCCAAATCAGAGATACAATTGCTTCCATACTTGTATTTATTTAGGGAAAAAGATGTTAAAACTTTTGAAACCCTGACCCAAGTATTTGAATTATTTTCTGTCATTCTTGGGGGGACAACTGAGTTTTGCCTTTCTTAATTTCTTTAATTGCTTGTAATTTATGAGATTCCTTTTGGGCATCTTTTATGCTCTTTACAGCACCTGTTACATTTCCCACAGCGAAAAGCAGTTGAACCAATTAGGTCTTTATGTTTAAGAATAGTTGAACCAATACCCATAAGAGTATCAATTATCCCATCTCCTCTAAATTGATGTCCAACACCCCTTTGTCTCTTCGGTTTATAGTATCCTCGACCAAGATACATACCTTCGCCCTTGTAGTATGGGGAAAGGAACATCCCATCCCCTGTAATTATTTTATATTTTCCCAACTCGTGTTTCCTCACAATAACCATCGTATTTATTTATTGGAAAATTTCACGTCGGTGAATTCTGATGGATATAACTTCTCCATTAAAAGAAATCATACGATTATCTGAGTTGGTTATCCTAAAATTTACTCTGTGTATGGTTTTTCCTGACACAGGGAGATAAACCAAATTTTTGGGTTCCATATTGAATTTATAACCAATTGGGGTTGATTATGCCCCGAATGAAAATATTGTATTTGTTTTTATTCCATAATTATAAGCACCATCAATCAAATCACAGTGAATTAATACCGAGTTTATTCCTGAGGATATTTGAATGACATTATAACTGTAAAACGTCCCATGAGTTTCAATCTTTTTTGAGGAAAAACCCAATAACTCTCTAAATGAATTATCAATTGTGAAATCAACCTTGTGGTTATTTTTAAGTTTAATCGTTGATTTTGAAGTATGTTTTTGAATGTCTATAACAATATTTTTTGGTTCATCACCTTGTTCTTTCATAAGATGAGCAATTTCGGAAGATATTTGAGAAATCTCATATGCTCCGAGTGAGACTGTTATCGTTTTGTATTCACTTCCCGGATTATAACTAAACTTGTCATTTTTCTCGGTTATATTAAATAAGGTATTATAAGTTTCCATGGACAATAAAGATGCCTCATATTCTTTTGTTGTGTCAAGTTATAGTGGGTATGGGAATGAATATGTGTGGTCGCTTGTTGTGAAATTGCAACTAAGGATTGTGCTTCTCATCTTATTTAATACGAGATAAAATGTCTTTATATTGATATTTATTAATTATTTTCATGTTTATCAACTGGTCTAAAATGGCTGATGCTTCATTAAAACAATTGTTATTTCCAGCCTTCTTACTGCCTAACAACAATAACAGTCTATTAACTAATTGTGATGGGTCATTTGGAAGAAAACTAACACCTGAACCAAGGATACTTAAAGCCTGAATAATGTGTTTCTCCTTCTCATTCTTCCTACATTTACCAGAAAGAATAACCCTATAATCAACAGAGTTCAGCAGATCAATATATAATTTATCATCATTATTTTTCATATCCAATGGTTCATCAATATACTTTGATTCATCCCTCACAGATGAACCTTGTCTTCCATCTTTAGTGAGAAGAAACAATAATCTCGGAGTTAGTTTGACAGGAGGTTGAGCAGAACTCAAGAACCTTAATTCATCATTAAATATCAATACCTTTTCTTGAACAAGATGAAATATTGCTGGTTGTTCTGTTGGAATGAGTCTTGCTTTGGTTTTTGAATCCGCTGAATATTCATTGTTTTGAGGAGCATTCACAATATAATCAGGGGGTCGATTCATCTCTTCCAGTTGTTGAAATAATCCTTCATCATGATATTCTAATTCTCCTATATGCTCGAATTCTTCCTCAGTCATTTGACTGAAATCTTTTAACATTTGGAGCTTTCTAGGAGTATATTTTATTGTGGGAACTGTGGAAACATCTATAATTTTTTCTTGGGAAGTTTTTAAAAGTGGTTTAAAAAATTTATCTTGTTTTCTTTCAAATGCTTCTTCACCCGTTAGTTTTTGTCTCCGTTTCTTCTTTATGTCTTCCTGTTGTTTTACAACTTTTGAAACCAACTTTTGATGTTCCGTAAATCTTCTTGCTCTTTCTTTCGCATCCATTTATTTATTGGAAAATATCATTTAATGAATTGTAAAGATCAACAGGGAAATTTTCCTTTTCTTCATCATCCAAGTAGATGTGTTCAAATAAATCCTTTTCTTTAAATATTTCATCAAATTGTTTATTAACATTAATACAAGTTGTAATTTCTTCTTCACTAATACTTGCATCTCTGTTTTTCATACATTTGCGTTGAGTTTCTTCATCAACATCAAAACCGAATGATAAAATCTTCACTCCACTCAGATGTTTAATAATTTGTCTCGTTCCTTCTGGATTAGTTTCTAATATCCCAACACCACCAGATTTTAGTTTCTTTAACTCACTCTTACAATGTGAATATTTTGTTGTACCAAGAGAAACCTCCTCAAATATTTGACCTTCATTCCTCAATCGCATATGTTCCTCCACTGAAATATAGTGATAATCTTCACCTTTTACTTCTCCAGGTCTTATTGCTCTAGTTGTTATTGATACAATGCGTATCACGGGATGTTTTTTTAAGTAAATTTACAATATTCTCATTTGTACTACACAAGAACCTTCATTTATGAAAGTTTTTTCCTGAAGCAGATTTACCCACAAGATTTATAATAATAGTTGTCATTTATATATGTAATTGTTTATAAAACAAAAAATATATCCCTTAATATCTCATCTTGTTTCACAACAATATATTTATATTTTTCAGTCGTGTGCTTCATGTAATCCCCAAATTCCTTTTTACTACATAATGTAGAACAATTATCTCTCCAAAAATTATTTATATCGATTGAATTTAACTTGAATAAAATAAAAGTATTAGCATTGTTTCTGATGGAACGACGAGGAAGTTGAAAGTATGATTGACTAAGATAAATACAATTACAAGAATAATGTCTCCCTTTTGTGTAGTAGCTGTCCATTACCGTTTGGTTTCTCTCATTAACACAATCATCAAAGATAACGAGGTTCTTTTTTGATTTATCCAAATCTTGGGGAGACGGTATATCATCCGTATTATCACTAAGAATACAAGTTATCGGTTTTGATTTCTTTTTACATCTCGGTGTATCACAAAATAGTTGAATTATATCTTCAATGTTATAATCATTTTGTTTTTTTTTTAAGTTTAAATAAACCGATTATATCTTCTTTTTGAAGACCAGCATTAAAACCTTGTGAGAGTTGTTGATACTCTGGTTGAAAACTCGACTTTGTGAAAATTATTAAATTATCATAATCTAAAAAGTTGGGAGTGAGGAGCATCTTCAAAAGTAAGCAGGTTTTTCCACATCCACTTGAACCAACTATGAGACATCTTAATGAATTTGGAAGATTTTTATGATTGTTAAATTTTATCTTATTTTCCCAAATGGGTAAAAAATCATTCATTTATATATTTGGAAAACAGGTTATTTAATTTATTATTGGCTTTTTTAGAAACTCTATATTTTATCCTAAGTTCAGGTTTAATTTCAAGATAATCCATTATTTTATTTATGCAACATCTTGTGTTGATTTTTCCCTGAAAATCACATCCATGAATAATATATATAACAACAATCCTTTGAACATTTCTCTAATATGTTCAGTTTCTTCCCATGTAAGGAAAGGTGTGTTATCACCCTCATTTCTCTAATCAATCTTGTAAAGTAATTCATTTTTGGTGTAAATCTAAAAGAATTATTTTCCTTTTTAAATTTTTATTATCATTAATTAGAAGATAATCACAGAATATACATTGTTTATAGGCTTTTGACTCTGTGTTTATTCCCCGTCTTTTACACGCAGGACAATTCTCAAATTTGTCCAATGGAGAATCAGGAAAGTCTTGCATATTTATAAAGTAAAACGTTACTTAAACTGAAATTCATCTCTACTTTCAGTTGCATATTGACTCATTTAATAATATTACCATCGATATCTATATACTTTTTTTCATCACCAGATTCAACTACAACATTTTTTATATTAAAGGTAATTTTAAAATGATCCTTAACTACTATTGAACGAAATGTCATTTCACCTGATATATTAACATCCTTTATTTCATCAGGATTTACATCTTTAGGGTTGTTGAAAAAAATACAAATTTCTCCTTGCATATTACAGATGTTCTTGTCTTTTCTTTCTAAAGCTTCAGCAATAAGGTTTTTGTTTTTTGATACTTTTTCTTGTTTCATTGCTTTTTCTAGTTTTGAATATATTACCAGAAGGAGAGGAGAAACTTTTGTTTGAGATACTTTAATTGATGTTCTACCAGGTATACTAAAAGCCCTTCCACTGAAGGAAATTGAAGAACTCATCTTATCCACCATAATTGTTTTTATCCAATAGTTGTTATATTTATCTTTGTTCAATTTTACATCCTTGACATATTTCTCAGTATCTTTTACAAATGAAGAGATTGATTGAAACTTGTCTTTTGTGTCTTGAAACATTGTATTTATTAAGTGAAAAAAGTTGGAGGATAAAATGGTTTTAAGTACAGATTCACCAATAAATTAAATGAAATTTTCATCAACAAAATTTTAGTTTAAGCAAAGTTTTATTATATAAATATGGTGAATACAACGTACTGCGATGTTTGTAATCACGAATATAAGTATTATAAAAAACACCTTCAAACCAACAAACATACATTTAATCTATTTCATTAAATATCTCCTCTTGAGTTGGAAAGGAAACATTGTGATATCTGCTCAAAGGATGTTTTGAAGATTAGTTACAATAGACATCTTCAATCACAAAAACACAAGAAAATGAGTTTAAAGTAAAGGGAGACTATTATATTGAAAACACTGATGGGGCATTTAAAGGGCATAGAAAAATAAGGATTTTTCAATTTGGAGAACCCGGTCCATCATCAATAGCTGAATCAATTGAAATAGTGAAACCTGGTGTTGAAAAAGTTATTAGAAAGACATTAAAAGAAATGAAAACTTTAAAGTTTTATATGGGAGTGAAAATGAACATGAAAAGTCAAGATGAAGAAGGAACTCCTTATATGAGAACAGATCTTCATTTTATAACATAATTTCAAGATTTTTTGAATAGTGGGGTTTATGAATAACTATCAAGACAAGAGGAAGATGTTGATAATACAGTGGTAGGAAGTGGATTTAATATTCTTGAAATCATCTTTTTAGATATGCACATTCTAAAATCAAACCCTCTTAAAGCTTCTTCTTATATTGAATTACCAAAAGAAATAAAACTAAAGAAGGCAGTTATTACTGTTAAGAACAATGATAATAAATGTTTTCTCTGGTCTGTTCTTGCTCACTTACATCCACCAAATTGTAATTCAGAAAGAGTAAAACAATATATGAAATATGAGAATACCTTGGACATTAAAGATTTAAAATTCCCAATGCCACTAACAGATATTCCTAAATTTGAGAAAAAGAATAATCTTTCTAATAATGTATATGGATTAACGGATACAAACAAAGTTCAAATATTAAAAATTTCAAACAACTATAAAAATGAAGAAACACACATTGATCTTTTATATTTTAGTGTTGGAAAGAATTCAGATTATACATACATCAATAATTTATCAAGATTAATCTCTTCTCAGGTATTCAGAACAGCAAACAAAATATATCCTCGTAAGCGATGTCTTAATTCATTTCATACAAAAGAACGATTAGAACAACATTCAAAATATTGTAGTAATCATAAATCAGCTGTAATTACAATGCCTAAACCTGGTGAAAAGATTTATTTTGAAGATTATAATAAATCTATCATGCACACATTTGTGATATACACTGATTTTGAATGTATCCTAAAAAAGATAAATGCTGCTTCTCCTAATCCAAAAGAATCACATACAAATTAATATCAAAAACGTATTCCTTGTGGTTTCTGTTATTATATCAAATCATCTCTTGGAGAAAAGTATAATAAACTTGAACATTATAGTGGAAAAAAAGGTTAACAAGATTTGGTTAAACGATTAGAAAAGGAATGTATAAGACTAACTAAATTAATGAAAGAAACAAATGAACCGATGGAATTAACCGAAGAAGAAAAATTAGAATTTAGAAACAATATCTGTCATATTTGTGAGGAGGAAATTGAGGAGTCTAAAGTTAGGGATCATTGTCATCTTACTGGTAAATATAGAAGTCCTGCTCATTCCTGTTATAATCTTAATTATAAATTTCCTTCTTTTATTCCAGTCTTTCTTCACAACAGCACCAACTATGATACACATCTATTTAAAAATGAACTTTCAAAAATACCAGGGAATATTTCTGCCATAACAAACACAAGTCAAAAGTATATTTCATTCACAAAAATGATATTCACAAAACATTTAACTCGTATTAGGTTTCTAGATTCTTACCAGTTTATGGGAACACCACTAGCCTACCTAGCATCAAATCTAAGCTCCACGGGGTCTTTTCCAAATCTTAATTCATTCTTTCCAAAACAGGAAATTCTAACTAAAGAGGAAATTCAGATTAAAGAGAGAATTCAAAGTAAAGAGGAAATTCTAATTAATGAGGAATTTAATGAAGAAATTCTAACTGAAGATGAAATTCTAATTATAAAGAAAATTCAAACAATGAATGAAATTCTAACTAAAGAGGAAATTCTGATTAAAGATGAAATTCTGATTAAAGACGGAATTCTAACTGGAGAGGAAATTCAAACAAGGAATGAAATTCAAAGTGAGAGAGAAAATTCTTACAAGTAAGGGAATTTATCCTTATGATTATATGGATTCATTTATGAAATTTAAAGAAACACAACTTCCTTCAAAAGAAAGTTTCTATTATAACCTTGATGAAGAAAAGATAAGTGATAAGGAATATAAACACGCACAAGAAATTTGGAAAATATTTAAGACAAGGAACCTTGGAGAATATCATGATTTGTATCTAAAAACAGATGTTTTATTGTTAGCTGATGTGTTTGAAACTTTTAGATCACTCTGTCATAATAAAAATTGTTATGGATTAGATCCTGCCCACTATTTCACAGCTCCTGGTTTAGCTTGGAGTGCAATGTTGAAAATGACAAAACAAGATTTAGATTTAATCAGTGATGTAGATATGCTTTTGATGATTGAGAAGTCTAAGAGGGGTGGAATATCACAAGTATGTTATAAAAGATATGCTAAAGCCAATAATAAATATCTTCCAAATTATGATAGTGAAAAAGATATTAATTATTTGCTGTATTTTGATGCTAATAATTTGTATGGATGGGCAATGTCTCAATCTCTGCCTTATGGTAAATTAGAGTGGGTGGAAGAAAAGGATTATGAAAAGGCTTTGATGAATATTGTTATTTCTTCTCAAGAGGAATTGGATGACGAAGAAGAAGGTTATTATTTTGAAGTTGATTTGAGGTACCCGAGTGATCTTCATAATAAGCATAAAGACCTTCCTTTTGCATGTGAGAAAGAAACCCCAAAGAAAGAATGGTTAAGTGATTATCATAAAAGTTTTAATAGTTAAGGCAAATCAACAGAAAAGTTATTAACAACATTCTATGATAAAGAGGGATATGTTTTGCATCAGAGAAGCTTGAAACAGTTTTTGAGAGAAGGATTGAGAGTAGCTAAAATTAATAGAGTTTTAAAATTTAAACAAAGTCCTTGGATGAAAAAGTATATTAAATTCAATACAGATATGAGAACAAATACAAAGGTAAAATTTGAAGGGGAATTCTATAAATTGAAGAATAATGCTGTCTTTGGAAAGACAATGGAGAATGTTAGAAACAGGCAAAACATTAGATTTGCAACATCTTGGAAAGAAGCTTCGAGATTGATAAATAAACCAAGTTGTAAGAGAGAAGAGGTTTTTTCAGAGAACTTTTCTGCTATTCATATGGAAAAGGAAAGTATTGTAATGGATAAACCAATTTATATTGGAACAACAGTTCTTGATTCATCAAAGATATTGATGTTTGATTATTTGTATAATGGCTTAAAGAAAGAGTATGGTGAAAATGTTTCATTGTTGTATATGGACACTGATAGTTTTATCCGAGATATAAAAACTTATGATATTTATAAAGATATGAAGAAAAATATTGGAGTATATGATACAAGTAATTTTAGTAAGAAGAGTGAGTTATTTTCCAAAAAGAATGAAAAGGTTATTGGTAAGTTTAAGGATGAGTTGGGTGGAAAAGTAATGAGTGAGTTTATTGGATTGAGAGCAAAGGCATATGCTTATAAGTATGGTGATCAGATTGATAAGAGGTTAAAGGGAATAAAGAAATATGTAATAAAGAAATCAATAACTTTTAGAAATTATTATAATTGTTTGATGAATAAGAAAGAAGAATATAGGAAAATGAATACAATAAGAAGTTATAAACATAACATATATCGTGAAGAAGTAAATAAAAAGGCATTAGGAGCCTTTGATGATAAGAGATTTATTTTAGATAATGGAATAGATTGTGTTCCATATGGATATTGTATGATAGAGTGTATAAAATAGATTGTGTTTTAACGATGGGAAGATGGGTTAGGGTTTTTTAAGGGCTACCGCCGTGTTTTGACAGAATATATAAATGGCCAAACCAAGTATTAATCAAACTAAAGAGTGGAGAAAATCTCAGTCTTGGTATATAAATGGAAAACATAATGAATGTGAAAAATATCAAATAAGTCTTATTGAAAAAATAACTAAAACAAAGGTATGTAAAATAAATAAGCCAATCAATTTAAAAACTAGTAAGTTAGAGGATGTAAAGAAAAAAAAATAAATATCCTTGAATGGACTGAAAACTTTGGTTATCAATTGAACAATGAAAAAACAATTTACTATAATCTCAAAATGATATGTGGCTCAGGAGGTGGTCAAACAAGAGCATTAAGAGAACTTTATCATTTCGTAATGGCACAAAAGGGGTATCCAAAAAATATATAAAGATTCAAATGTTTTATTTTTAAATATTTTAGATGGGGATTATTGTGCAAAGAAAATTAAACTATTGAAGGAATTTGAGAATGAACAAATCTTTATAGGTTCAATGAGTGAACTAAACAATATGCATTGGTTATTTGAAGAAGAGTGTCCCTTGGCTGACATGTTTCAGATATTTCTTTAGAATCACCTTTAACAAATCACATTACTACTTTACTGCTTGAACAAATCTTTATCTAATTGCATTGGTTATTTGAAAAAAAGTGCCCCTAGGTTAAAAGGGGAGACAAATAAATATACCTTGGGATAAAAAGGGGGTTTACTTTTTAGGGGAAAAAAATGAATCGCTGAAAATCCCCCATTCATTTACATGGGGAAAAGTGAGCCAGAATCAGTATATTCACCCTACTCCAGAGATAAAAATCAACATTTCTGTATCTTTGGAATACACAGCCGATTAATTTTAAAATATATATTGTGATAAATCACTCATTCTCACGAAGTCATTTGCATCTGTCGGGCTTGGATAATTGATTCATTTAAAGCATTTTTCACATGAATATTTTTACACTCGCCAAAGGATTCAGAGAGGGTATTGCATTTGGGTCCGTTTGTTTGTTTGTCTGTTTGTCCGCACAGAACTTTTATGATTTTCTCTGCAACCGCTGGTCGGATTGAGAAGAAATCTTCAACATTGGTACGACTACTCATGAAGAATGCTTCAGTGATAACTATGACATCACATCATGTGGTGTGGAAGCCATATTGGAAAAATGGGGAAAAAAAATTTGGACTTTTGTATCTCTAAAACCGCACAAAGAAAAAAAATTGAAACTTGGCACATAGCAAATACTCCTCATGGGGAATGCGTGTGATTATTTTTATGAGTGAGTGTGAATGAGGTGCCCTCGTTATGACGTCATAATTGCATATGTATAACACCACATCCAATCAGTATGAAATTTTTTTGAGGGCCATCTCGGGATAAAAGCGTCCACAGAAAACAATTTGGATGACATCATCAGTCACGTCATTCAGTAGCCATATTGTTGTTTTTAAAGAAACCTTCAAAAATCTTTTTCTCTGACATGGCTGAACAGATTGAGGAAAAACTTTACACATATGACCACCTATACATGAGGAACAAAATGTTCATACATATGATATCATTGGTTACATGGTGTGGCAGCCATATTGGATTTACCCAAAAATGTATTTTAAAATATTCTTCAGAAGAACTGGACAGATTGAGGGGAAACTTCACACAAATGTTCCGCAAGGCATGCATGTACAAGTGTTGAAAGGAATTATTGATGTTACATGGTTTGGCAGCTATATTGGATTAAAAAAATGTTTTCTCTGGAACCACTTTATCAATCAACATGAAACTCAAAAATTATTATCTACCAGTGATGTGGCATACATGTTGTAAATTTCAACTTGATCAGATACATGTTGTGGCAGCAAGAATTATTTGATTTTTTGATCTGGGTTCTTTTTTTTCTTGATTTTTTTTGAATAAGGCTCACTTGGCTGTGCCTGGATGGGTTTGAGGGTAGAGGAGCAGTTGAAATGCAAATCCTGTCCAGGTTTCATCCTGATGACTTCATCTTTGCTTTTTGCTTGTTTGAGTTTTTTCTGATTACTCTACTGCAGGCCTGTACCTATTTGGTCTTCCATTTGATTTAAATTGAATTTGTTTTAATCCAATTCTGAATTCAATTGCATAATACTAATAATAATAATAATAATAATAGTAATAATAATAACAAGTAGTGCCAGGCACAACAAATCCCACCCATTTAAGCATAAAGTTATTTTGGGGATCAAATTTAAAATTGATACATCCTTTACCTCAATGTTGATTATAAGGAATAGAATAAGGAATATTTTAGTCTTAGTTTGAAGTCAATTAAACCATTTTTGATGACGTTATGACTGTAAAATGATTTTGACCTTTCAAGGCCACATAAGGTCAAAGGTCATGGTGTCAAATGAAAGCCAATAAAGGACTTGATATATGTCTTCCATAGTAAACACGCATATTCCCAACCTTTTTTGATTCATAATGGAAAATACGTAATTTTGACCGATGACCATGACCCCCAAAACTTCGGACCCTACCGATCTTCACAAATATGCATTTTTCACTATAGGAATGGGTAGGATTATAAGTGAGAAATAGAATCAGATTCACTATAAGCTTAGTTTGAAGTAAATCAGATCATTTTTGACGAAGTTATGAGCGAAAAACGATTGTGATCTTATTGTGACCTTGACCTTTGATCCAATTGGACCCAAAAGTTAATGGGGTTGTCCAAGGTTCATTGCCCACCTGAGGATTAAATTTGATAGTGTTTGCTAAAGCCGTTTTGCCATAAAGTTGCTAACAGACAGACAGACAAACAAACAGACAAACAAGCAGTCATCGACTGGTACTTACGAAATCGTCAACTTGAGCTCTGACCTTGTCTAATAAAAAGCTGTCTCCAGAGAAGGTAGCGACGCAAACCAGAAGTTTCTATGATGAATCTGTACCAAACCATCAAAAATCGAATGTTTGACCTCACTGTGACCTTGACCTTTGACCGATTTTGACCAAAATCTAATCAGCACGAGCCATCACCCTCCTGAATCACGTGGTGTAATTTGACATTGGTAGCTTCTTCCGTTCTCGAGTTATCGTGCCTACAAACAAACAAACACACACACAAACAAACAAACACACAAACGGATGACGGAAGCCATAAATATACTTACGAAATCTTTGGATTTCATAAGTAACAAACCGGAAGATTACAATATCCCGCTCCCTCCCTCCGGGGGGCGGGATAATAATAATAATAATAATAATAATAATAATAATAATAATAATAATAAAAAAACGTCATGGGGCAGGATCAGGTGTCTGATTAAAGCAGGGTTGCATCAAACTGGGACGGCCGTCTTGGTACACGGTCATCACTGCCTGCAGTTATCAAGTGGCGGTTCTAATTATGTCTCTTTGTAATTGCGTAACACACCAGTACATAAACACCGCATAAAACAAGTTCTGGCGAAGGTCTGCAATCTCCGATTGCTCTTTTTCTTGTTTGCTTTTGTATCATCGTTATACATTCCCTTCCTTTGAGTATAACCAGGATCTGCATTTGTTTCCGTTGCCATATCAAATATAACACCTTCAACATTTCCCTTTCCCATTCTATCACTGAATGAATATAGCATAAATTTCATCACTTCAGATGTAGCAGAGATATAATCAACCACTTCCACTTCTTGTGTTCCACTATACAAACGAATGCTATCAAACATTTTCCAGAAGAAATCATTTACGAGTGTGGCATTTGTGTTATTCGCAGCCTGAGTGAATGTAAATTTACACAACAAGAAAGTATCAGCTATATTCAAGTAAGTTTGTTGATTATTTATTTCAAAACTTTTTGTTCTCTTTGTATTCCTGTCTGTTCCTGTTATAGCATTTGCCTTGAAGTAGTCTTCCTTTTTAGTGGAGTTTGAGATGATAATCCATTCATCCATTGAGACCATACTCTGTGCAGAACGTTGTTGCTGCCTAAGGAGATTCCTTGGCTGTTGGGCACAATCCTGGACAGGTCGCCACTCAGACACATTATACCAGCATGCTGGCACTCATTTTGCTGACTTTGGAAAGATGAGAGGCAGAGTCAACCCCATCTGGTATTACTGAAACATCTGAGTGGGGTTTGAACTCAGGATCATAGGATCCCAAACCCACCACCCGAACCATTAAGCCAACACCAGGCATAAGATGATAATGGTATCATCCAAATCATAGATACTATCAATTGTTTCTGTACTTGTATTTATTTAGTAAAAAAAATTAAAACTTTTGAAACCCTGACCATTATATTTGGGTTATTTTCTTCCTTTCTTGGTGAGACAATTGAGTTTTGCCTTTCTTAATTTCTTTGATTGCTTGTAATTTATGGGATTCCTTTAGAGCATCTTTTATCGTTTTTATACCCGCAATGTTTCCCATGGCAAAAGCGGTTGGGCCTATTAGATCTTTATGTTGAAGAATTGTTGAACCTATACCCATTAGAGTATCAATTATCCCATCTCCAATATTTATTAAATGATGTCCTACACCCCATTGTTTCTTAGGTTTTTAGTATCCTCGACCAAGATACATACCTTCACCCTTATAGTATGATGAAAGGAACATCCCATCCCCATCTTTATTAATTATTTTATATTTTCCCAACTCGTGTTTCCTCACAATGACCATGGTATAAGTTTCCATTGACAATAAATATGCTTCATACTCTTTTGTGGGGTCAACTTGTCATGGGTATGGGAGTGAAGCCGTGTGGTCACTCGTCGTGAAATTAAAATTGAGGATTGTGCTTCTCATCTTATTTAATACGGGTTAAAATGTCCTTGCATTGACATATATTAATTATTTTCATCTTTATTAAATGGTCTATAATGGTTGATGCCTCATGAAAACAATTATTGTTTCCAGCCCTCTTACTTCTTAACAGCAATAACAGTCTTTTCACCAATTGTGATGGGTCATTTGGAAGAAAGCTAACATGTTGCGAAGACGTACCTGAACCAAGCTTACTCAAAGCAGACATAATATGTTTCTCTTCCTCATTCTTCTTACTTTTACGAGCAACAGAATCTCCATAACCTAGTGAGTCTAGTAAATCAGTACATCCTCTATCATCCTCATTTTCTGTGTCCAACGGTTCATATATATATATATATATATATATATATATATATATATATATATATATATATATATATATATATATATATATATATATATATATATATATATATATATATATATATATATATATATATATATATATATATATATATATATATATATATATATATATATATATATATATATATATATATATATATATATATATATATATATATATATATATATATATATATATATATATATATATATATATATATTTCTTTATTGGGTCAGGTCAGGTCAGGTATGGGAGCATGTGCCAGAACAGCACGTCGCTGCGTCCACTTTCCGCCGGTACTCCAGGGGCCTCCGTCTGGCCATCCCCCAGGCAGATGCCAGGCCCATCCCCATCTCCTTGAGATGATGGTCAACCTGTTGCAACCATGAGGCACGTGGTCGACCCACTGGCCTCCTCCACTCATTTATTGGGGAAAGAGCTGTTATTCAGGTGTAAGGCCTTAAAGCATTAGTTTTATTAATATGGTTTACAGACTCACCTGTGTAACCATTGTGAGTCCAATACCAAAACTGATGATGCCAATTCCAGTCAAGAATGGCAAACGGTGGTGTTGCATTTCAAGTCTGTCAAGAACAGATTTAATTACTCCCTCCACCGATGCAAACTGAAACCAGGCACACAGAAATCCAATTTCAGAACTTCAACCCCAACCAACATTGCAAATCCTTCTTAAATTATATCTTATATTTGCATGAAAGTCAGATCATCTTCCATCTACTTGGAAGTCAGCCAATATCACTGCATTACATAAACATGGTCTATAAACGGATCCCCTGAACTACAGACATATCATCTCATACGCTGGTCAAGAACTTGGAATACATCTTCAATCCTGACAAGTCTCAAACTCTCATTCTGTCTCTCTGAAAAGACTGTCTGGTGAACTCTCCCATCTATTTCCTTAACAATCGACTTGAAAAATGTGTCACTCAAAATTCAGGACCTCAATATCAGCTGTACTCTTTCCTGGGCAAACTACATAACTAAGTTAGCTTCCAACGCAAGTGGCAGAGGGGGAATCCTCCATTGCACAAAGCCTTTCCTTGGCACATCTGAACACATATTGATCTACAGGGCCTTCATCTATAGCTTGCTACAATACTGCCCTTCCCTCTGGGCCGTTGCTCCTACCTCACACCTTGCTCAGCTTGATGCCATGGAAACAAAGGCCTTCCAAATCATTGGAACACCCCGCAATGCAGCTGAGTCTTTGGACGAATCATTGTCACATCACAGATATGTCGTTCACAATGCAGACAGGACTCAGGTTTATTGTCAGGTCAGGCCAGATCAGATCTGTGACTTGCCACAGGTATCATGTAAACCGATTCTAACCTGTTTCATGGTCCAGTTGTCGGTGACTAAACTGTCTCCCCCACCAGCTTTCCTGCTGAGGAGTGTGTACAGATATATACACCCAGCAGGATTAAAAACAAAACCTGTCAAAGGGGTGAAAGAGCTCCTTGTGAGCCAACGGCCATCAATATCTAGTGCCCATCTGTGCCTCCGGACGTCCTGTCCTGCAGATGGGTTACTTTTTTTAGGAGGCAGGTGGCAAGATTTGCACTGCGGCCACCGTAAAACACTTCACTCTGCAAAACACAAAAAAAAACACAAAGAAAATTGAAAACCCAATCCGTGGGAGTACCTCCTGTGCAGCTGCCCTCTGCAAGGCATCTCACCAGATGACGGGATTGGGGCAAAGCCTTTGAGACCCCCACTCTTTTATGATAAGAGGAAAACCATGGGGTATCCTTCCTGGGTCAGATTGCGGTAGTGTGTGTCTGGGTGGTGCTGAGGTGTTGTCCACCAGATGGTGGTCTCCTTGGGTTCACCTGAGGCAGTCCCTTTGGGTGGGTGCCTGGAATATCCTATCCCCGAAGAAGAGGATGATCATCTGTCTTTATTATCATCTGAGCTCAAGCGTTTGAACATCAGTATTGCAGCACTCTCTGAGGTTTGGAGACTGGATAGTGGAGAGATCATGGCAGGAGGTTACACCTACTATTGGTCTGGTCACTGTGTTGGTAAACATGCCCAAGGATTTGCTGTAGCTGTGTCCAATAAGCTCATTCCAATGATAATTGAGGTAACAATGGTCAAAGAGCGTATTCTGAGATGAAGGATGCGTCACTCCTTGGGTGTCGTTTTCCTGGTCTCTGTATATGCTCCGACTGAGGGGAGTGATCTCACTGTAAAGGACGCATTCCATGCCACGCATGTGCCTGTGGTTGATCAGTGCCGCAGGAGAGATACTCTTCTAGTCTTGGGGGATTTCAATGCATCGACTGGAACTGATAGGGATGGTTATGAGGCATGTGTTGGTCCCCATGGGTCAGGAACTATGAACTAGAATAGCACTAAGTTCCTTGACTTTACAATAAGTCGTGGACTTAGGGTGGCTGATTAATGATTTCAGCACCCACAAGCTCATCGCTGGACTTGGTATTCCAATGCGAGTAGTGTGGCAAAGGAGATTAACCATGTGCTCAGTGATGGTCACTGCAGGATGATCCAAAACTGCAGGGTCTACCCGAGTGCTCAGTGCCTCAATACCGACCACAGGCTTGTGGTCGCATCTCTGAAGTTGCAGATTAAATCTGAGAGAATGGAACTATCCCAGCCGAGGCTGGATGTTGGCAAGCTCAAGAATGAGAGGGTAGCTGCAGGATTTTCAAACAGGCTAAGTGGGGATTTGGGAGGTCTGAGTGCTTTTTGGAATCCTGAAGAGTTGTGGAGTGCCTTCAAGACCACCATCCTTGATGTTGCTGGTGGATGTCTTGGAAGTCATCGAAGGGCGAAGAAGAATTCTGTCGCTCAAAGGACACTGGATACCATTGACCAGAGTCACAGTGCCAGGCTTCATGGCAGAACTGAGCTGTTCAGGGAGATGAGGCATAAAACTGCACAAGTGCTGATTGTGGACAAGGAGGCCGATGTGCGAGGAATCTGTGAGTTGGTGGAGCATCACCTGTGGTCAAGTGATTCTCATCCTACTTACAGGGGAATTCGCACATTGCATTCCTCCAAGCCTATCCCTCAGTGTACTGCAGTTAGAGCAGAGGGTGAAGGGATATTGACAGACATCCAAAGTGAAGGCCTGCTGGGCTGGTTACTTTACAGGGCTATACCAGGCTGATCCACCAGTTGTTGACGTGGATGTCTGGGGTGTTACTATCGCTATTGCGGACACAACATTCAACTGTGATCCACCTTCCTTTGTGGAAACATAGGTTGCGGTGAAACGGTTGAAAGGGGGTAAAGGGCCTGGGATCTGTGGCATCCATGCTGAACTTTTCAAGGCTGGTGGAAATGCTGCACTCATATCATTGCATGCAGTTCTGTGCTCTGCCTGGAACACAGGCATCATCCCAACTGACTAGAGGAGGGGGCCTTGTTGTCGCTCTATGGAAATTGGATGATCAACAGGACTGCAACTACTGAGGGGTGATGCTGCTCTCAGTGCTGGGCAATGTCTTTGCTCGAATAATTATTGATGGAGTTTGCCACTATCTCCTTGAGCACCAGCACCCAGTGCAGTCAGGCTTTGCAACAAAGAGGTCAACGATTGACCATATTCTTGCCCTTTGGGTCCTCACAGAATGCAGATGATAGTTTCGGCAGGGGCTGCTTGCAGTCTATGTTGATCTCTGCAAGGTGTTTTATTCAATGAATCGGGATGCTCTCTGGAGGATTCTTTGCCTTCGTGGCGGGATGCCACCAAAACTGATCAATCTGATGTCTGAACTACACTCTGGTACTGAGAGTGCTGTGAGATGTGGCGATACCATCTCTGACGTATCTCAGGTGTTACTGGAGTTCGTCAGGGGGTGTGTACTGGTCTCCCCACACTTTTCAGCACTTGTATGGACTGGATTCTGGGGAGGATGTCAGAGAGATCAAACTGCGGTGCCTCGTTTGGTAATGTCAAGATCTCTGACCTTGATTTCGCAGATGATGTAGTCATTTTCGCGGAGACTTTGGATATCCTTTTGGGGGCCCATGGAGTGCTGAATGAGGAGTTGCGGCAGCTGGGATTATGGGTTTTCTGGGTCAAAACTAAGATCCAGGCGTACATTGACATCTTGGATGCTGCTATCTTGACTGTACCTGTTTGTAGAGAGGACGTTGAGGTCACGGAGAGATTCACTTGCCTTGGCAGTGATATTAATGTCTCTCCTGTTTGTGAGCCAGAGCTCAGTAGATGTCTGGGTCGGGTCTGGGGAGTCATGGATTCGCTGGATCATGGGGTGAGGCGCTGTCACTAAAAGTGCAGGAGGACAAAAGTCCGAGTCTTCAGGTCCTTGGTGCTTCTATTCCTGCTCTACGGTTGTGAATCTTGGACTCTGACCAGGGATCTGAGACCGAGACTTAATTCCTTTGGTACCAGTTCTCTTCGGAGAAGCCTTCGCTATCGCTGGTCAGACTTTGTGTCCAACAAGCGGTTGCTGAGAGAGACTCAAATGAGATTTGTTACCTGCATAGGCTGTGAGCATCAGCTGCGGCTCTACAGACATGTGGCTCGTTTTCCTGACACTGATCCTGCTCACCAGATTCTCTCAGCGAGGGAGTCTTGTGAGTGGAGGAGGCCAATGCGCCGACCATGTGCTTTGTGCTTGCAGCAGATTGATCTACATCTCATGGAGATGGGGATGGGCCAGGCATCTGGCTGGCGGAATGCCAGACACAGGTCCTTGGAGGACCGGTGTAAAGTGGACGCAGCGACGCGCTGCTCCGGCGCATGCTCCCATACCTGACTTGACCTGACAGGGCCTTGATCTATAGTTTGCTAGAATATTGCTCTCTCTCCCTCTGGGCTGTTGCTCCAACCTCACACTTTGCTCAGCTTGATGCCATGGAAACAAAGGCCTTCAACATCATTGGAATACCCCGTGATGAAGCTGATTCTCTGGGTGAATCATTTTCACATCGCAGACAGGTCGTTAGTCTGTCTTCTAATGCGTCCTTTCTGCTCTTCCACCCTCTGCCCTTTTCGTGCTCTGTCCTCCCCAACCTTATGTATGGTGCATGCGGTCTGCCAATAACCCCCCTTCTGGTGAAACTCTTTCCTCACATTCACTTGTTCATTTCTTTTTACCACCTGTGTCGACAACTTCCTCAGTGTCTTCAACCTTATTCTTCCCAATAGGGCTTCAAGGCAGTTGTTCTCCACCTTCTTGCGTCATCCCTCAACCACAACCATGATCTTTTCTCCCTCCATTAACTCTCCCCAAACACACATCTTTCCTGTCAATGTCTACTTCTCTGATTGCGACTTTGCAACTGTAAACATCTTTACCCCATGTCCTCCCCTTGCCCTCATTCTTCTCCAAATCCATTATTTATCCAGGTGTCCTCTATATTGTTCCTTCATCCTGCTGTTGATGTGTTTCTCCCCCACCCCCACCCTTTCCACTGTTCCTTTCTTTCTGTTATGTCCTGATCCATTTTCTCTTTGTGCATGAGCCTCGACATTGTCTACAAAAAAGATTACAGCAGAAAAATGGATGAGTGGAACAGTTATACAAGGTAAATGATAAGTCGAGCACATGCTACACGAACAGAAATAATGCGTTCCCTTCAACTTCATGTCTATTATCGTTCAATATTACATTCATTGTTTTCCATTCAGCAATGAAACAATGCTCCAAATCCGTGTCGATTTGTGAAACATGATTTTGAAGTGGTTTGGCAGCAGCTTTACTTTACAAGCTCTGCCTTCACTGTCTACGATAGATGGCTCATGGCTCACAAATTATATTATTTTAAACACAGGTGTTACTTTTGTGCAGTGGCATTTTTACCTTGGGTCCCTCAAGACCTGCATCATGGAATCCCCTTTATATATTTTGGAAATCAATAATCTGTGTATTATCCCAACCCTCCCACCCCCAATATTTTTTACTCTCTTTATCCAGAAAAGTACAAGAATTTCATGTCATTACACATTTATTGACAGGATAGACTTTCTGACCTGCAGATAAGGGAATACTGTAAAAGAAAGACTACAGAACATAATTTGAAGTTATTTTCGAACCTCACTGTCAATCCCCAACAGTAGTAGTGTGATGAAGAAGAGCACAGCCCAGAGGCCAGGAAGAGGCATCATGGTCACCGCTCTGGGGTAAACAACAAACACCAGCCCTGGACCTGCAATGAAAGTTCACTTTTATTTGAATTTGTATTTTTATGATTTGTTTAACAGAGTGTTTCAAAAGTAACAATGCACTGAACAAAACAATTAGGTTTCATTTGTTTGTTAATATTGTAACGGTGAGCTGCTTGGTGGTTACCTTATCAAATGTACCACCCACATGATCCCCTTTTAGTGACAGGCTGTCAAAAGAGTGCACTATCTGCCAGAAAAGCCAAACAGATCTTTACTTTGATTTCCAGTGCATAGAAAACTAATGAGATTCTGTCACTGTGATAGTTTCCTCATTTGTTGATGCTTGGTCTGAGCGAACACTGAAGCATCCCATCATGATTGATGAGCCCCTAATGGGCTTGGTTCCAAAACTCCAATGGTCGTGGACCTAACCACTGTTGTATCCTGGATAGGGGTAATAATGCCAGTGCATTAAACTGTGCACTGCTAACATACACTAAAGTTGGAATAAGTTTTAAAAATAGGGAAGGGATGGAAAAACAAGGGGGAGGAGAATAAGAAGAAAGAAGCACGTATTACAGTTTATATTCAGTCGCTTTAAATCCCCAGAGACCAAGATACCACATTCGGCTTAACCGCAACTTTATCCCATCTGTATCACAGATGGCGAAGACAGGGAAAGACAGGATACAAGAAAAAAAAAAACTTCACCCCACACCAGAGCGAGCTTGGGGTCTGTTGTGGCTTGGAGTTGGTCATGACTCTGGGTCCGGTCCTGGCCAAATTTCTTTTTCCTCAGTCATCGGAACACCCATGCTCACTGGCACAGACCTCCGCACATCGAGGACATACAATGACAAAAACCCTCCCTCTTTGAAGTGGACCTCAAACTCCAACATCAACACTGACACAGTGGGGTTGCAACTCTCCCCTTTTATTCACAGCACCACACACTTCCACAACCACTCACCCGTGTGACCGCCTGATTGTTGGCCCCACATACAGACCGAACCGTGCATCAAAATGCCCATCATTATTGGCATAACTAGGGCGGCCTTCACACATGAGCATGGTCACGAGTGGTCAGAAAAGTCATGCCATTAAGCAGAGCATGCTTACTGGTGAGCCTGGGCCATTAGTTCAATAACGGAAGACATATAGGACAGATTACAGAGGGATCATTATGGGCTCAAGAAGGGAAGGGGGAATCGTGTGGCTTAGACACATAAGGATGGGGAGGGAATCACGATTATCATTCCTGATATATTATTCGACACATTCCCTGTAATTTCCCAAAGTGAAGGTGTATGCAAGCACCAGAATCTCTCTGGATAGGAATCATCCTTATACAGTAACATGCAAAAGTATTTACCTCGCTCTAAATTTTTCACATTTTTATGCCACCTAAACTAATTTTGTGATGTTTTCAAATGAAACTTAATATATAGTGTCTTCACAAACTAATCCAAAGTCATAAAGCTAAAAAATACAGCAAAATGTGAATAAGTTAGATTAATAGCGAAAATCAGATGATTCTCAGTTGCATAAGCATCCAAACCCTTTGCCTAATTAACCTTAAATCATTCCCTAAGCACATTATTTGTTTTAAAGGTTAAAGAAAATAAGTGTAATAGGTGTCACCTGTATGTAGTCAGTGGTTTAACTTAAAAATTAAGGTCCCCCACTTATCTAAGGAGTTCAAAGGTGCAACACACTTTTAAAGTGCAAGAAGGTCAACCAAAAAGGCAAACGTGAAGACAAAGAAGGTTTCCAAAGAAGTCAGATATTAAGTTGTGGAGAAGCACCGTTCAGGAGAGGGTATAAGAAGATTTCAAAGTCACTTATTATCCCTTTGAGTATGGCAAAATCCATCATTAAGAAGAGGAAGACGTATCATACCACCCATACTCTTCCCAGATCAGGTTGCTCATCCAAACTCAGCAGCCGGGCAAGCAGGAAATTGGTTCTGGTTCTGAATGTCACTGTAAATCCAAAAATAACTTTCAAAGACCTACAAGGTTTTATGTCCAAGATGGGGGTCAGTGTTCATCAATCGACAATATCCTGTTCCCTTCAAAAAGCTGGCCTCCATGGCCAAATGGAAAGAAAGAAGCCATGACTAAAAAAGATGTACCTAAAGGCTCGTATGGATTTTGTGAAAAAGCATGGAGTTTGTAATGATACTGCAGGGATGTGGAGAAAGGTTTTGTGGTCAGACAAGTTAAAAATTGAACTTTTTTGATTAAATTCAAAGCGTTACATCTGGCAGAAACCTGATACTGCACATCACCCAGTCAACACCATCCATACTGTCAAGCATGGTGGTGGCAGCATCATGTTATGGAGCTGCTTTTCATCATCAGGGACTGGCAAGCTTGTCACGATAGAAAGGACAACGGATGGTGCAAAGTACAGGAGAATCCTTGATGAAAACCTGATTGAGTCAGCCATGAATGTGAAACTGGGAAGGAGATTCACATTTCAGCAGGAAAATGATCAGAAGCACAAAGCTAAAGCCACACTGGAGTGGCTGAATAAGAAGAAAATAAATGTTCTTGAGTGGCCCAGTCAAAGTCCTGACATGAACCCAACTGAACATTGATGGCGACACTTGAAGATTGCAGTCCATCGACAATCTTCATCAAAGTTGGCAGAACTCGAGCAATTTTCAAGTGAAGAATGGACAAATATTTCACCATCTCACTGTGCAAAGATTGCAGAGACCTACCCAAAAAAACTCATAGCAGTTATTGCTGCAAAATGTGCTTCACCAAGTACTGACCTAAGGGGCTGATTATTTGTGCAACCAGTGAATTTTGATTTGTACATGTCTTTTTTACAGGTACGCTACCAGTAAAAAGTTTTAGAACACCCCCATTTTCCCAGTTTTTTTACAGAAATTTAAGCAGTTCAAGTCCAGTGAATAACCTGAAATGGTACGAAACTAAGCGGTAAACTGCCAGAGGTTAAAAAAAAGAAAAAAGTAGGTTACCAAAAACTGAAAAATAATGTAAATTTCAGAGTTGTTAAAAAAGGCCCTTTTCAGGGAACAAGTAATGTGTTAGCAACTGCAGCTGTTCTGCAGCAATGAAAGTAAATTAAGCCTTGAAAGTTGATGCAAACAATTCCTACAGGTGTCCCAACTTTTGTTGATTAGTTACAAACCCTCTGTCTGTAAAGAAAGCAGTATTGGAACAGACTGTGTTGCTCCAACCTCTGAAGCATTGTTTGAACAATATTGCACTGCAGAAAGGGGTATATTGCTATCACAATGGTGAGAAAAAGACAATCAACAAAGGAAGACGGACAGACCATTATAACCATTAAAAGTGTCGGTCTTTCCTTTGGAGAAATTACAAAGGAAGCCAAGGTGTCAGTGAGTACAGTTTCCTACACCATCAAAAGGCACTAGGAAACTGGAGGAAACTCTGACAGGAAGAGGTCTGGCAGACCCAAAGCCACAAAACAATCAGAAGACAAGTTTCTGAGAGTCAACAGCTTGTGTGATAGGCAGCTCACAGGACAGCAGCTTCAAGCACAGCTTAACACTGGTCGAAGTAAGGAAGTCTCAGTTTCAACTGAGAAGAGAAGACTTCGAGCTGCGGGTTTGACAGGTCGAGTGGCAGTAAGAAAGCCATTGCAAAGATGGCAAAATAAGAAAAAGAGGCTTGCCTGTGCCACGAAGCACCGCCAGTGGAGTATGGAAAACTGGAAGAAGGTCTTATGGACCGATGAATCAAAATTTGAAATCTTCGGTTCATCATGCAGGGTTTTTGTATGCCGTCGAGTCGGTGAAAGGATGGTTCCTCAGTGTGTGACACAAACTGTCAGACATGGAGGAGGAAGCGTGATGATCTGGGGCTCTTTTGCTGGATCCAGAGTCGGCGACTTGCACAGAGTGACTGGCACCCTGAACCAAAAAGGCTACCACAGCATTTTGCAGCGCCATGCAATACCCTCTGGTGTACGCCTAGTTGGTCAGGGGTTCATCCTACAGCAAGATAACAACCCAAAACATACCTCCAGGCTATGTCAGAACTACCTTAGAAGAAAAGAACAAGACAGTAGGCTTCAAATCATGGAATGGCCAGCAGTCTCCAGACTTCAACCACATCTAGCTGGTTTGGGATGAACTGGACAGAAGGGTGAAAGCAAAGTAACCTACAAGTGCAACACATTTGTGGGAACTTCTGCAACAGTGTTGGGAAGAACTTTCCAAACAATATTCGATTTCCATTGTGGAAAGAATGCCACGAGTATGTTCAGCTGTTTTATCTGCAAAATGTGGCTACTTTGATGAGTCAAAAATGTAGATTAAGTTTTGTTCAACAAAATGAATCAATGATTTATTTTTTACCTGCAGTTGTATATTTGTTCTGTGCTTTAATTGCAGAGTACATTGAAACATTAAACTGCTTAAATTTCAGTAAAAATTGGAAAAATGGGGGTGTTCTAAAACTTTTGACTGGTAGTGTATTTCGGACATATTGTTGCGGGGCCGGGCGTCGTCCGCGAGCACGATCGCTAGATGGAGCTGCAGAGTCGGTTCGACCGACCGCCCGGAATGTAGATCGTACTTCTTTGGAAAACTCCGTAAAAGTACAGGTTCCTTATTGGACCGAAGTTCGCCAATAGACAGACCATGTGGGGTCGGGTGGATTGCCAATTTCAATTTACCTAAATACCTACATGGTCCAACCTAACGGGGAAATTCACCCTCGACGGCTCCCATACGGAACGAGCCGCTTTGTGTACCTGTTCCGTGTGCAATCCGAGCGGTTTGATCACCGAGATCAGTCAGTCCCAAATATCCCATTATAACGGCAATGGCCTGGCTAATTTTCCAACACGCAGCATGCTAAGTCAATGAAGGAATAGACACAAACGAGCTGAAACATTTCACAAATGGGGATGTTTATTTACAATGGGGGATGATAGGAGCACATAAGGGCAGAGTTAAACCGAATATTAATAAATGCACGTATATGCAGGCAAAAAGCACTTATAAAATTCCCACTTAGCTGACTGGCGCCACGAACACACATACGCACACACAAAGAATCGGACCAAATGGTCTTTATTCGGACCTCCAGCCCAGAGGACAGTCGGGCTGAAGACCAGGGTCTGTCTTGGACCTGTCCACCTCGTGTGGTCTTCGCATTGACCCGGGCACCAGCTAGAGGCCAGCCGAACCCAGACACTGGCGAGCGACCATTGCGGTTCTTGCGGAGGGGGGGTGGTGTCCCTCAAGCTCGCCCGTTCGCCAAGAGAGGCACGGTGCCCAACCCTTGCGGTTCTTGTCGGGGACTGGCGTCGCTCGAGTTCTCGAACGTGAGGAGGAGGAAAAAGATGACGACGACGACCAAGACCAGCTTCTGCCTCGGACCGATTGACTGACTCCCCTTTTCATGCGCTCCGGCGCGGCTCGACCCCTCCCCCACTCGGCGCGCTGCCCAGCACATCGGTGGGTGGGGGCATTACCCCTCCCCCACTGAGCGCGTGGAGAATCCAGGAGCAGAGGGTTGTTGTTGTTCTCTGCAGAGCCGTAGTAATCCGTTGCTGTCGTTGTTGCAGTCATTGTTGGTGGTGTTACAAATAAGAGGAAATTCTAACTATCAAAAGTAACTCACAGCACATGAACATTTATTTACCCATTAGACAAAGGAAAGTTATACTATCTATAAAACACAGACTTACCAATATAACTGATATATAGGACCTGTATGTTGTGTGCGACAGGTTTCCAAATCCACAATAATATAACCTCCTTCAACTATAACGGTTTCGTTTGATCTCTTCAGCTGTGAATAAAAAAGTTAATTTGGAAAAATTGTTTCTACATAATATAATTCATAATTAATCTAAATGTGGCATCACTGGAAGGGGGCAAATATTTTTGCAGGCCACTGTACATACCATACTCATTATTATCCATATTACTCCTTTTATCCCCCATCACATTCCCACAACAATATTAAAATGTATGCTTGTTTACTTGCAAGTGTCATTGACTCGCTCAAATGACATACCCCTGTAAGACAAAATTAAACTCTAGGGGATATCTTCTGGAGATTTGACCATGTGGAGTGGAAAAATAAAAAAAAATTAAGTGCAACTTACCATGATCTGCAACAGTTGCAATGTCCACCCCCTGCTCTTTTGCCATGAATCCAAGCACAGAGAAAATGACAAGACCAGAAATGAAACTCACAGCAACACTTGTGCTCATGATGATGATTGTGTACCTGGAAACAAATATCATAATGTTCACCTTTTTCTCCACAAGGTCTTTCGGCGTTCAACAAAGGATCAGGAAAACATCATTAACTCTCGATAATTTATGTGATTTTAATTTGATTGGCTCAACCACGTTTGTGATAACCAGGCTACAAAGGAACCATGCACAGAAATTGTTCTTTGCCTTGCTGAACTAGTCCTCACTGTCAACTGTTTTTTGTTTGCTGATAAATTATACAGGCATATGAATGTTTTTCGCCGAGGGTACAAAAATGTGTCCAAACTAAGCAAGTATTTTTGTCGGTTACATTTAGAAACAAATTTAAGACCAGTTTGACGTTCTCATGCCAGAATTATTTGGATGCAAAATGGATGACTCAAGAGGATTTTGGGGGGATAAAAGATTATATATATATATATATATATATATATAAAAGATTATATATATATATATATATATCTATATATATATATATATATATATGTATCTATATATATATATATATATATATATATATATATATGTATCTATATATATATATATATATGTATCTATATATATATATACATATATACATATATACGTATGTATGTTCTCGAAATACAGCAAAAACTGTACACGATAGCACAAAAATTTTAGGGCCACCTTACTCACCATTCGCCTATGGTGTGCAGTATCAACTTTCGTTCAAATCGGGCAACGAAAAAAATTATTTAAAAATCTATTCTCAATTCAGCCAAGTACTCTTCAGGAGTATTTGATCAATGCAAACAACCTCAGCGGGATAGTTCGCTGGAGCTATCTTTTTTTTTTCTTGAAATGATCTTTTTTCATCAACCGCTGTCACAACGGGAACCCAACGGGGATCCATAAAGCATAAGGACAAACCATGGAGGATGTGCTGATATTCCTCGAGAAACCGGTTGGCCGAACCATGGCTCCTGACGTAAATGCTCAAATTTTCTTCAAATTAAAGTATGACCACTGAATAATATTAAAATTTTGTGTGTGTATTTTTTTAATCAACCGCTGTCACAACGGGAACCCAACAGGTTCACGGGTAGTCTAGTTGTATATAAAGGTGAACTTCCTTATTACCCTCGCTGAAGGAGAGGGTATTGCATTTGGGTCCATTTGTTTGTTTGTCTGTTTGTGTTTGTTACTTGCAAAATCGAAGATTTTTCAAGTATATTGGTCATATCATTCGATTTTGTTATTCTGTCTGTCTGTTTGTATGTCTGTGTTTGTCACCTGCAGGTCACAATTTTAAACTAATCTTCACGAAACTTCACCACATGGTATTTTGTCATAAGGAAGAAGCCTGTTGTTTTTGAGGTCAAAAGGTCAACATAGGCCAAAGGTCAACAACTAAGGTGATATTTCTAAAATCCTCAAATTTCATCTGATTGACTTGAAATTTGAAGAGAACTTATATTTCAGGTCACTGAATTCAACCTGTGAATTATTTTTGAGGTCAACATAGACCAAAAGGTCAACATAGGCCCAAGGCAACAACTACGGTGGTATTTATAAAATCCTCAATTTTCATCCGGTTGACAAGAATTTTGAAGAGCATTTAAATTTCAAGTCATTGAGTTCAACCACCAATTATTTTTTAGGTCAAATTTGTTTTATGGATTTTGCAAGTATCGTGCTCTGCACGGCTTCTTCTTCTTGTTTGTTTGTTTGTTTGTCCACACAGAACTTTCATGTTTTTCTCCGCAACTGCCTGTTCGGTTGAGATTAATTTTGAGCATTGGTGCGTCTACTCATGACGAATGTTGTAACGATAATTATGTTGTCATAGGTCACGTGGTGCGGCAACCATATTGGAAAAATGTAAAAAAAATGTTTCTCTGTTTCTCTGAAACCACTCCACGGAAAAAATTGAAACTTGGGACATAGAAAGTATTCCACATGGGGAATGAGGGTGAGTTTTTGATGACGTCCTAGGTACCTTCATTACGACGTCATAATTACATATGTAGAATGCCAAATCCAATCAGTATGAAAATTTTGAAGGTCCTCGAGAGATAAAATGTCCCACAGAATTTTTTCAATGACGTCATCGGTCACGTGATTTGTTTTAACACAGTCGACTCGACTCGTAGCCACATATGTTTTAACAAAATATCCTTCAAAAATCTTCTCTGAAATGGCTGAAGAGATCGAGGCAAAAATATACAAGTACAACTGCCTGTCTATGACGAACAAAAGGTTCACACATATGATGTCATAGGTCACATGGTTTGGCAGCCATATTGGATTTACCCTAAAACATCTTGGATTTAAAACGTCATATTGGATTTAAAAGTCTTCTCCAGATTGGCTGTTCAGATCGAAGGGAAACTTCACACAAATGTTCCCTAAGCCATGCTTGTCTAGTTTTGTAAAGGAAAAATTGATAGGTCACATGGTTTGGCAACCACATTGGATTGAAGAAAAATATGAAATCATGTTTTCGCTGGAATCACTTCATCATTCGACATGAAGCTTCATATTTATGATCAAGTAGTGATGGGGAATACGTTTTAAATTTCAATTTGATCGGATGCATGGTCTGGCAGACAGAATTATTAAATTTTTTGACATGGGTTCTTTTTGTTTTTTGATTTTTAAAAAAAAATTGGGAATAAGGCTCACTTGGCTGTGCTTGGATGGGTTTGAGGGTGGAGGAGTAGCAGTTGAAATTGGAATCCTATTCAGGTTCCTCCTGATGACTTCATCTTTGCTTTTTGCTTGTTTGGATTCCTTCTCATGACTCCAATGCAGGACTGTACCTATTTGGTCTTCCACTTGATTTGAATTGAATATATTTTCATCCCATTCTGAACTCAATTCAAAAATGAATAATAATCTTAAAAAACGTCATGGATCAGAGTCAGGTGTCCGATAAAAGCAGGGTTGCATCAAAGTGGGACATCTTGGTACTCGGTCATCACTGCCAGCAGTTATAAAGTGGCAGTTCTAATTACGTCTCATTAAAATTACATAACACCCCAGTACACAAACACCAAACAAAATACACCACACAAAAGAAGTCCTGGCGAGGGTCTGCAATATCTGATTGCTCTCTTTCTTGTTTGACTTTTTATGTTTATTTGACATACAAGTTTCAAAAATGTTACGCTGTTGATGTGGTTACTGTAACGTCACTCAGACGTTACAGACCCCAACTGACAAAGATCTGTTTGTTAGCCGACGATCTGTATGATCGTTCATACTCGTGAAGCACAAACCTTGGATCGCAGTCATTTGAGAACAAGCTGAGTTCAGCACCACCAACAACATACTTACACTAAAGGGAAGGAAACTACAAGGTGAATACTCCAACATTGGCAACCATGACAGGATCTGTCAGTTGTAAAAGGCTTTATGGTGTCACAGAAACGGCAGACGAGGAAGACTACGTGTAAGCCATGGTGCTGCAGTTGTTATCTGAGAACAAAGTGACGGTTCATCCATCTGCCATGGAGTTTGATAAGTGGATTGAGTTAGGTGAGTGGCTTGGACTGAAGGGAGAGACACCAATGGCGTTTGTTAAAGAATAGCAAGCGGCTGCAAAGGAAGAGAAGGCTCGTGGATGTGAGAAAAGAGAGGCGAAGCATAATGAATGCAAAGAGGAGGTGGAATGCAAAGACGCTTGGGAAGCTGAACGTATGAAGGAGGAAATGGTAATGAAGATTGAATTGGCAAGAACACAGTTGGAGGTTGAAGCGGCTGCACGTGCGCGCACCACACCTGACACTACTGATGTATGAGTAATGGCAAACTAGCTGAAGCTCCCCACATTTGACGAGAAATGTGATGAGCTGGACGCGTACCTTGAGAGATTTGAAACCTTCGCTATGAGTCAACATTGGAACAGAGAGGACTGGGAGTTAGTCTCAGCCTTCTTTATTATTATTATTTTTTAATGCAATGTCGATGCTCGTATGAGAGCTAACACACAAAACGTACAAGGGGAGCAGGAGACAAGAGGGGCAGGAAAGGGAAGGACAGAGACAGAGTGGGGAACAGAGACATGAGTAGATCTGTGGAAGGGAGAGGGATGGGGGCAGGGTACACAGGGTAAACAAGATGGATATTACAGGGACTTTCAGGAAGGATAGCAGGGAATTTGAAGGAGGTGGGTTTGGGTTGGATTAACAGGGGTATAAAAGATCGTAGTTTTGGATGGGGGAAGACAAGACATGGTGATGAACAGCTGTTTTGAAGACCTGGAGGGAAGAGTGGGATTTAAGAGAGTGTGGGAGTTTGTTCCAAAGGCAGGAAAGAATAGGAATGAAAGAATGAAGGTGAGCAGCGATTCTTGTTCTTGATTTTGGTAGTTTTACAAGAATGGGGTTGCAAGCGGACCATGAGCGCACTGTGGAACTACAGGGGTGGGGGGGGGGCATATCGCAGAGCAGTGGGGGCGAGGCCAGAGAGGAGATGGTAAAAGACAGAAAGATTACCAACCTGCCTGTGGTGAGAAAGTGAGAGACCCAAAGACTCAACCTCATGACAGGAGATACCAATGATCCTAAATGCTTTGGTTTCCACAGCGTAAAGCCAAGAAAGGTGAGAGGCAGAAGCACCATCCCAGAGGGGAGAGCAGTACACCATCAGGCTGCAGACTAAAGCTTTATATGTGGTCAGGAGCTCATGCTTGCGAAGGAAGGACTTTGCATGACGGAGGATGCAGAGTCGGCGACTGGCTTTGGAGGCCAGCTTCTGACAGGCAAAGCACTCCAGGTGTACACCAGTCATTATGATTGCTTGAAAATGGCTTTATTGAAGAAGTATGAACTTACAGAGGAAAGATATCTTCAGAGGTTCAGAGAAATTAAATCTGACAAAGGTGAAACTGCGTTTCAGTTTGTGACATGTTTGAGACAGTGCTTTACACAATGGACTATGATGGCAAAGTGCGACCGCAGTTTGAAGCATAAACCGACTTGTTCGTTCGTGAACAGTTCCTTTGTGTGTGTTCTACGGAGATGGCCCTGTTCATACCTGAAGGCCCTGTCACACCTTGACGTTTTAGCCAGCGTATGGCAAGGTATCAAAATGTATGTAAAACGCTGGCATATGCTGTACTATTGATGGTTTTTTTCCAGTTTTGGACGTATTCATAACGAGTTACACGTATGCATAACGTATTAGTAATGTTTACAGAACGTTTCGATAACATATAGATAACTTATACCAACGAATGCTGAGCGTGTTGTCGGCGTTCACAACCAATGCCCAACGATAGTCGAACTTATGCATAGCGCGGCAGCGTATCGCCGTCGATCACGTGGCGTAGGCTATTAATAGGCTGTGGCTCGACGATTCAAATTATAACCGCACTAGACATCGAAGAGTCAAGCCGCTGTCACACCTTGATGTTTTAGCCAGCGTATGCTGACGTACGAAAAATTTGCCCAATACGCTGGCACACGTCGAATACGTTATGGGTAAGTTTTGTATACGTTAAGAGCACGCTGAAGCATGCTGACATATGTTGTAGTATGCCGAGTACGTTGACAAATTTTCAGCATGTTGAAAATTTTTCGACGTATGCCAGCGTATGACACACGTTCCGCATGCACTGGCCATAAGTTGTAGGCATGTGACGCGATCGTTGACACACGTCGACACACGTTACTTGTAAGTTACTCATAAGTCGAAACACGTCGAGGTAATGGGTAGCGTCAGTGTTCCAGACTCACTGGTTTTTTTTTTTCTTCTTCTTCTTCTTCGGTATGACGGTGATGTTGACACTTCGATTACTAGTGCGGTTATGATTTAAATCATTTAGTGGCAGCCTATTAATTTTATTATATTATAACCGCACTATAATTTTTTTTTTTGTTGGAAATCACTTAAAACATGTAGAAATGCAAAAACCAAAATTCAAATATTTTTTCAAAATGGCCGCCATAGCGGCCATATTGGACTTTGGACCAAGTCCCAAATCTAATGGGATGATCCTTAGACCATACCTAACCGCCCCACCAAGTTGCGTCGAAATCCGTCCCGGAGTTTTTCCGTAATACTGTTCACAAACAAACAAACAAACAAACAGACAGGGGTGAAAACAGTAACCTCCGTCCATCTTCGATGGCGGAGGTTAATCAACTTTAAAATCCATTTCAACCCTTCTATCTCCTGAAATGCTACACGTGTTTTCCTTCTATACCATGATATACAGTATGCCTCTTCTTATTTTTCACAAGGATTATTTTTCAGAGGTGTTTGTCCATTCGGCGCTTGGTCCACCAACTTTCCCCCGGGAAGTACAGCACAGCATTTCAAAAAGGTGTCTTATCTTCCATCGTGTGATCTTTATCTCCATTTGTTAAAATTGGAAATCAGAAATTAGAATAAGCATCCACCCCAACCCACCCGCTCAAGTTTCACGTTGCCCATTCCTTCATCTCTCCTCAATCCATCCTCTCAATGCTTCTCCCTCACCCCACCCTCTCAAGCCTTCCCTCACAACCAACACACTCAAAATTTTGGATTTGGTTAGATTAGGTCAGGTTATAGTGAGGCTACAAAAGATTGAGGATTTGTAGAAATAGGTTGCCTTGTTCAATCATTGCTGTACATTATGTTCAATGAACTGTGAAATTATTAGTGAACCTAATCACTTGAATGATCCTTTCTGGAATACATGAATTTCTGGATGCCCATTAATTACATTTAAAACACTGCACATTTTGGGCTCCATTGACTACACAAATGTTTTTAAAACCTCACTTGCATTTAAAAAATAGCAACGCTGAAGAAAAACGAAAACCTCACTTGTAGCAGTTGTAGTTGTAATCATTGTAGCTTCCAAGGGATGTTACCATGCTGAAGCCAATTGCAAATGAATAAAGGACTTGTGTCCCTGCATCCAGCCAAACCTGTTGGGAAACACACCCACAAAAGGCAAGATCCTTTTTACCCACTGACAACAAAATGATGATACATGTTGGAATGGAATTCCCAAAAATAACTAAACAAGCGAGGAAGGAATGACGACAATTCAACACCACAATCATTTTACGAATTACCATCACGATATATATTGATATTTTTGTCATAGGTGGCAAAAGTTAGAATTGTATGAAGATGTTTATGTTGGAGGTCGTTGTAGATTTGTAGTTTGGATTGATGTAATTGTGTATTTTATTTGATGTGGCATCGAGATGAAAAAAATGTCAAAATATGTGATGGTACTCCTATATCCTCCCTTTACTCCTATATATTCATGCTCACCTCCATTCCTTCTCCGACCATCCTACATTCTCTTCTTTTCCTCAATTTTAATTTCCTCAATTTACTACCTACCTGTACATACAAAATAAGAGATACAGTATCTCCATTCCTATCTTCTTCTTTTCTATTCCTTTTCCCAATGTTGGCATTTCCAATTTCATATATTCCCACCCTCCCTACCCTGTGTGTATGTAATAAACAGATGCCTTATAAAGGGATTACATGAACACATCTATTTTCACAAGGAGGAGATATTGCACGATTTGCTTGAACAACAGTATGCATACGGTATCTGGGAAGGTGAATTTGAATGCTCTTTTCTTCAATAACCGTTATGACTCCCTGTGAACCTTATCAGCAGACAATTCTGGGCTGTTTTCCTTCATAAATTAAGCATTATATTATACCAAACAATCCACGACAGAGACTTTATGACAGACAGCGAGTTTTATGAGAGAAAGTGAGTTTTCCGACAGTTTCCCACTCTGTGCATGTGTAAATGGCGTTTAACAGGTTGTAGTGTTTTGGGGTTGTATTATGTTTTTATATCCAATAAAAAAATAATTTGATTTAGGTATGGGTATCATACTCAAGAGACAATGTCGCTTCCTTCCATTGGAATTATTGTAATTGCTTCAGCCATTATTGTGCTTGACTGGATGACATTTATCAACAATTTGGTGGATGAACAATTCAGCAATTTTGTGATCTCTCGACTGGTAATTTAGCGATGTATTTTGGAGTCTTTTTCATTCTTGTTAGTGATGAAAACATTCGAGAATAAAAGGTATGGCTTTTAGAAGCTTTAGTAGCCTTTCAGCATATCATTTTGTACACATTTGATGGGGCAGACATTTTTTCCCATGACATCCCCACATAGAGTCCAACCGCCATCTGTACTCCATGATTAAAGAATAGTAACTTCCAGTTACTATCCTTTCAGGAGAATGGACTTCTGGTTCCGGCTCATATTCAATTTTCAGCAAAGCTTTTTATGAGAACTAGTGTGGATCGGTTCACTATGCTCGCCTCTCCACACGCTATTCCAGATTTGCTGTGTTGTCATGATTGTTGTACAGTTTACACCAATCATAATACAAACATTTCTTTTGTACAAATTTATTTGTGATATTGGTGATATTGGTGATATTATATTTACTTGTAAAGCTTGAAATGGTCAAGGGTCTCAGCTGTCTAATCTGCCTGAAGACTGGAAGGGGTATAAATGGTGTTAAGGTCAAAGGGGTCGAAAGTGACTTAACTGGTGTAAAGGTCCAAAGGTTCTTGGAATAGAAAGGGTATAAAAAGTGTGAAGGGTGAAGGGGACTAAAGGTGTCGAAAGTGTTGAAAGTGATCTTAAAGGCAAAAGGGCTCTTTATTGTCTTAAAGGTAAAAGGATTATTAAGGGTCTTAAGAGTTTCAAAGGGTCTTCTAATGGTCGAAGGGGTCTCAGCAGTCTAAAGGGTTGAAAGATACATTCCAATAAACAACATGGCGGAATTTGTGAAAGAAAATATGAAAAAGAAGAAGAAGACGTTTTGGTCACACATATACATACATACATAACCATATACGTTTGCTCCATTATAATAGGAATATAGAGAAGACAAGTTAATTTGGTCAAAGTCACATAAAATCGTAAATTTTCATGCAATTAACCTGAAATTTTAAGAATTTGCATTGGTTCACCAATCAAAAGCTCGAAGCTGATTGTTTTGTTGTTGTTTTTTTTAACAAAAAGTAAAAGGTCAAGGTTGCGTAAAATATCAATATGTCAGTCATATCAATGTCAGTGATCTAAAATGACCCAATTCATCGAGTGTAACCTGTGCTCTGTCAAGAAGGCCAAAATGTCAAGGTCACGAAATCATCAATTTCCATCTGATTGACTTGAAATTTGAGCAGAGTTTGCATATTGGGTCATTGTTTTTGAGGTCAAAAAGTCAAGATCACAAAAAAATTGTCAGTCTTTTTGTATTTTATTTTAGCTGTTTTTGTCATGTTTAGCATACGGAAGAAGTCCGAATACAAACCAGATGCAGACAGACTTTGAATTTCCAGATGCTTTCTAGTTTTATTTGGTGGTCCATTTCTGCTTCTTCCCCAGTTTTCCCTTTCACTTCTGTGATTGAGAGTTTGCAGATGTATTCATCTTGTTCATCCCGTATCCTCCTCCCCTTATAGTACTGCAGATATGTCAATAAATTGTGCCTTTGATAATAGAAGCATGAAATTTGGCACAAAGTTAGAATATAGCTGAAGCAAGATTTCTGACTGTAGGGTCATCGTAGATTAGCCCTATTACAAAAGTGGTGGCGATTTTCAAAGATGGCCACCATCGGTTGTTGTTGTACCTTTGATGGGGTAGATCAAGTCCATTGTAGGGTGATTTATTTGTATTATCTACCTCATATCAGTGGTTCATGTCACTCTACAATGGCAGATGATGCCAAATATCATAATTGGGGGGTAATAAAGCATTACTTTTATTTTAAGTGGGGACAACTTCACTAGAGCAATTGCCTTTCCAGCTAATAATGAGCACACATCAATTAAAGGGACTTGTTAAGTTTCAGTTTACAGCCCATTGTGTACAATTCATGTCTCATCCATCTTGTGACCATTGTTACCTGTCTGTCAGTCAGTCAGTGCAAAGTCCACCGCAGAGACAAAGAGCAGTGTACTACAGAGCAGCCTTCCAGCACTTGTCGTGTTCTATGCAGCCCTTCATGCAGCCATGATGTACGAGTTCCCTACAAGCTTGTGTGGCTTCTGGTAGGGTTGTCCAGCATACTTTCCAGCCTACTTCAACCATCTTGTTCCACCATGAGTGGCAAGGAACTGGAAGCTCTTCCCAGCACCAAATGCAACTCACAGTTCAGAGATGTTGAGGCGCTGGACTGATGTTACGGTCAGAACTACAACATCCATGTCAACCGTGCATGCCCTTGCTGTTGGCCTCTTCATGTGTGCATGAAGTCAGACCCAAGACATCTTGGTGATTTGTGCAAAGCACATCAGTATGGTATGTGGAGTTGACCTGGTTGTTGGTGTTGATGCCTTCTCTGTTTGTTGCCAGGAATGAGAATAACTCTGTCTTGTTGTCATCAATGCGGAGAAACACCTGCCACTTTCCAGGAAATGCACTCTGATGGATTGACATGTCTCCTAACCCCCTTACCTCTCTTTCTGTGAGTGTCAGCCCTCAATTTTTCATGGATGTACACATCCCAGGTGATGTCTAATATGGTTTCATGGTGAAGCTGTGATATGATGTATGGCACGGAAATATCAGTGGCATCTTCCTGGAACGTCTTTGCAGTCCCAGGTCACAGCATGTTGATGGTAGTGCCATCAAGGATGGTGACCTGAACTGTGGGACAGGAGACATTCTCTTTTGCAGGAGTAAGGTCCTGCAAGCAGCTCAACAAGTATGACTTTGCCCTGGTTATCAGGACACCCATCTGTGACAGTGCTGGTGGACAGGCCTGAGTTTTATGCTGGAAGAACTCGTCCAGATCACCATTATGTATCTGAGAGGCAATGTACAGTCGAGAGAAGAGTGAGCAGTTATTCTTTAGGGATGACAGCTGTAGCTGTTTGCTTGACTTCTCTGACTGGAGGCTGGCTGAAGAGATGGAGATTGTTCTGCTTGACAGGATCTGCAATGGAAAATGGTTGGCTGACAAGTCTCTCCTTTACATACGTCTCATACAAGTTGAGTCCAAGTTTCTCAATTGAGCGCACTGTGTCTGCCACAGCTGTATCTGCAATATTCCTACTGTCCAGTCCAAGAAGATCACTGCAGTTCTCATTAAATGGGTTTCTCATCTCTTCTATGACTCCATTCAGTGATTTTACATCTCGTGCAAATGCCATCTGTGCATGCTTCTTTTGTTCATAGTGATGCCGATCTGTGTCCTGCCTCTTCTCGGTTGAACCCTCAAATTCTCCAATCAAACGAGCCATCTTGGGACCAGATACCAACCAGTGATGCAGATCTGCCGAGTTCTCTGTTGGGCCAACAGCCCCACCATCACCTTTCACAGAGGCATTATTCTGCCCGTGTGACTGCTCAATGGCAATAGCAGAGAATGCATGCTTTGACTTCTTCATGGCAAAGTTCCCCTTCAGGAACTCACCATAGACATCAGAATGTCCCTCTTGAATTGCTCACAAAAATCATCACATTCAGCTCCAGCTGTAGGATGATGGACAAGAATTGAAAATGAGGACATGTATCAGCCCTTTCTGTACACCAGTCTTCCAGGGACATCACTTTGCTTTCATCTTCAAAGTCTTTGCTGTACTCAGTGTCGGCCTTCTTCAGAAGTCGATACAAACTACTGGCTGTGACTTGATGAGCCCGTCGGATGCATGTCACATGGGACGCTTTCAGAAATGAATCTGCTGTTCCAAGTGTGGCAACACTGGCCTGAACAAGTGCTCCTATCCACCCACTGCCCTCCAGAAGATCACCAAGCATCTTGAGAGCTGCCATCTCGATGTGTAGCCCACGAAATATCACACCAAAGTGATCCTCTCCATGAGTTGTTGGCCAGCTCCACTGGATTTCCTTTGCAACTGTATGGAGTGGCTTGTCACATGTGATGATTGGCACCTGACCAGCATTCAGGACTTCAACTGCAGTCTTCACAACGTCCATGGAGTGGCGAATCATGGCCACTGACTTGGCCTGGTGGGGGAAGAGAGGTAGCAGGGAAGTGAGCGCCACTTCACTGTCTTCTGGTGCTGCTGCTTGATG
>NC_140978.1:22850500-22878000 GCF_056783735.1 Eptatretus burgeri
TTGCTCCACCTGGATCATTTTTATCACTTAAAAAGTAAAATCACAATTATGATCAGATTCTTATTGTTTCAAGGATATTAACTTGCACTTGACTTTTGATTGGAGCTCACACTCACCCATTTGTCACCTTTATAACTTAATCACTACAGTTATGAAGCTGCACCTTATCATCCAAAATCCATTGGGACCATACTGAGTCCAGAGCATTGGTGCTGTTGAGGCAGTCTCCTGGGCTATTGGCCACAATGCTTGACATGTCCCCACTCCAACACAGGACACTCGGATGACTCAATCATCCCAGGAAGCTGTGACTCATTTTGCCGACCTCAGAAGGATGACTGACTGAGTCAACCCCACCTGGTATTAATTAAACGGGAAAGCAGGATATGAACTCAGGACTCAAGGATCCAGATATGATCTTCAAGCCAGATTAGATCTGTGACGAGCTCGAGGTACCATGTAAACCTGCACAAACCTGTTTCAGGGTCAGGTTGTCAGCGACTAAACAGTCTCCCCACCAGGTTTTCTGGTGAGGAGGGTGTAAAGATATGGACACCCAGCAGCGTTAAAAAGCAAAACCTGTCAAAGGGCGGAGAGGCTCCTTGTGAGCCAACTGCCATCCATTTCTAGTGCCAAACTGTGTCTGCGGATGTCCTCCTGCAGTTGGGTTACTTTTCGGGGGGGGGGGACATTGGTGGCAGGATTTGCACTCTGGCCAACGTAAAACACTTCATTCCACAAAACACACAAATGTAGGAGGATCTGAAAACCCACTCCATGGGAGTACCTCCTGTGCTGCTGCTCTCCGCAGGGCAGCTCACCGGATGACGGGATTGGGGCAAAGCCTTCAGGACCCCAATTCCATGATGATAGGAGGAAAACCACGGGGTAAACCTCCAGGGTCAGATTGCTGTAGTGAGTGGCGGAGTGGTGCTGAGATGTCGTCCACCAGACAGCAGTCTCTTTGGGTTAACTTGAGGTGGTCCCTTCCCTTTGGGGTGGGTGTCTGGAATGTCATTTCTTGAAGAGAGGATGATCACTTGTCTCTATTATCAACTGAGCTCAAGCATTTGAACATAGATATTGTCGCACTCTCTGAGGTTTGGAGACTGGACAGTGACGACATCATGGCGGGTGGTTACACATACTCTTGGTCTGGTCGCTCTGATGGTTACCATGCCCAAGAGTTACTTTCGCTCTGTCCAACTAGAACGGGCACTCGTAGAGCGCATACCTTCGCCGCAGCCACTAGTTTGAACATGGCATGAGAGTGAAATGAGGAACTAAAATTCCACGTAATCTGCTCGGGAATTTCACAAATTTAAAGTCCATGATCCGGATTTTGTGAAAGGATTTTGTTATTAGAACTATTACGATTATGACAATTTTAGGTGATTCGTTGTCCCGAGTGCCGAACTCTGGAGCATGTATGGTCGGATTCGGTCGAATGTCACTGACCACGCAGACACGACCTGGATCAAGTAGATCATGTTTTCAAATCCGAGCGATGACAAAAACGTCATTTTAATTGGCGTCTAATTAAACAAGAAAGTAAAACTCCTTTTACTAAACCATGAGCGAAGCTATGTGCATTTCAAACTTTTCCAAGTCTCCTTAATGAAAATTTGTTGTATTTTACTTAGTAACTAAGTTTGGTAGGGCCCTTATGGCCCTTGTTGCATCAACAGACACACAGTTTAGAGACAGAGATATATTCTAGTTATTACCTTTGTATTAAGTTGTCCACAACGCATCTCAATACAAATATGCATTTCGTGACCCCCATGACCTTTGACCCACAACCGCTACCTCGGGTGACAATAGTACTATACCTTGTGTCATTTCAGAAGATGGGGAATTGAACACTGAACAATTTGGAGTTCATTTGATGTAAATCAGAAACATATTAACCGTTTTCATCATGAAAAAACGATGTTGACCTTTTTGTGACCTTGACCTTTGATCCGATCGCTCCCAAAATCTAATGGATTTGTCCTTTCGTGATGCCAAACAAATCCAAAACAATTAAAGCCTCTCTGCATTTTGTTTTTTTGCGTTAAGTTGTCCACAACGCTTTCCGATATAAATATGAATTTGTGTGACCCCCTTGACCTTTGACCCCCAACCGCTGCCTTGGGTGACAAAAGTACTATACCATGTGTCATATTGGAGGATGGGGAATTTAATTTTGAACATTTTGGAGTTAATTTGCTGTAAATCAAAACAAAATTGACAATTTAATCGAGAAAAAACGATTTTGACCTTTTTGTGACCTTGACCTTAACCTTTGATCCGATCGCTCCCAAAATCTAATCGATTTGTCCTCTCGTGATGCCAAACACATCCACAAAATTTCATGACAATCTGCGAAGTGGTTTTTGTGTAATGTTGTCCACAACGCTTCCCAATCAAAAACTCCATTTTAGTGACCCCCTTGACCTTTGACTTCCACAGACTAACTAGGGTTGCAAACACTATACCATACGCTATATCAGTGGATCAGGATTTGAATGCTGAACATTTTGGACTTAATTTGATGTAACTCGGAACAAAATTGACACTTTAATCGCAAAAAAACGATTTTGACCTTTTTGTGACCTTGACCTTAACCTTTGATCAGATCGCTCCCAAAATCTAATCGATTTGTCCTCTCGTGATGCCAAACACATCCACAAAATTTCATGACAATCTGCGAAGTGGTTTTTGCGTAATGTTGTCCACGACGCTGCCCAATGAAAAATGCTTTGTGGTGACCCCTTGACCTTTGACCCCCAACCGCTACTTAGGGTAATTACGCCACACTTTCATGTGGCATAGCCTAGAATTTACAATTGAAGTAATGAACATTTTGGTGTTGGTTTTATCTCGTTCGGATAAAAATTGACCGCGTTATGACGAAAAAACGATTATGACCTTTTCGTGACCGTGACCTTGACCTTTAATCCGATTGCTCCCAAAAGCTTCGCCTGGCGTCCTTGAGTAACTGCACATCATCTCTGAAAATTTCATGCAAATCGGTCCAGCAGTTTTTGCGCAATGTTGTCCGCACACATATTTACCAATAAATAAATACACAGGGGTCAATACAATACCTTCGTCAAACGAAGTTTGCGAAGGTAATAAGCTGATTCCAATGATAAAGTCAAGGAGTGTATTATGAGATGAAGGATTCATCACTCCTTGGGTGTCGTTTCCCTGGTCTCTGCATGTGCTCCGACTGAGGCGAGTGATCTCACCGTGAAGGATGCAATCTATACCATGCTCGAGTCTATGGTTGATCAGTGCCCCAGGGGGGATACTCTTCTCATCTTGGGGGATTTAAATGCGTCAACTGGAACCGATAGGGATGGTTATGAGACATGTGTTGGTCCCTATGGGTCTGGAACTGTGAACCAGAATAGCACTAACTTCCTTGACTTTGCAAGAAGTCATGGAATTAGGGTAGATGGTTCATGGTTTCAGCACCCACAGGTTCCTCGTTAGACTGGGTATTCCAATGCTGGTGGTGTGGCAAAGGAGGTTTACCATCTGCTCGTTGATGGTAGCTGAAGGACAGCCTCCAAGACCACCATCCTTGCTGTTGCTGGTGGATGTCTTGGAACTCACCGTCAGGCGAAGAAGAATTTGGTCTCTCAAGTGACACTGGATACTATTCACCAGAGTCACAGGGCCAGGCTTAATGGCAGAGCTGAGCTGTTCAGGGAGCTGAGGCATAAAACTGAACGTGCGCTAAGCCTGAACAAAGAGGCTGATGTGCAAGGAATCTAAGAAGGGGTAGAGCAGCAGCTGTGGTCAAGTGATTCTCGTCCTGCTTTCAGGGGAATTCGCGCATTGCATTCCACCTTCATTCATGGAAACCACAGGATGCGGTGAACTGGTTGAAACAGGGTAAAGCTCCAGGGATCTGTGGCATCCATGTTGAACTTCTCAAAGCTGGTGGAAATGCTGCACTCGTGTCGTTGCTTGCAGTTCTGTGCTCTGCCTGGAACACAGGCATCATCCCAACTGACTGGAAGAGGGGCCTTGTTGTCCCTCTTTGCAAAGGGAAGGGTGATCGCCAGGACTGCAACAATTACCAAGGGGTGACGCTTCTCTCAGTGGCGGGCAAGGTCTTTGCTCGGATAATTCTTGATAGGGTTCGCCACCATCTGCTTGAGCACCAGCGTCCAGAGCAGTCAGACTTTATACCAAAGAGGTCAACGATTGACCGTATCTTTGCTCTTCGGTTCCTCACTGAACACAGGCAAGAGTTTCAGCATGGACTGCTTGCAGCTTATGTTGATCTCTGCAAAGCATTTGATGCAGTGAATGAGGGTGCCCTATGGAGGATTCTTGGTCTTCGTCGGGTGCCACGAAAAATGATCAATCTGATGTCTGAACTTTACTCTGGTACTGAGAGTGCTGTGAGATGTGGTGATTCCACCTCAAACAAATTTCCAGTTGTTACTGGATTTTGTCAGGGGTGTCTATTGGCCGCTACATTTTTAGCATTTGTATGCAATGGATTCTGGGGAGGATGTTGGAGAGATCAAGCTGCAGTGCATCGTTTGGGAATGTCAAGATCTCTGACCTTGATTTCGCAGATGATGCAGTCATCTTTGCGGAGACTGGATATTCTTTTGGAGGCCCTCAAGGTGCTGAATGAGGAGTCTCAGCCACTGGGATTATGGGTTTCCTGGGTCAAAACTAAGATTCAGGCTTTCAATGACTTAATGGATGCTGCTATCTTGTCTCTACCTGCTTGTGGTGAGGATGTTGAGGTCACAGAGAGATTCACTCACCTTGGCAGTGATATTCATGTCTCTGCTGGCTGTGAGGCAGAGGTCAATGGACGTCTGGGTCGGGCCTGGGGAGTCATGGATTCACTGGATCATGTGGTGCAGTGCTACTGGTACCTGTGGAGGAGGACAAAAGTCTGAGTCTTCGGGTCCTTGGTGCTTCCAGTCTTGCTCTATGGATGTGAGACTTTGACTCTGACCAGGGTTCTGAGATGGAGACTTCATTCCTTTGGTACCAGGTCTCTTTGTGGAATCATTGGCTATCACTTGTGGGACTGTGCCCAATGAGTAGTTACTGAGAGAGACTCAAATGAGATTTGTTACCTGCAACTTAATTACTTAAGTTCCTGGTATCTTCTGAGAATCCTTGGCTATCGCTGGTCAGACTTTGTGTCCACCGATGGGTTGCTGAGAGAGATTCAAATGAGATTTGTTACCTGCATAGTCCGTGAGCATCAGCTGCGGCTGTATGGACATGCGGCTCGTTTTCCTGATGCTGATCCTGCTCACCAGATTCTCTCAGCGATGGAGCCTCATGAGTGGAGGAGGCCATTGGGTGGACCACATGCTTCGTGATTGCAGCAGGTTGATCAGCATCTCAAGGAGATGGGGATGGACCAGGCATCTGCCTCGGGGATGGCCAGACGGAGGCCCCTGGAGTACCAGTGGAAAGTGGACACAGTGAGGCTCTGCTCTGGTGCATGTTCCCATCCCTGACTTGGGGTCCCAAGCCCACCACCTTGACCATTAAGCCAACTAGGATCGCCAGCCCACCACCCTAACAGTTAAGGCAACACCAGGACCTAACCATGATGCTGTAATTTGTGATTTTTTTTAGACTCCAAGAGATATACTGAACCAGCAGTATTTCCAATATGTCATAACAAGCAGGGTCACAAGCAGGGTTTCTTGTTCTACCTTCTCAAAAAGCAGAAAAAAATTGACATGAAAAAAAATAGAAAAACCTCACATCACTGAGCTCATCCTGCCTTTTACATCTTCTTTTCTCATTATTTGCCCTTTTTCTCTTCAATGCTACTTTATTTTTCCATTATTTCCAGAACAAATTGTTTCTTACAATCAAATAATCTTTTTAATGACACTTAAATGTGTTTCATCTCCCTTTATAGAATGAAGAACTAGTCCTGTTGGTGAAGGCTAGTGCCGAACTGCATCAGCAGACAGGGAGAACAACACATGAAATGAACAACACATTGGTTGGGGGATGCTAACTGCCATGTGAAGCAATGAGAAGCTGATATTCCGAGCCTTAACTCTTCGTCAGAACACATAAGAGGTTGTTTCAAGGGCATTCATTGTTCCAAAGCCACAACTGTAAATTTCTACTATATATATATATATATAGATAGATACAAACAAACACGACATAATAGTGACAGAAGCTTTTCGTGCTGCACTCTTCAGGGTAAAAGTCGCAGCAAGTGAAGGAGGAAGTGAATGTGTGTGCTTGAAACGCAAGTCTCAATAAGATAGACGCTGATTGGTTCAACCATAATGACGTCACGGTTAATCCAAACGCCCATTGGTCGGCTCATCATCTTCACCTCGAGCTCCCATTGGCTGGAGCAGAGATCATCGCTGATTGATGTTTGCAATCGCATCCTGGAAAGAGGGGGATGGGTTTCCCCTAAGGTCCATTCACCATTTGTTACCGTACTTCCCTTGATCTTTCCATGCTGAAGGAGACAAAGATCGTACAAATTCCTTTTGACCACATAGTATTGGATCAGTGGTAAGGATGAAGTTTGCTTCCAACATATGGAAATGAAACGAGCTCCGACCTCGGCTCAATATCCTGAACATATCTGCATTGTACTGGTCTGCACAGATAGGGTTGGTAACCAGGTGCTGTGCAATGGCAGATGAAGCAGGTGCAGTGGCCGGTGGTTGCTGGATATTTCTACCTGCTCGCACTGGTTGTGTTCTAACCCTCACAATCTTTGTTCAAATCTCCAAAGGGACGTGTTGTTTGATCCGATCAGCCAATCTTAGTGTTGTGTGGCCCACGTACCGAGCTTCACATCAACACTTAAACTCATAAATAACATTGCTGGTTTGTGAGGTGGGAAGCACATCCTTGTTGACTGACGTCAGAAAACGTCGAGAGGTAAAGATTACTTGGGGTTGCACAGCCAGAAACGTGTTGGACACAATATGTTTGATTTGTACTTCAAACCTTCGTGGTGATTGCCCTTTCCAGGGCATCCTGATATAGACTGGACATTTGTCTGGACCAATCTTCCGATCTCTTGTCGTGTTTAGAAACTTGTGCGGGTATCTCTTAACTATATGCTCAGGATAACCATTCTCACCGAGAAAATTGATGATTCTGTCAATTTCAGCAGGAAGATTACAAGGTGAACAAATCCTCTGTGCTCTGTTAACCAGCATATTCCATCCATTAAGACCATACTCTGTGCAGAGCGTTGGTGCCGCCGAAGCAGTCTCCTTGGCTATTGGGAACAATCCTGGATGGGTCGCCACTCCGACACAGTATACCAGCTTGCTGGCACTCATTTTGCCGACCTCGGAAGGATGACAGGCAGAGTCAACCCCACCTGGTGTTAATTCAATATCTGAGCGGGATTTGAACTCGGGACCCTAGGATCCCAAGCCCACTACCTTAACCATTAAGCCAACACCAGGCATAACCAGCATATTGATCAAGGTAATTTTGTTTCTCGTGGAGCTGTAGGAGTCCCAGCGAGTATACTGCCCTGTGAAAGTCAGCTTCCAGTAGACGGATGTTGTGAAAACAAGGTTGGATCTATCAACCAACACGTCAAAAATCGGTAACGTGTTTGACGATTCCAGCTCCGTGGTAAACTTCAGCGCCGGATGGAGGGTGTCGAGCCAGGCCTGGAAATTGTCACATGCCGTCCGAGACTCAAACAAGGCAAAAATGTCATCAACATACCGATAGTATACGATGGGGGAATCGACCCCTTGCCGACCAGTAAGTTTCTGCATTTCGTGATAGCCGACAAAGATATTTGCAAGTGCTGGGCCGACTGGAGAACCCATGGCCACACCGTCCGTTTGAACATACATCATGTTGTTAAACCTGAATTCCACCTCCCTTGTTGCTGTGTTCATTAATTCAACGAAGACGTGTTCCAAGATCATCGGTTGTTCCAGATCGGTGTGATACAGCAAATGTGCGCATATCTCAATCGTCTCCGTCAATGGTGCATTCGTGAACAAGATTTTAATATCAAAGGATGCCATGTGGTTGTGCTCACTTGTCGGTGTTTTAGCTCTAAATGATTCTGCAAATGTGAAGGAATCATTAACCACGAAATGAGAAAGTGAATCCAATACTGGTTGCAGGACCTCTCCCAACCACTTGGCAAGTTCATGTTGTGCTGATCACACCATGTACAGTCTCCGTCTTGGAGGGATATTCTCCTTGTGAATCTTCGGCAGGACGTACATTCTTGGACGTTGGGCTCCAACAGGTTTAATTCTGTCGGACACCTCATTTGATAGTTCTCCACGTTTGAGAAGCTGCAACAGTCGTTTGACGATCTGACCTTCCACCTGAGGCGTGCGATCATGTTGCGTTACACCGCCCAGGTGTTTAAATTTGGTTTCGTCTTTCTGAATGTCCATCATTTTGTCGATGTAATCAATCTTATTCATGAATACCACTCCGGTGCCTTTATCCGGTTTGCAGATGTGAATGGCAGCATTCCTCCTGAGTCCATATATATATATATATATATATATATATATATATATATATATATATATATATATATATATATATATATATATATATATATATATATATATATATATATATATTTGCGAATCTGGAAGCCATGATCACACTCAACATTCAGGTCCGTCAGCTCAGATACTTCGGTAAGTATGTGTTTTATAGATAGCTTCCTTTCCCTTGTCTGAAGGGTAAATCAATGTAAATGCGCTGCAATTTGTTTTGGTAGTTAGGATTTCTTGTCAATTCAACTACAACAACAGCTGTGGCCCACTCCAGCTCGGATTAAAACAAGAAGAAAAAAACCCTCAGACCCATTGGGACCAACACAAGTCCCATAACCATCCCTATCAATTCCAGTTGATGCATTGAAATCCCTCAAGATGAGAAAAGTATCTCACCTGGGACATTGATCAACCACAGACACGAGTGTGGCATAGAATGCATTTTTCAGGGTGAGATCACTCACCTCAGTCGGTGCACATACAGAGACCAGGAAAACAAAAACCAAGGAGTGACGAATCCTCTGTCTTATAATTTGCTCGTTGACCTGTATTACCTAAATTTATCATTGGAGTCAGCCTATTGGACACAGCTACAGCAACTCCTTGGGCATGGTAACTATCATTGGTAGCTGACAGATATGATAGTTCATATTTGTGAAGTGCAAACCTTGGATTGCAGTCATTAGAGAATGGACTGGATTTGGCACCATGAACAACATATGCACACTAAAGGGAAGGAAACCCAAAGGGGTGCATATGCTTCAATTTTACAGACCAGTCCATCCTGCAGAGATAGCCTGGTATTGGCTTAGTGGTTAGGGTGGCGGCTTGGGATCCCAGGGTCCTGAGTTCAAGCTCCATTGGCTGCTGAATTAACACCAGGGGGTTGACTCAGCCTGTCATCCTTCCGAGGTCGGCGAAATGAGTACCAGTGTACTGGTACCGGTGTATGCCCCGGTTATAATGGGTGTACCATATCCCTGTGTGTCATAAGAGGCGACCAGGGTTGGCGTCAGGAAGGGCATCCGGCCATAAAAAAAAAAACATTGCCTCAAGAAAAAGCCCAACCCCTGCACAGCAGGGAAAAATGGCTGTAAAAACGGTCATTTTTTTTTTAGTCCATCCTACAGAGAGAACATCCACATACACCTGTTTCAGACTTGTTGCCCCTCTTCTGCATGCAGCACAAGTTCTGGAAAAGCTGCAGAAAAGCTGTACAGCATAGGTTTTGCCTAACTAAAAAACAAGCAGTCATAGACTGGTACTTCCGAAATCGTCAACTTGACCTCTGACCTTGTCTAATAAAAGCTGTCTCTCGAGAAGGTAGCGACACAAACCAGAAGTGTCTACGATGATTCTGTACCAAACCATCAAAAATCGAATATTTGACCTCACTGTGACCTTGACCTTTGACCGATTTTGACCAAAATCTAATCAGCACTAGCCATCACCCTCCTGAATCATGTGGTGTAATTTGACATTGGTAACTTCTTCCGTTCTCGAGTTATCGTGCCTACAAACAAACACACAAACACAAACACACAAACATACAAACAGAGGACGGATGTCATCAATATACTAAGTAAAAAGTCATGAAAAATCACTCATAGAGTGACAACTTGGCAAAACGGAATGGCACTCCATAAAGAACAAACCACTGCCAGGCTGAATAATTCACATTTTGTTTGCCACTGATAGGTCGGATCTGATTCCGGACCTCAACCAAAATCAAATCAGCTTGTTCTTGTCAGCTATCCAACTCTTCCACCTTGCTTTGTCACAATTCGTCCACAACTTTTAGAGATAACATGCTTTGTATAGTATTTGTCCCCATCTTCCAATGGTGAAGAATCACTTGAACTTGACAAATTTTCAAATCTGGATAGGGATTCATATCTTCACCAAAATTGAAAAAATTAGTCTTTGGCACACACCCAACCTGTCAATCAAGTTTCACCCAAATCCGTCCTCAACTTTTTGAAATATCATGCAATATCATTTTTCTCCCCATCTCTCAATGGTGAAGAATCAGTTAAAAATTAAATAAGTCTTGTATCCAGATCTGTATTTGGATCTTCACCAAAATTGAATCCATTCTTGCGAGTGGCACTCCAACATGTCCACCAAGTTTCATGTGAATCCATCCATAACCTTTTGAGATATTGTGTGATATATCGATTTTGGCCCTATCTCTCAGTGGTGAAGAATCACTTAAAACATTCTTAGATCCGGATCTGAATTCAGATTTTCACCAAAATTTAGCGTTGCCATCCTTGGCCGGTCACCTTCACTCCAAAAATTTTGAAATGATTGCTTGAAAACTGTGGCCAAAAATCGTGTGACAAACAAACAGAAAAATAGACAGACAAATGCTACAGATCAACATACTTGGCAAAAAAATTTCACCAAATCATGATACTTGTTCTTTTGGTTAGTTTTCACAGATTAGTATGACTTCAATTTCATTAGTTGTGTTTCTGTATTATGAGGCAGTCGTCCTTTTTTTGGATGTCTACTCATTCTCTCTCTCCTGAGATGAATAATGTTTACCAAAAAGATCATTCAAAATGGCTATTGATTACCTGTGCATCTGCCAAGCGATTGAAATCGGGGTACAGGTAGTACTTGATACCATCGATGGCATTTGGCAGGGTAACTCCACGCACAAGCAAGATGAGGAGCATCAGGAGAGGAAAGTTTGCTGTAAAATAGACAATCTGGCATGCCAGTTATGTTAAAGGATAAGTTAAATGCATTAAATAATAATTACACCACACCTTCTGAAATTATGACAATTTTTGATTAAATATATTAATTACATTTCTGCGATACCAATTACTTTGTGGCATTCTAGGGAACAGATGGACAAGAGACAGAAAGAAACATGTTTGATGTGTTTTGAATTCCTATCTAAATGTTTCAGATGAAAGCTCATGATGTTGCGATCTGAGGTTGAATTGTAAACAAATAGATGTCACGGTGTGTGTGTGTGTGTGTGTGTGTGTGTGTGTGTGTGTGTGTGTGTGTGTGTGTGTGTGTGTGTGTGTGTGTGTGTGTGTGTGTGTGTGTGTGTGTGTGTGTCAGAGTGTCTCCTCCATAACTCCAAAACCATGAAACATAGCAGCCTGAAACTTTGCATACATCCCAAGAAAACTCCAAGTAAGTGCATGACTGGAAATTTGGTGTTTGGATTAATTAAAACATCCTTTTTGAAGATAATTAACAACTTATTTCATTATATCCTTTGTCAGGCGCATTCTCTGTCACTTTGCTGTCTGGGGTCTTCTTAATGGGGTCACTGGGGTCTAAAGTTGCCATGTTTTTTGGCCTGCTCAACCATGCCTTGACTTGGAACAGGCTGCAGTGATTTCTTAACGGAAAAGTTTTTTTCACTTTCCTCAATCATATTATCGAATGCGTGTTCATCGTAGCTACAAATCGCTGGGTACATTGTAATGCTTATAAAAGCCTGGAGACGGCAGTGTTTGTGGCTTTATTTCATTTCCGCATATGCGATAACCTCGAGAATCCTTTAAACTAAGCTGAATTACAAAATTTAAGGTCCAGAATTGAACTTTAAGCAGTTCTGAATCCTAAAAAAAGTGTTCATTCGTCCAATTTGGAAATATTTGACATTTCGGGTGTCTGGGAGGTGTATGTTAAACATGATGGTTCAGCGATTGCTAATCGCGTGCAAAGCGAGCCACTTCTTATCAACCGTTTCGTTGGAGTGCTTATGCCACTTGGCGAGCACTCTACAATATTCACACTGGCATTGAATACTATATATAGTGATCGACTTCAACAAAGTTCAGGGGCCACTTGCGTGTGTTGTTAGCCACATGTTGTTATGTGGTGCAACAGGCGGTGGTTGGCTCATTGAAAATGTGAAATTTTATTTTCCATGATGTTTTCCCTTTTTGTTCTTCCATTATATGACCCGTCACTTTAGCAGAGAAAAATAAAAATTAAAAGTTTCATTTTTTAAAGTTTTTTTCAACTGTTTCGTGAATTGCGAGGTGAAGCCACTTGGCATGTGTTCTTCAAGTTTCAATTGCGATACCGTGGTTCTATACCAGATGTAAGAAGGCAAAATAAATTATATGATCACAATGAGAAAAAAATATTTTCAGTTGTGTCGTAAGGAATTGCCACATGATGGCAGGAAGCCAAAAGGTATGCATGCTCATGATGTGGAGCCTGGATTTGAATCCCAACCCAGCTATTATATAATCTGTCATCCTGGTGTTTCACAAGCAGAATGATTCATCAATGTCTGTCATTTCTTGGATGGATGATAAACTTGGTGTCACATCTGCTGTAATCCCTCAACACTATCCTTCCCAACTCTACCCCCTCTCTCCCACACCTCTCCCTCTTTCCGACCCTGATCTCTCTTTCTCTCTCTTTCTCTCTCTCTCTCTCCCTCTCTATCTTTTGATCTCTCTCCCAACTCTCCCCCTGGTTCCCCACCCTTCCCCCTGTTGAGGGGACTGGAGCATGTACAAATAAGATGCAGAGTGAGCAGACCGGGAGAGTGCAAAATTCGCTGCATGCAGGCAGACCTTTTCCAGGAAGATAGATGTTCCAGGAAGATAGATGATAGATAGAACAGGAAGATAGATAGGAAGAAGATAGATGATGGGTTTTAAATGTTCCTGCCCCACATCTCTTCCAGTTCCGGGTTCCGGTCTTCACTTGCAGTTCTGGGTTTTTAACGGGTCATGGCTGCTTCTCTCAGGGGTCTCTGCCAACTTTCTGAAAGTTAAGTTTCCGGTCATTACATGTCACATTTTAACTATATATATATATATATATATATATATATATATATATATATATATATATATATATATATATATATATATATATATATATATATATATATATATATATATTCTAACCTACATGTTTACTATGTGTTCCTAGTTCGGTTTTGTTTCAAAAATCATGTTACTTTGTGATTTTTCATCGACCTTGTTTTATCAGTTTTCTTGAGGCCTATCCGTCTGTCCCGTCTAGGTGTACGATTGTTTTTATTTGTATTCTCTCCATATTACCATCAATTCCTATTTTCCCCATTTATCCCATTGCCCCCCCCCCCCACCTATCCCTCCCAACTACACCCTCTGTTTCTTGTCTTAAATTAAGAAGAAAAAAAGCAACAACCCTTTCTCCCTCCATACCCACGAGTACCGATCCTTCTTCTACTTCTTCTCCTTCTTTTTCTTCTCCTCCTCCTTCCTCCTGCTGGCACACCATCTTCCTTCTATTTGAACTGACCCACTCTCACCATTACCTTCATGATTTCTTCCGACAACCCTCCACTCCCTAATCTTAGCTAATCTTCAAAAATCCATCAAAAAAATAAAATTTTTGTTGCACCCTTTCGAACGAAGAACACACCTCCCAAAACCACGTGTCTCTCTCTACCCTCTTCCTGGTACTTTTCATTGATGCATCAGCTTCAATCTGCGTTTACCGATCCAATTTCACCATGCACCTCCACGATTTTACCTCAACCTTTCCTTTTCCGAATCTTACACAATCCTTATTTAAAATAAATACAATAAATAAATAAATTCACTTGTGACTACACACTTACTGTAACCATGTGCTTCTGCTGGATCTGCTTCTATCCATTGTGTTTACTGATCCAAATTCACCATTCCCCTCATGTTTTTTTTCTTCAACCTTTCCTTTACCTAATCTTATGCAATCTTTACCAAAAACAAAAATATAAAAAATAATAAATAAAAACAGTCTCTTACAATGCTTCATCTTCCTCTTTCACAAACATGATTCTCATGACTGTATCATAATTCACGACTCTTTTTCTATTTCAAGAGACTGCTCTCAATTCCAACTTTCCTTCATACCTTGTGTAACAAGTCCAACTGTTACAGCGTTTCTTCTCTCCATTCTCTTAATTCGCCTTTATTGCATCCCTCAAGATATGTCTTCAGTTGCATTTCTGAACTAAAAATTTCAAAAACCCCAGTTTGCTGTGAGTGTTCGCATTCCATCAATCATCCTTTTTTTTCAACTTCAGTGCCAATTCACCCCTCTCAAAGCAACCATCACACTCTTCCCCCTCCAAGCTTCCCTCTCACCTTTCTCAAAAACTCCCCACTCACCCTTCATCCTCAACTCTCCCCACTCAACCTTCTCCCTCCATTCACTCCATTTCTCACCCTTTTCAAAGTCCCCCCCCCCCACCCCTCACGTCCACAAAACTGCCTCTTCCCCTGCTTTCTCTCTCCTCCATCTCATCACTCCAAATCCTCAAATCCTCAACTGCCTTCTGCCGCCGATCTTATCACTCCCTACTGTAACTCAACCCAGCACCACAGAGCTTTTTCTCCTCCTCATCCACCCCCCTCGCCTCGCTCTTCTGCAATCCCCCACACTCTTTCAACAACTCTCCTTACCTCCCCCCCCTCCTGCATTGTCCTACCCCCTCCCCTCCACCCAAAGCCTCCTCCCCTCTCTCTTCATAAACAGTGTGACCTCAAATATCCAGGCCATCATACAAACCTGACAGATCTTTCCATACAGGTTGCCACTGACAAACCAGACATTATCTGCCAAACAGAAACTTTCCTCCTTTAAGACGTATCTGACTCAGTAATATCTCTCCCTGGTTACTCCATCCTCCGATATGACAGACCTGAGCCTTGTCCTGGTGGAGGAATTGCTCTCTTCATTAAAGACTCAATTCCTCATTCTCCATGCACTGCCCTCATTCCCCCACACTCCCAGGAATACCTCTGTCTACGGCTTCCCCTCCACGCCAACCTCGTGTGTGTGTGTGTGTGTGTGTGTGTGTGTGTGTGTGTGTGTGTGTGTGTGTGTGTGTGTGTGTGTGTGTGTGTGTGTGTGTGTGTGTGTGTGTGTGTGTGTGTGTGTATATATATATATATATATATATATATATATATATATATATACATATATATATATATATATATATATATATATATATATATATATATATATATATATGCTGTACCATCCACTAAACAGTGATGACTACTTTTACACCTCACTATCCAAAAACATCGACCAACTTCTATCTTCTCATCCGGACTCTCTCTTTCTCACATGTGGTGACTTCAATTGTCATCATGCCAGTTGGCTAGGTGTGGGTACCTCTCTCACCTGTCATGGCACTTCAGAAAAAGCTTTCTGTGACTCAAAGGGACTGACTCAATCAGTCAACTTCCCACCTGGATCTCAACCAATGGTACTCCAGCTCTTCTGGATCTGATTTTGACAAATTTCACTGAAAATGTCTGCTGGTCTTCCTCCGCTCCAATTGGTTCTTCTGGCCATGGGCTTGTCAAAGTGGACATCTCTCTGGCTGTTATCGGTGAACCACCTCACCGCCGCTGAGTCTGGGATTTCACTCAAGCCGACTGGCAGGGTCTCCAAGCAGCTATCAAACTTCTAGACTAGTCTCCCATCACTACTTTCTCCAATATCAACTCATCCTGGGAATTCTTTCCAAGAAACTTGCTCTCCCTCATGCACAGATTTATCCCCTCTCTTCTTCAATTGTCCTATCTTTTCTCCCGTCCATGGTTCACTGAAACCTGTGGTGAGGCAGTTGGCCTGAAACAACTTGCCTTTGCCTCATGGAAAGCAAACCCAACTGAAGGAAATCTCAGTTCCTTCCACAAAGCTCGGAACAAGTGTGTATCTACTCTCAGGAGAGCCAGAAAACAACATCTTTTTCATCTCAAGTCTGAACTCTCAAACCTCTCTCCCTCCTCAAAATCCTGGTGGTGTCTAATCAAATTTGTTTCTGGTGTATGTTCCCCCTCCATCCCCTCCCTTAGCTCAAATGGCCACACTGCTGACACCACACATGAAAGGGATAAATGCCGAAACTCGATGTTTGCATCGAAATCTTATGTCCAAAACCCATCGCTTTCTGTACACACCTTACCCAGTTGCACCCAACTGTCCATGGACTCTGTGTCCTTTTCTCCTGACAAGGTGGAGAGCTTGCTGTGAAACCTCGACTCAGATTTTGCAACCGGTCCAGACGGCATCAGCCCACGTGTCCTAAAAATCTGCTCCACTGCTCTTGCTCACCCTGTCTCTGTTCTATTCACCCTCTCATTTGCTCAAGGTCATCTGCCATCTGCTTGGAAATCAAAAAACATTACCGCTCTGCATAAAAAAGGTGCAAAAACAGATCCCTGCAACTACAGACCAATCAGACTTCTCCCAATCCTCAACAAGGTAATGGAATCCATCATCGCTTCAGACATTAAATCCTTACTCTTCTCCAATGGCTTGATTTCCGATCATCAATTTAGTTTCAGACCAGGTCACGCTAACCCGGATATGCTGCTTCTGCACTCCCCACAATGGATGGAGGTCCTCAATGCCAGATATGAAATCAGAGCCAAATACCTGGACATATCGTATGCTTTTGACATGGTCTGGCACCCTGCCCTACTCACCAACCTCTCTTCCTATGGTATCCAAGGCCATCTCCACTCATGGCTAGCAGACTTCCTCTCCTGTCGCAGTCAACGTGTGGCCCTAAATGGAGTTCTTTCATCCCCTCTTCCTGTCCAGGCCGGAGTTCCTCAAGGCAGCGTTCTGGGCCGTGTTCTTTTTCTGGTTTTCATCAATGAAATGAAGTCCTTTCTTTCAAGCTTCTGGGTCTCACTATCTGCCATGATCTTTCCTGGGAAAGCCACATTTCCAACCTGGCCACCAAAAGCCAGTCGCTGACTGGGAATCCTCCGTCGTGCAAAGTCCTTCCTCGGCCCACCTGAGCTCCTGACCACATACAAAGCTTTCGTCTGCACCCTGATGGAGTACTGTTTTCCCCTCTGGGCTGGTGCTCCTGCCTCCCACCTTTCTTGGTTTCACGCCGTGGAAAGCAAGGTATTTCGAATGACTGGCATCTCCCGCAATGAGGCCGAGTCTTTGGGCCTCTCACTCTCTCACCGCAGGTTGGTTGGTGGTCTTTCTGTCTTCTACCATCTCCTCTCCGGTCTTGCCCTCCCCCCCCCCTGCTCTCTCTCTGCGATTTGTCCCCACCACATTTCCGCAGGGCGCTCAACGTTCGCCAACAACCCCCTTCTGGTAAAACTACCAAAATAACGAATCATTGCTCACCTTCACTGTTTCATTCCTCGTGTTTTTCCCCGCCTTTGGAATAAACTACCTCACTCTGTTCAATCCCATTTTTCCCTCCAGGCCTTCAAAACAGCTGTTCACCACCACCTCTTAATGTCCCCCATCCAAATCCTCGATCTTTTCTACCCCCGATAATCCACCCCAAACCCACCTCCTTCAAATTCCATGCTTTCTTTCCTGAAAGTCGTTGTAATGTCCATCTTGAATACCCCGTGTTCCTCGCCCCCATCCCTCTCCCTTCCACAGACCTCTTAAAGTCTCTGTTCCCCACTGTTTTGTCCTTCCCACTCCCTCCCCTCTTGTCTCATGCCCCTCTTGCTGTGCATTGTGTGTTAGCTCTCATACGAGCCTCGACAATGCATACAAAAAAAACACAAACAGACAGACAGACAAACAAATGTACCCAAACCCAATGCCCTTTCCTTCAGCGACAGTAATAAAGAACATAAAATCCCTGCACTGACCCAAGCACATCTGGGCTTGGTGAAAGGCGAGCTGATGCTCAATCAGTAAAGCAGGTGGGTATGCAACAAGGCTGTGAAGACCAATGAAAATTTGGTCCATCGGACCAACGGGCCCACTTGTGAATGACAAAAAGACACTTTTACACAAACAGTATAAAAGGAAGAAAAATGTGGCAGCACACCGAAGACAAAGGTATATTGTGCAGATAAAATGGGTGTTTTCATCCTCACATTGATCATTCACCAAACATTTCCGAAAACAAATATATAGGATATGAAAACAGCCCCAAAAAGCAGCCAAATATTGTTCAACTTTACATGAATCGGGTGTATACCTTTCCACTGATCTTCACCCCCTTGAATAAGGACAACCACAAAAGGATCCACACTGCCAGCAGGCAGAGCATTAAATCCCACTTCAGCTCACCAACCTCGTCAATTCCTCCTGACATGTTCAGAACCTTCCTCCTGCACACCGGGAAAGAGACCGTCTCAAGTATGCAAGAAAGATGTACTTGACCAATTTTCTACTTATAGGTGTTATCAATTGAAAGTTAACGAAGGTATGATCGCCACTCTCGTACTCCAACAAAGGGGAAAAGGATGAAACGTCAATGGTTGTCATAACTTTGCTTCTCACAGCAGTTCACATACCTTTGCTTCTGTGGTATGGGGAGTTACATGAGTATTAATAAATGCATGATGAACCAGAACTGACGAGGTAGAACCGAGAGTGACGTCAGAGAGCTGTGGAGTAAGGGCAGCAGGAGACGCCATTAAAAACGGTTGAGCTGAAGAACCTACACGTGGCTGACTTTCCTACACAACAACTTCCCAGGACGATTAGCATACCCTTGCTTCCCATGATGGTTAACACACCTTCGCCAACATTTAGTTGATGAAACCTGTAGTCTAAACTGCCTGCCGACGCAGAACACCAGCCTTGACAAAGTCTTGTTGGCCTATTCTTCCATTTCACAATGCGTTGTGCTTCCATGACTGTAGTTTATTTGATCAAAAAAGTTGACAATGCATTTACTGATGATTCAAGTTCAGTCCTGTTATGTTAAGTATGATAATTTAAAAAGTTTGTCAAATTGCCCCCATCCCTTTTTCCACCATCCCCAGCCCTTCGGTCATCACAGATGGGTTTTTTTTCCTTTGACAACAGCTTTAGCCATTTTCAGAGATGACTATGGTGTTTTGGTGTTAGGGAGTTCAATGAAGGATTGATGTTGGAAGGAATAAGCAGGGAGCGGCAGGAGGAAGGTAGATAACGGATAGATGTGCTTTGGCGGAGGTGATATTAAAGCCTATTTGAATCAAATTATGATTCTCTGGTGGTGAAGAATATTATATAATGGCCACCAATGAGGTTTATGAAGATACCGTCTATGGTAAAAATTTATTGTTGAGTGAATGTATAATGAGTGCTTTTTCTCCAAATATATTTTCCAGTGATATCCTTAGTAATGTCCAGGGTGACCCCAAAAACCCCAGAACTATTTAATACTTGCAACTATAATCCATCGCTGAGTCATAAGAAAGAGAGGAGGGAGAAAGCGAGACTGAGGAGGGGAGGGGAGCGATAAGGGGAGGGCAAGGTAAGGCAGCGTGAGGGGACAGCAAAGTAAAGCAATGTGAGGGTAGGGTCCGTCCGGTCAAAACCACCATCCGGACACATCCATAGATAATCACCATCCGGACGACAGGTATAATAAGGGGGGGAGCGAGGAGCTATGGAGACCGAGGAGGGGTGGGGGAGTGAGAAGGTGTGGGAGAAGGGAAGGCAGCATGAAGGGAGGGAAAATAAAGGGGAAGGGAGGGGGGAAGGCAGCATATGGGGAGGGCAAGTTAAGGCAGTGTGAGGGGAGGGTCCATCCATAAATAATCACCATCCAGACACGTATGGAGATAACCACCATCCTGGCATACCCGCCATCCAGATATGTTCGGACACAGAGAGAGAGAGAGAGAGAGAGAGAGAGAGAGAGAGAGAGAGAGAGAGAGAGAGAGAGAGAGAGAGAGAGAGAGAGACGGGTGTAGAAGATAGATAGGGGTGGAGGGAGCGACAGAGGGAGAGGGAAGAGAGATGGGAAGGGGGAGGGGAAAGGTGAGGGGAAGAGAGGGGGATGGGGATTCAGGCAGATGTAACGTCCAGTTTAACGGCACACACATTGATGAATCACCCTGCCTGTGAAACACCGAGAGGACAGTTAAAAGCTGGATCAGGATTCGAACCAGAGCAAGCATGCGTACCTCTTGGCTTTCCAGCCATGATGTGGCGATTCATTACTTCATAACAACTGAAAACATTTTTCACTCATTGTGATGATGTAATATATTTTGCGTTCCTACCTCCGGCATCGAACCGCGGTATCGCATTGAAGCTTGAAGGACACGTGTCAAGTAACTTCACCCAGCACTCCACAAAACGGTTGAAGAAACTTTAAAAAATGAAACATTTAATTTTAATTTGTATTTATCTATGCCAAAGTGACAAGTCCATATAATGGAAGATCGCACAAAAAGGGGAAACATTGTGTAAAATAAAATTTCACGTTTTCAGCGAGCCAGCCACTGCCTGTTGCATCACAGAACAACACGTGGCCAACAAAGGCGAGTGGCCCCTGACCTTTGTTCAAGTCGATCGATATTCAGTATTCAGTGACAGTGCAAATATTGTAGAGTGCTCGCCAAGTGGCTAAAGCACTCAAGGAAGCATTCCAATGGAATGGTTGATAAGGAACGGCTGGCTTGGCAAGTAATGATTTGTCATATTAAACATCTCCCGGAGATGTCAAAGCAATGTCCGAATTAGGCAAATGAACACTTTTTTTTTAGGAGTCAGAACTGCTGCTAAGTTCAATTCTGGAGCTTAAATTATGTAATTCGGCTTAGTTTAAGAGATTATTGAGGTTATGGCATGTGCGGAAATGAAATAAAGCTACAAACACTGGCGTCTCCGGTCGTTTATAAGAATTGCGATGTATCCAGCGATTCGTATCAATGATGAACAGAAATTTCGATAATATGATTGAGGAAAGCAAAAATAAAACTTTTCTCATTAAGAAATCGTTGCGGCCCATTCCAAGTCAAGGCATGGTTGAGCAGGCCAAACAAAAGGTGAATTGTCCCCAGCAAGGTAACCGAGGGTGCCTTAAGATGTCAGTGAGGTGACTGAGGATGTGCCTGATAAAGGATATAATTAAATAAGTCCATTAATTACCTTCTAAAGGGGTGTTTTAATTAACCCAAACACCCAATTTTCAGTCAGACATTTCCTTGGAGTTCCCATCGTATGCATGCAAAGTTTCAGGCTACTAGGTTTCATAGTTTTGGAGTTATGGAGGAGACACACTGACAAACACACACAGACATTTATTCGTATAGATAAAATCCTTATTTATCCTTGAGATAGCCCCAATAATCTGGCGGCGCAATAGTTCTGGTGATCATGGAGTCCATTCAACAGCAAGTCTTCGACTGATGACTGTCAGAAAAGTGCATGTTAAACCAGTTCATTGAATAATTTGAAGTGTGGGGAGCGGTACCATCCTGTTGAAACCATTGCGTCTAACTCGTAAACTCCCTAAGCCCTCCAAAATTTCCGAAGAAATTGGATGTAACGTTTTGTATTGACAGTCACTGCCTTGCCTGTGTCGTCTTCAAACCAGAAAGGACTGAAGATTCCATGTTTACTGATGGCGACCCAGGCAGTGTATTTTCCTGAATTGAGTGGTGGCTCTCGAGCATTAATGGCGGGGGTTTGGGGGTGGGGTGGAGGTGGAAGGAACGGCGGGGCTGTTGTTCATGGTTCAAGGGTATGTTTTAGGTTCAGGGTGGGGGGAGCACCCATTGTGTTCTTTCTCTGTGAATGTGTATTGTATAGCGCTGCTCCTGGTATGGTTTGGTATTACAAGTCATCCTGTTGTTCTGGGGAAATTTATGTGTCTATAAGGACAGGTCCTTTGCTAGTTGAATAAATTCCCAAATGGAGGCTTAGAAAAGCAGAACTAAATCACCTTGATGTGTTTGTTATACATGTATGACATAAAATGTGACAATTATAATTGATATTATCAGAGGTGTGGTGCAGCACACCGGAACAGCGCTTTGGCACCTCAGTCTATCCAACGCGAAGCTTGGCTCTGAAACAGTTTTTTTGTTTTTTTTAATTCCCACTTTCACGATCGGATGAGTTAGTGTGCTTTCATCAGTTTCATTGCCAAATATTTGGGGTCAAAACTTGTCCCGAAGCTTGGGTGTGTCGATACATTCGACACTTTGTCTCGGGAGTGACATGATAACAATACAGATTTTTAGGCAACACAGCCATGTATGAATTGCCGAATACAGCATGGTATAAGTGAGACAAACTTTCTAACATTTTCTATCCAGATTTAGTGAATTATCTTTTGTTGACAAAAAGTATGGAAAACTTTGGACGCTTCCAACCAGTTTACGTCTGGGTGGATCAGTGATGTGTCTGTTCTCGTGAAAAATCTGAATGGCTATGACGTTGTATGAGCAAAGGTAGGCCTATAATACATCAATGACAGACTCATGTTGGCAGAGCAGACAAGCATGACATTATACAGTACATGATAACATCATGGTTACATGCTCTTCCATCTCCTTCAACACTATCGGATGTTTATCTGGCCTCAAAGCTTTATCTTCTTTCATCAACTCCAAGAAAGACACCAACTAATGTGAAAACAACGAAATAACTAATTCAGGCAGACAGGATACCTGGCTTAATGTCCATCTGAGGGATGGCACACACCTCCCTGCCACTGATGACTTTCCCTGCCTGTGAAACATCTGGATGACAGTTTGTAGCAAACCCAGGTGAGATACATCAGAGGGGAATGTACGTACTTTTCGGCCATCTTGTCAGCCATTACCATGTTGTCCGAAATAAAAAAGTTCTCTTTATTTCAATACATAGTTGGTTATAGAGTAGAATAACTTAACTGATCTGACATTTTAAAAAAAAAAATGGAATTCTGAATTGAGATCAAGTGGGTGTGAGTGGGGTTTTTTTTTTTTTTTAATCTATCACTCATTTTGGGGATTCAAATGGTATAGTGTCATATTAAAATAAAACTTGATGTGATGGAAGTTTGGCAATGACGTCACGGCCGAAATGTTTTGCAGAGCTAAGGTACTTCAAAATTTGGCATTTCACCACTGGATCTTATAATGATGACGTCATCGGTGACGTGGCGTGGCAGGCATATTGAATCAAAAATGAAACCTTATCCAATCGATGCGAAACACTTTCGTGTTATCAGCTACACAGTTTGAGTTCGGGTGTAAAAAAAAAAAACATTGGCGTCATCGGTCACGTATTCTGGCAACCATGTTGGATTGAAGGAAAACATTTAAAATTCCTTTTATCTGAAACCGCTTACCCAATCAATGCAAAACTTTAAATATGTGATCCAATCAATGCAAAAGGGAATACAACCCAAGAAGAATACACGTTTGATACCAATTGTCATGGGTCATGTGTCCGAACAAAGTGGAGCAGCTTGTGCCCTGGCATCACTGCTCACAGTTATTTCAGTGTGTGTTTAGTTATAATTTATCTTACCCTATTACCTGTTTCTTGCACTGCATGTCTTTAATATATGGTTGGGAATGACATGGTGCCATTTGAAGTGCATGAATATTTTGAAACAACTTTCTGTAGTGTGCATATAGTAGCTCATATTCTGTTTTCATTAAAAAATCCCCCAGCTGCTAGCCTCTCATGCGAACTGTGGTGATGGTATTGGTCTTCAATTTGCTTCATGAGGTTCAAAAGTCTGGTGTTGGCTTAATGGTGAGGGCGGCTGGTTGGCTTAAGACATTGGAGTCTTAAGCTCAAGCCCTATCATTCTGTTGAATTAACACCAGGTGCGTTTACTCAACCTGCCTTCCTGAGTACCAGTGGAGGTTGGTGAAATGAGTACCAGTGTCGGGGCAACAGGGGGCATTGTATCAGCTTTATAGCTGTGCCCACAGAAAATGTTGCAGTCAAGCAGCTACAGGCTGCATATGAATCTATACAAATATAAGGCAATGTGTGTATGTGTGTGTGTCCTCCATAACTCCAAAACCATCAAACCTCGCAGCCTAAAACTTTGCAAGCATACTAAAACAAGCTCCAAGGAAGTGCAAGTGTGAAAATTGGGTGTTTGAGTTAATTAAAACACTCCTTTTGATGATATCCTTCATCAGGTGATCCTTGGCCACCTCGTTGTCTGGGGTCTTAAAGGCGTTTCCTGGGTAACCTCGCTGGGGTCTGAAGCCACCATGTTTTTTGGCCTGCTCAACCATGCCTTGACTTGTAACAGGCCACAACGACTTCCGAACGATAAAGTATTTTTTTTTAACTTTCCTCACTCATATTATCGAATGCCTTTTCATTATAGGCATGAATCGCAATGTTTATAAACGCCCGGAGACGTCAGCGTTTGTTGTTTTATTTCATTTTTACACATGCGATCGCCATGAATATCTCTTACACCAAGGAGAAATGCAAAATTTAAGCTCCAGAATCGAACTTGCAAGCAGTTCTGACTCCTAGAAAAGTCTTCATTTGTCTGTGGCTTGGTTCCTGCTCTGTCCTCAGTCACTCTCAGCGAGTGGTTCCTGCTCTGTGCTCCGTCACCCTGAGCGACTTGTTCCTGCTCTGTGCTCCGCCAACCTGAGCGAGTGGTTCTCTTAAATAACACCAGATTTCCAAGCCATTTGCCACATTAACGTGTTTTCTTAATTACTGAACCAATTTTTTGTCCACCCGTCCACACACAGCTGTTTATAAAGAATAACAAGTCTGAAGACGACAGTGGTTTCCGAGCAGTATTTGACGATGTAGATTGTTTCAGAAGTCAAGGATGAGACAATGTGATAATGTTTGACCAAGTTATAAAAATGATCAACATGATATGGTACGAGTATGCCTGGTGTTGGCTTAATGGTTAGGGTGGTGGGCTTAGGATCCGAGTATCCTGAGTTCAAATCCCACTCAGCTGTTGAATTAATACCACGTGGGGTTGACTCTGCCTGTCATCCTTCCGAGGTCGGCAAAATGAGTGCCAGCATGCTGGTATCCTGTGTCGGAGTGGCGACCCGTCCAGGATTGTACCCAATCGCCAAGGAGACTGCTTCGGCAGCACCAACGCTCTGCACAGAGTATGGTCCCAGTGGTGGTGGTGGTGGTACGAGTGACGGGTTATTAGCTGCAAAATGTCGAAAACCCGGTTTCGTTCAACAACTTAAAAAATTTGACCTTTGCATAACCTTTAAAGGTAATAAAACAATGTTGTGGACATTAAAATAAGGAAACAGGATACGTGCTATAGCTTATTGGAGTTAGTTCGTCGAAGAAGTCGAAAACCCGGTTCGATTCCCACAACTTTGAAAATTTGACCTTTGTGAACTTTAAAGGTCAAAGGTCAAGGATTATGACCTTTGGTGCAAAACTTCCTCTGGAACATTCCAGGAACAATATAAGGTCATATAGGCCATATGGCATTTCGCACTCCTCGGATTATCCATACTTTGATGAAATCAGCATAAAAATAAACTTGAAGGGGGCGCCACGGGCAAGGCGTTCGAGATAGAGCAAAATGGTCTCAAGACTTAAGGTGGGGAATGACCTCAAGATTATGCATAAAAATATTGTCATCCTCGCTCTCAAAGTTTGGGCGGTCGTATGATTTTTATGTCAAAATTCACAATTTTCTAAGTTCATGAACTTGTGACCTTGACGTTGGGACAAAAATGAAAAATCGAGCTCCGTGGGGCTATGCAGGTGTCATTGGGCTAAGCAAATACTGAAACCCCTGCCAGGTTCGACAAACCACCTCAGAGATGTAACTTGAAATCGGCTACCCCCTAAAAACACACGTTTTTGGGGCGTGGCTCTGCCCATAATGGGAGCAGCATGCCCATTCTCAGGAAAACACAACTAGATCATGATATAAACCTCCCACCCAAATTTTATCAGGATCGGATCAAAACCCACAGAGCTATGTTCGGGACAGACAGTCAGGCAGACACACCCATAACGAATATAGTAGTCACTTACTGACTCGTGAACCAACAAGTCTGGAGACTGCGATGGTTCACGAGCAATGTACACGGTTCGCCTTTTTTATTTTTTGACCTTCGAGGGGACGCCACGGGCAAACTGGCGGGAATCGGGAAAAACGTAAATGATGAAAGTTGTAGTACTCGAAGAGCACTACTTGCATACCAACTTTCATTCGAAACAGTTTAAAACCCGAGGAGCTCGTTGCCCAATTTATTGATTTAGTTGACATTTTCTAAGTTGGTGACCTTGTGAACTTGGGACGAAAATGAAAAAAAATCGAGCTCCGTGGGGCTATGCAGGTACCATTGGGCTAACCAAAAACCGAAACCCCTGCCAGATTCGACAAACCCCCTTGGAGAAGATGCAAATTGAAACCGGCTACCCCCTAAAAACATGTTTTTTGGGCGTGGCTCTGCCCATAATGGGCACAGCATGCCCATTCTCCAGAAAACACAACTAGATCATGATACAAACCTCGTACCCTAATTTTATCAAGATCAGATCAAAACCCACGGAGCTATGCTCAGGACAGACAGACAGGCAGACACATACACATACACACCCATAACGAATATAGTGGTGACTTACTGACTCGTGAACCAATATTTGGAACATATCCTTGAGACTTCTATGTAAATGCAACGTTTTTTTTCGGTGAAAGCTATTCAAGTTTTGTGGGTTGCACATAGTAAGTACTATAGATAATAATCACACTGACTACAACCAGCCGAGTCCCGAAAAATTGCCGATATCGGCCAAGTGTGTGTGTGTGTGTGTGTGTGTGTGTGTGTGTGTGTGTGTGTGTGTGTGTGTGTGTGTGTGTGTGTGTGTGTGTGTGTGTGTGCGTGTTGTTCATAACATATTGTTGTAGAGCCGGGTGTCGGCAGCAAGCATGACCGCCAGGTGGAGCAGTAGAGTCAGCTCCACCGAACACCCGGAATCTAGATCGTGCTTCTTGGAGAACTCTGAAAGGCATGGGTCCCTTACAGGACCGTGAATCGCCAATAATTCGGCCGTGTGGAATAGGGTTAATTAACAACTTCAATATACCTAAGTATCCACGTGGCAAAGCTACCGGGGAAATCACACCCTCGGCAGGCCTCGAGCGGAACAAGACGTTACCGTGCTTGAACCGTGTGTAACCAGAGCGGATGGTTACCAGGACCCATTGGACCAAATGCACAATTTGCCACTTCCCAATTTCCCAACATGCACCGTGCTAAGCCAATGAAAAACACAGAAACGAGCTGATACATT
>NC_140978.1:22885500-23245500 GCF_056783735.1 Eptatretus burgeri
ACCCATAATGGACCTTCCGATGGGAGCATTCAGCGGTTGTGGAGCACTTCAAGCACATGGAAGCGTAAAAATTCAAAATAAAGGCAACAGTGGCTGCCCACCAAGTGTTACCAAGGACCAAGGGAACATTGATCTTGTGAGAGATTCTGCGATTGAAAGTCCTAAGAAATCCGACCATCAGCATTCCCAAGAACTGGAAATCTCATCCTCGTCTGTGTGGTGTATGCTCACTTCTGAACTCAAGCTCTGCTTTTGACATCATAGCTGCATGGCACGAACGAACTCTGAATGACATGGAAAGCCGAGTATAAATGTGCGATTGGTTCATTGACCGAAAGGAAAGGTACCTAAATTGGATCAACGCCTTGTGGTTCAGTGATGAAAAACACTTCGATTTGAATGGGGCTATCAACAATCACAGCAACATCCTCTGAGGTGCTGAGTCTCCTGAGATAGTGTTTAAGATGTGTCTCAAGGGCCCTGAGTCCACTTGCCTCTTTGCAATGAATGCCAGTTGTGGTATGCTGGGACCATATTGGTTGGAGGACGTCAATGGTAAGACGGTTACAGTCAACGATGAGTGGTACCGCAAGGTCCTCTGCCGATTCCACACTAATCTCACTCTACTGCTGTCTCCAAACCAACTCAGACTTGCGTGGTTCATGCAGAGTGGTGCCCCACCGCACACTGCAGATGAAATCATCGACTTGCACCACCAGCTGTTTGGAAATCATGTCATCAGCCTGGGCACAGTCCATGAGTGGGGTGCCCTACAGCCCAGATTTGAATCCACTGGATTTTTTTTATTTTGGGTGCTGCCAAAGGTCAAGTTTACACCAACAAACCTCGAACTCTAGCTGTACTGAAGCAGGAAGTGAAGGACTACCATCAGGCTACAACTTCAGCCACTTGCAGATGAGTTGTGGAGAATTTTGGAGTCGGGATCAAAGCCTGCTTGAACAGAGGTGGAGCACACATTGAAAATGTCAATTACAAGCAGTATAATCAGTGATTTGAAAATGGAATGGTGTATACTTTCCATTAATGTATCACTGAACTTGCTACCTTTTGTAATTTTTCTACAATAAAACGTTCAAATCGTGCACATTTTTGGAACACCCCGTATATGTATGATAGCTATCATTTTTTCCACATGGACTAACTTCCAATAAGGATATGCTGAGCATTAATCAATATAGATGATAATATCCCACTTGATCGTTGTTTACTTACTTCCAAAACTCAGTGGTAGGAGAAGTGTAATTTAAGTAGTTGAATCCATTTCCCCCAGGAGTAAAATTGTGTGTCACTGTATCAGCCAGGCAGTTAGCTGTGTTCCATGTGTGGTTGCAGGTAGCCCAGGGAAGATCATTGGTGAAAGAGTAAGCCAGGTAGAACAATGCCCAGGTCATGATGATGTTGTAGTAGATAATAGAGAAAGACAAGCAGACGACACCTCCAATTCCAATGCCTGTTTAAGTTAGAGATCAGAATATACCCTCTTCCAAATTTAATCAATGATGTTTGTAAATCAGTGTAGGTCATTGCAGAGTTTACGACTGTATAATGCACTTGTGGACTATTGTACATTATTATACATTGCAGAGTAATGCAATTAATAAGTGACTGATGACAGCCACAAACAATGCCCTATGTACCCGATGTGGGTGACGATTTGCACTTTGGCTGCAAAAAACCCAATGCTACAAAGCATGTAAAAGAGCCATGCCGATAACTGACCTGTGAAGAGTGGGCAGATGTTTGTCCAGCAAGTGATCCCACCTTGTGCTGTGTATTGTCCAACTGCCATCTCAAGGAATACGAGAGGGGTGCCACAAAACAGCACGAAGATAAGGAAAGGGATGAGAAATGCACCTGAAAAATGTCATTAATCACTTTGTGCACATTTCAGCAATGGCTTTTTGATACCTGTCAATCAATTATTAAACAAGTAAAATAGATATAAAATGACATAGCTCACATTGTTTTAGTAATTTTGCTGAACGGAGTTAAAGGGCTAGCCCATATTTATGTAAAACTAAAGTGGACGCCAGCCTACCGGTCGGCCATCTTTGATTAGATTGAAAAATAAAGTGAGGTCCACGTGTATGCCATCATGTACTGTGCTTGTGCCAAGGTTGAACAAAATCGGACCATGCTTGTCTGAGAAATGCTTGGGAACACATTTCAGTAAAATAATGGCCGCCAGTCGGTCATGTTGAATCTGATCTTGTTAAAGACATAACATTCTCATGTAATCCATCATTCTTTATCTGTGGTCAAGTTTGAACAAGATTGGTAAATGCATGTCGAAAAAATGGTTGAGGACGTGTTTGATACTGGTTTGTTATTTTTACAACTAAAATGGCCACCAGTCAACCAGTCGGCCATCTGTGATCAGATTGCAAAATAAAGTGAGATGCACATGTATGCCATCGTGTATTGTGCTTGTGACAAGGTTGAACCAAATCGGACCATGCATGTCTGAAAAATGGTTGGGGACACATTTAAGTAACAAAATGGCCAGCAGTTGGCCATGTTGGATCTGATCTTGGAAAAAGAAGAAATGCTTGTGTTAGTCATCATTCTTTATCTGTTTGCCAAGTTTGAATAAGATTGGTAAATGCATGTCCAAAAATGGCTGAGGACATGTTCGACACAGGGGTTTTTTTACAAATAAAATGGCCGCCAGGCCACCATCTTTAATCGAATCGCGAAACAAAATGATATACATATATATGCCGTCATATGTTGTCATTCTGCCAAGTACGAACAAAATTGGTCCATACAATTTCACACACATGCACACGCGCGCACGAAAATCGAGAGCAAACCCATAAGCCCCCATTTCGGACGAAGTCCAATGGGGGCGAAAAAACAAAAGAAAGTTGACATTGCAGTAAATAACCCTTTGAGAAATGTCTTATGCATGTACCAAGCCATTATTATATGTCAAACAATGTGCAAATTGGACAAATCAACACAAATGCATCATGGATATGTCATTACCCTGCACTCACGAAGCGAAAAGCAGTGTTAGGCATTCGGTTGTGTTTGTGCGTACGTGCATGTATGTATTTTAAAAATTCATTTTCTTGGCAATCGTTGGTCCGATTGACACAAAATTTTACCATAGGAGTGCCTCCACCTTTAGAATTGTTTTTTTTATTCACAATTATGACGTCATAGGTCACGTGGTACGGACACCATCTTGGAAAAACGTTACACCTCTATATCTCAATGGTAAAAATTGAAACATGGCTCATTGTCAAGTACTCCCAATGGGGAATAAGATATGTGTATGATGATGTCATCGGTGCCTTCGTGATGACGTCATAATTCGATATGTACAAGACTTATCTGATCATTATGAATTTCTTTTCTCAGCAAATGTTGGTCTGATGGACACAAATGTTTCACCATAATGGACCTTCCGATGATAATCATGAATGCAGAATATTTTAATGATAATCATGATGTCATAGGTCATGTGATTGTGACGTCATTGATTCCCTCTTTGAAAATTCTATCTATATTCGATTTTTTCAATCCGCTATCATCTGCGTAAATACATGGAGCACATAATGTGAAGATTTCAGAAGTATGAACAGAATATGTTCGGAGAAAAGTGTGTTAGAAGTTCCCGACTTATGCCCATTATATTATGATTATGATTATATTAATATTTTATGATTATGATTATGATATTCGATTTTTTGAATCTGCAATCATCTGCGTAAATACATGGAGCACATAATGTGAAGATTTCAGAAGTATGAACAGAATATGTTTGGAGAAAAGTGTGTTAGAAGTTCCAAGCTTACACCCATTATATTATGATGGAGTTCCCGTTGTATATTATTATTTCCATTGTGAATGACCTTGTGTCTTTAAAAAAAAATTTAGCATACTTAACCGCATTTTTTTTTACGGAAGAATTGAGAGATGATGGAATCTCATGAGATCATGAATTAAACGTGTTTTTTTTTTTTTAGTTACTTTTAACATTGTTCTTAACGAACGAGTAAAGTAGTGCTAACAACGGGAAGAAAGGAGGAAGAAATTGTGAATTTAACGTTCCATCATTATTACCCTCGCCGAAGGAGAGGGTATTGAATTTTGGTCCGTTTGTATCTGTCTGTTTGTCCACACAGAACTTTCGTGTTTTTCTCCTCAACCACTTGGCGGAGTGAGACAAAATTTTCACAATAGGAGTGACTACTCATGTGGAATGTTTTGTTGATAATTATGACGTCATAGGTCATGTCGTGTCGCAGCCATATTGGAAAAACAGAAAACTTTGGACCTCTATATCTCTGAAACCACACCAAGGAAAAAATTGAAACTTGGCACATGGCAAGTACTCCTCATGGGGAATAAGTGTTATTTTTTATGTCATAGGTGCCTTCGTTATGACGTCATAATTGCATCTGTAGAACGCTACGTCTGATCAATATGAAAAAAATTGAAAACTTTTGACGGTCACCTGTTCCATCAACATAAAATGTTCCAAAGAAAAAAAATGATGACGTCATCGGTCACATGATTCGGCAGCCATACTGTTATAAAAAAAAACCTTCAAACACCTTCCCTAAAGTGGCTGAAAAGATTCAGGCGAAACTTCACACGTGTGACTAACTATCAATGAGGAACAAAAGGTTCACACATGATGGCATAGGTCACATGGTTTGGCAGCCATTTTGGATTTACCCGAAAACCTACAACAAAAAACCTCTTCTCCAGAATGGCTGGACATATCAAGGGGAAACTTCAAACAAATGTTCCCCAAGCCATGGGTGTCCAAGTTTGTGAAGGAAAAATTGATGTCACATGGTTTGGCAGCCATAGTGGATTGAAGAAAATATTAAACAATGTTTTCTCTGCAACCGCTTAATCAATCAAAGTCAAACTTCACAATTGTGATCTCGTAGTGAGGTGGAATGCATTTCTTAAATCTCAACTTGAGCGGACGTATGGTCTGGCAGCCTGAATTATTTAATTTTTATCTTTTGTTATTTTTATTTTGAGTAAGGCTCATTTAGCTGTGCCTGGATGTGGTTTAGGGTAGAGCAGCAGCTGAAATACGAATCCTATCCAGGTTCCTCCTGATGACTTCATCTTTGCTTTTTCCTTGTTTGGGTTCCTTCTGATGACTCCAATGCAGGACTGACTGTACCTATTTGGTCTTCCATTTGATTTCAATTAAATTTATTTTAATCCCATTCTAAATTCAATTAAACAAAAATTAAAAAAAGTCATAGGTCAGGGTCAGGTGTCCAGTCAAAGCAGCGCTGCATCAAAGCAGGACATCTTTGTACCTGGTCATCACTGCCAGCTTTAATAAAGTGGCAGCTATAATGTTGTCTCTTCTTAATTATGTAACACCAGTGCACAAACGCTACATAAAATGACACAAACACCACACAAAACAAGTCTTGGCAAGGGTCTGCAATATCTGATTGCTCTTTTTCTTGTTTACTTTTAAGATTGTTCTTAATGAATGGGAACAGGAACAATGCAGGCATGTTTTAATTGTTCAGGCCTTCACTTTTGTGCTCCTGTCGTTTTTGAGTTTAGACAAAATGTGTGTGTAATTCATTTCACATGTTTAATGTGAAAAGGATGTATTGCACCCTTTTTGAATTGAATTGCCTGCCAGCAGAGGAAAACTTTTCATGTTTCACATGGACAATAAAAAATAATGAAATGATAGTCCAAGTGGCCTCCTTCTGCACCTAAGTTCCCTCGCGTATCCTTGTGTAATATTGTTAACAATTGGAAAAAAGGGGAGGGGAGAATAGAGAGTTGGAGCTGGAAGGGGGTGGGCGGAGGTGGACAGAGTTGGCCGTGGGGGGGGGGACAGAGTTTGGAGAGGGTTGATGGGGGATGGGGGTCTAGGACTTTTGGTGGGAAAGGGGGGGGTGAAGACTTTGGGTGGGGAGTGTTGAGGACTTGTATGGGAGAGGGAACTTGAAAACAGTGCAGGAAGAAGTTTGAAGACTTGTGATTGGAGAGGGGGGGTGGAGAGGGATTAGGTGGAGAGAGACCTTGGGTGAGTGAAGGGTAGATGGGATACAGAATTGGGAGAGGGGTTTGAGGCTTGGGTGAGGGGGTTTAGGACTTGTGGTGGGGTTTGAGGCTTGGGTGAGGGGGTTTAGGACTTGTGGTGGGGTTTAGGACTTATGGTGGGAGGTGGGGGGGGTTGTCAACCTTGGGTTTGGGGCAGGGAGTTGTGGAGGCTTGTGGGGATTGAGGACTTAAAGTCACATTTTACATTACGCAGAATTTCCGTGGGTCCCTGCTCGTATAAAAAACTGGATTGTCGCTTCAGATAGCCTCTATTTACACGGGCCGTCTGTGCCGGGATATTTTGATCCCACGATTGTCTGAAAATTTCTGAGCTAAAATGTGTTCAGTAATCACAACTTACCGTTTCCCAAGATCACCAGAGTGAAAGCCAAGTTTTAGTGGTGGAACGCGCAGGACCCAGAATGATGGAAAACGTTTCATTCCTTTATAAACGTTTATTTATGAGTTTGGGAAGAAAGGTGGACAGGACATGCAAAGCAGAACAAACCAAGCGAATCAACAGACATAATATAAGCAAGGTGAAGGGAATACGCAACTTCTGTACAGGGAAATGGGAAATGGTGGGTGTCCCTACTTGTTTGTATTAGTTGGCATTGGCATTTCCTCATCCTTTCTTTTTCTAAATTTTGAAATTGACAATTAATACACCCACCCCCTTGCATACGTAATGGAAATACACCTTCAAATTTCAATAAATGCTACAACAGACAAGAATATCAAGAACAAGGGACTTCAAAACAATTCAAAGTAAATATACAACTCTTTACCTCCTCCGTTTTTGTAGCAGAGATATGGGAAGCGCCATACATTTCCAAGGCCGATTAAACTTCCAAGCAGAGTAAAGATTAAATCAAACTTGCTGCTCCATTTTTCTTTTTTAGTTTCATTTTTCACCTCCTGGACCAAGCGATTCTCATCAATCATGTTGAGACTTTTGTTGTCCAACTGAACTTCCTTAGCTTGTTTTGCATAATATACCTATCGACTGTTCATTGTTAATGTGTAACCATTTCCAAGTGGTCTATGCTTGCACATTTCTGGATGCAATAACAGTTGAACTTTGGTAATTGCTGTGTAGATTGTGGTTCCTTCTTTTTAACACCAACATGATGCAATCATACATATTGTTGTGGTTGAGGAAATTCGCAAACCACCATTCAGGTCCCATAGGTGAGATATCTCTGTAATTACATGTGTAGTTAGCCCCAAACCCGTTTAGAAAAAATAAATGTGATTCATTCGGGCTGCGACCCTTTAAGACAGCCGTTTTTCTGTTCTATCTTTATTTTGAACCAACCACGTCTCAACCACCATCACACAACAACCACCAACCGCAACGCTGCTTCACAACAACAACAACGCCAACAGCCACGACCTTTACCTTCACAACTCGCTCCTGCAAACATCGCATCACCGCCATTCCAAATGTCGCCATGGCCATAAACCACCATAATAAACCCTCCACCACCTTCACCTCTCCTTCTGCGGCCATTCCCGCACCGCTTGTGAACGCCGAGCGTCAGGCTGTCCTGGCCTCGTACGGGACGCGCGCCGAACCGCGAGTGCAAAGTGCGGCCTTTCCGAGGAGAATTCGGATCAGGAATGATACACGCCCACTTCTGATCCGTCCAATCAACAAGCGCGGGGCGGTTTGGAGGAGAATCGGGATATGCAAATTCTCGGATCAGGGGAGACTCACGCGCCTTTTCCTCCGTCCAATGGGCGAGCGTGGCTCCACCCCCGAGCTCGTTCTGATCCAGAAATTTGCATATGGGTTCTCCTGCCGGCCGATAAAGTGCCGAGCGTAGGGTCGAGTCGGGCTCGGAAGAGTCAGTTTTGGAGAGCAGAGTGTGGCAGCGGCAGAGTGTGGCAGCGGGAGAGTCAGTTGGAGAAGAGTCAAGGCGAGTTGGAGAAGAGTCAAGGCGAGTTTGAGAAAAGTCAAGTCGGGTCTGGAGAGGAGAAGTCTGTCAGAGCTCGCAGTCTGTCGGGGTTCGGAGTCTGTCGGGGTTCGGAGTCTGTCGGGGAGCTGCAGAGAGAAGAAGCCTGGAGCGTGGTCGAGGTGATTTGCTGCAGTCGGCTGAGGAGAATTGGGGAGGAGACCGAAGGGTTCGGGTCCGAGGCAAGGAAGACGGCAGTCGGCGACGAGCTCGCAGTGGAGTCGCTCGTCGCGGGACCCAAGCAAGCCAGCTATCCTCTTTCCCCAGAGCATCAACAATTCCCCCTTCCCCCCCCCCCGCGCTGAGATAGTGTGAAAAGGGGGCCCCGTTCCCACCCACTCCAAGCAGTGCCAACGAAACCCGCGAAGGAGCGTGGAGTCGGGGCACCGCCGCGCCGCCACATTTGCGGCTCATCACAAAGACACGGGTAGGATCCACCCGGTCTCACGGCCCACAGGCCCCGTCTGCCCCCTTGTCTTTGAGGGTGGCCCTTTTCTTTTGCTTTTGAGTAAATGTGTTGTTGGCGCCGTCTGTAAAGTAAAACTGTGTAAGTGTTGCCGTGTGCACGCGTCGTCGGTAGTAGATCTGCATTGTTGTGATTTTTTGTTACATCTGCTTTTGGTGCATAATTGTAATTGTATATGTGTGCTCTCCGTGTGCCGCGGAATAAATGTACATTATGTTGAACTGTTTTTCCCGTTTCGCTTAGTATTTTCTTTAATTGAATCTCCATCTTGCTTCACGTAAAGGGTTGGTAGTGGGCTTAATACGCCCGATAATTAATCGGAACCGTCGAGGCCGACAATAACACCGCTCGGTTATCCCGCTAGTACGGAACGGGTCGCTTAAGTGGCCCATGTCCAGAGTCGACCTGCGGCGAGGTGCGATCGCCCGGTCTACTCTTCGCGTGGGTACTTATGTAGGTCGAATTTGGCGAACAACCCTATCCCACGTGGGGGGCCGATTGGCTCGACCGTGGTGAGGCCGAAAGGCCCACCCGTGATTAGCTCCCGGCGTTAGTCCGAGAGGGTCACGACAGAATTGTCCGTCCGGTGGGCGACGTGCCACAATTCGAGTTACGTGGCCGTTCGCACGCCGGCGGGTGCGAATTCGCGACAATATATTAGTTTGTGACATTTTCTTTCTTGTCTGTCGTTTGGTGTTCATCCTCCCTATAAAAACCTGGTTCATACTCTAGATGGTAAAGAGAACCCAAGTTAAAGTCCCATATACAGTGCCTATAGAAAGTCTACACCCCATTTCAAAATTTTCACCTTTTGTTGCCTTAGAGCCTGGAATTAAATTGCATTAAATCAGACTTTTTCCACCTTTATGTACACATTGTTACACACAACTTCCAAAGGCAAAAACAAATTTCACAAAACTAATTAAAAATACAAAACTAGGTTATCTTCGTAGGATGTGTCCACCCCCCTGAGTTAATACTTGGTGGAAGCATCTTTGACAACAATTACAGCTGTGAGGCTGTTGTGATAGGTCTCTACCAACTTTGCACACCTTGATTGGGCAATATTTGCCCATTCTTCTGAACAAAACTGTTCAAGCTCAGTCAAGTTGCATAGGGAGTGTTGATGGACAGCAATCTTCAAGTCATGCCACAGATTTTCAATTTGATTTAGGCTGGGGCTCTGGGTGGGACACTCAAGGACATTTACCTTTTTGTTCCTTAGCCACTCCAGTGTAGCTTTGGCTGTGTATCTCGGGTCGTTATCATGCTGAAAGGTGAACTTCCATCCCAATTTCAGCTTTCTTGCAGAGGGCAGCAGGTTTTCCTCTGGGATTTTTCTGCATTTTGCTCAATCCATTTTCCCTTCTATCCTAACAAGTACCCCAGTCCCTGCTGATGAGAAACATCCCCGGAACATGATGTTGCAATGATCATGCTTCACAGAAGGGATGGTGTTCTTTGGGTGACGTGCTGTGTTGGGTTTGTGCCAAAAATTCCATCTTGGTTTTGTCAGACCACAAAACGGGTCTGAAGCGGGACTGACGGTGGGTGACCTTTTTTGAGTAATGGCTTCCTTCTTGCCACCCTCCTGTACAGGCCAAACTTGTGGAGTGCTTGGGATATTGCTATCACATGCACACAGTGACCAGTCTTTGCCATGAAGGCATGTTGCTCTTTCAAAATTTCCATTGGCCTCTTGGTGTCCATTCGGATCAGGCTCCTGATTTTACTCAATTTACTTTTGCATACCACGTCGAGGCTCGTGCCAGAGCTAATACACAGAAGCATATAACAATGCAGGAGACAAGAGGGGCAGGAGAGGGAAGCACAAAATAGTGGGGAACAAAGACAATAGGAGATCTCTGGAATGGAGAGAGAGGGATGGGAATGGAGAGGGATGAGAGGGAGAGGGATGAAATAAACCCTGATTGTTTACACGGGGTAAACAAGATGGTACTACAGGGACTTTGAGGAAGGAAAGCAGGGAATTTGAGGAAGGTGGTTTTGGGTGGATTAACAGGGGTAGTAAACATCAATATTTTGGATGGGGGAAGATATGAGATGGCAGTGAACAGCTGTTTTGAAGACCTCGAGGGAGGAGTGGGATTGAAGAGAGTGTGAGAGTTTGTTCCAAAGCTGTGGAAAAAGAGGAATGAAAGAGTGAAGGTGAGCAGTGATTCTTGATTTTGGTAGTTTTACCAGAAATGGGTTGCTGGCGGACCTTAGGCGCCCTGTAGAAATATGGGGGGGGGGGGATATCGCAGTCAGAGCAGGGGGTCGAGACCAGAGATGGTAGTAGACAGAAAAACCACTGACCTACCTGCAGTGAGAGAATGAGAGACCCAAAGACTCAGCATCATCGTAAGAGATCCCAATGATCCTAAAAGCCTTTGTTTACACAGCGTGAAGTCAAGCTAGGTGTGAGGCAGGAGCACCACCCCAGAGGGTGGAGCAGTACTCCATCAGACTGCAGATGAAAGCTTTGTAAATGGTTAGAAGCTCAGGTGTGCCAAGGAAGAAATTGCATGACATCGGATGCCCAGTCGGCAACTGGCTTTGGAGGCCAGCTTGGAGATGTGGCTTTCCCAGGAAATATCGTGGCAGATAGCGAGACCCAAAAGCCTGAATGAAAGGACTTCTTCAAGGGGATTGCTGAGAAAGTAGATTGGGGGGGGGGGGTAATTCCAGACAGTCCTTTTGGAGAGACATGGTGAGGGTGTGAGATTTGTTTGGATTGTAAGACATATTCCAAGTGTTTGACCAGCTTGTGGTTTTATCCAGATCTGCAGAGAGTGAAGAGGCTGCTGCCTGCCAATAAGAGAGATGAGAGATGGTATGACAGAGAGTACAGTCATCAGCAATGAAATAAAGAAAATTTTCCAGGGAATCTGAGAGATTATTGATGTAAACTATAAAAAGCACAGGGCCAAGAACACTGCCTTGAGGAACTCTAGCCTGGACGTGAAGAGGAGATGAGGGAATTCCATAAAGCGCCATGTGTTGACTGTGAAAGGAGAGGAAGTCTGTGATCCATGAGTGGAGATGGTCTTGGATACCAGAGGAAGAGAGTTTGGTGAGCAGTGCGGGAAGTCAGACCGTATCAAAAGCTCGCGATATGTCTCGGGAGATGGCGCTAATCTTATGCTTGGTATTTAGGACCTCCATCCATTATAGGGAAAGCAGAAGTTGCATGTCCAGGGTTGAGTGACCTGGTCTAAATCCAAATTGATGATCGGAAATCAAGCCATTGAAGAAGAGGAAGGATTTGATGTTGGAAGAAATGATGGATTCCAAGACCTTGCTGATGATTAGGTACAGGCTGATTGGTCTATCGTTGCAGAGATCAGTTTTGTCCCTTTTTATGCAGAGCGGTAATGTTTGCTGATTTCCAAGCAGATGGCAGATGATCTTGAGAAAATGAGAGGGTGACTTAGACAGAGAGAGGGTGAGCAAGAGGAGACGAGCAGGCTTTTAGGACACGTGGGCTGATGCCGTCTGGACGGGTTGCAGATTCCGAGTCAAAGTTTGACAGCAAGCTCTCCACCTTGTCAGGAGAAAAGGACACAAAGTCCAGGAACAGTTGGGTACAACTGGGTAAGGTGGGTAAAGAAAGCAAAGGATTTGTGACACGATTTAGAAGCAGAGTTGAGGCATTCAACCTTTTTGCATGCATTGTCAGCTGTGCAGCCATTTGAGGTAAGAGAGAGGATGGAGGGGGAACATACACCAGAAACAGACAACCAGACACCACCAGGATTTGAAAGAGGGAGAGAGATTTGAGAGTTCAGATTTAACATGAGAAAGATGTTGTTTCCTGCCTCTCCTCAAGTATATACACACTTGTTCCAAGCTTTGTGGAAGGAACTGAGATTGCCTTCAGTAGGATTTGCCTTCCATGCGGTGAAAGCAAGTGGTTTCAGGACAACTGCCTCAACACAAGCTTCAGTGTACCATGGGTGGCAGGAAGGACAACTAAAGACGAGATGGGATAAATCTGTGCATGAGAGAGAGCAAATTTCTTTGAAAGAATTCCAGGATGAGTTGGTGTTGGTGAGAGTAGAAATGGGAGACCAGTCTCGAAGTTTGATGGCTGCTTGAAGACCCTGCCAGTCGGCCTGAGTGAAGTGCCAGACTCGTCGGTGCTGAGGTGGTTCTTTACTAACAGCGAGAGATATTGTTGCGAATCTGGAAGCCATGAGCACACAACATACAGGTCCTTTAGATCAGTTCTATCAGTAATTACATGTTGCCAGTTAGGGTCCTGACCCTAGTCTAATGGGTAATTAAATATTCCTGCGCTGTGCAGTTATTTTAATAGTCAGGTTTTCTTTTCCTTTATTTTTACACCACCGACGTCACCGCCGACGTCACCGCCGACGACACCGCATCACCCTCACCTTCACTTCGCTTCCTTCACCTCGCTCTGGTCGACGTCAGGGGTGGGCAGAGCCCCTGCAGAAACATGTTGCTCAAATTCCCCGACTGTGAGATGGTCGGTCCTTTGGAAGAAGGCGGAGTTCGGGGAGGAGCCACGCGGCGGCGCTCGACCAATCGGCGTGCAGCGGGTGGGGTGACCGTCGCTCGGCCAATCAGACTTCTCCAACTGTGTGAGGGGCGGTCCTTTGGAAGAAGGCGGAGTTCGGGGAGGAGCCGCGAAGCGGCCTTCGACCAATCAGCATGCACCGGGTGGGGTGACCGCCACTCAGCCAATCTGGGCCCGCGACAGGAGGAAAGGGAGCCGCGTGACGTCACCACACTCCCAGGCCAATCAAGGGGATTGCCGCCCGTTTTGGCCAGTGAGAGAGACAAAGAGCGACTTTGCGCGCCAAAACCAGCCAGTGAGAGAGGGAGGGTCTCGAGGAGGCGCCCCCCCCCCTGAAGCGGGGGGGGCATAACTATAGGTGCAGTCTGCACGTTCGCGAGAGTTGGTTCTGGGTCTGGAGCGGTATGCACGTTGTTCTCCTGTCGTTCTCCGCTGGTTCTCAAAAGTGTCTGCGCACGGAGGGTCTTCTCCCGCCAGCCTTTGCCTGCCAACTTCGCTCGCTCGGGTCGTCCAGATCGTGCTGGGGGTCCGGTTCGGCCCCGGGGACCTGGTCCTTGAAGACCGCACGAGGCGGGCAGGTCCAAGATAGCTCAATAAACACCATCTGGTCCGATCATTTTTGGGTGTGTGCGTGTGTGTTTGTGGCGCCAGTCAGTAAGTCGCGGAACTGTACAAGTGCTTTCTCGCTGTATATATTCACATTGCCTTGCTTTATTCGGTTTAAATCTGCTCTTCTGTGTTCCCTAGTTCCCCATTATTGTATAAATAAACCCCGATTGTTAAATGTTTCAGTTCGTTCGCGTCCCTTCTTTCATTGACTGAGCGTGTTGCGTGCTGGGGAAAATTAGTTAAAGCTTAGAAAGGGAAAAGGGAAAATTAGAAAATAGAAAAAAGAAAATAAGGGAAAATTAGAAAATTAGTTAAAATTGGTGACGGCCTTAAGTGGACATTTGGACCAACGGTTCTTGGCGATTAAACCGCTCGGAATCACACACGGAACGAGCGCGCTAAGCGGCTCATTTCCGTACGAGTTCTGTCGAGGGTGAAATTCACCGGTAGTTGGACCACGTGAGTATTGAGGTAAATTGAAATTGGCAATCGACCCTACCCCACGTGGTCTATCCATTGGCGAATTCCGGTCGGATAGAGGACCCGTCGACTCCGGACTTATCCGGGGCGACAATCTGAATTCCAGGCGATCGGTCGAGCCGACTCGCGGCTCCATCCAGCGGTCGCGTCCGTGGCCGACGTCCCGGCCCCACAACAATTGGTGTCAGAAGTGGGATTCGGCCCCTCTGCCTCCGTAGCGAAATTGACGGATTTGGATCAGGGGTGTAGGGAGCAAACCCCCCCTCCCTCCCCCCCCCGTTTCCCCAAATTGTGAGCTATTAAATTTTATTCCCAGCACGCAACATGTCCATCCAAATGAGCTGAGGCAGGTGGGTAGTGATAATAGTGTAGAGTTAATGGAACCAGAGGCCCAGGACACCACCCCCATGCAGGAACTTTCCCCGCAACAAAACTCAGAGTCCGTAATTGGCGCAGTGGCTGGGGCGGTGCATGAGCGCCCCCCCCCCCCACGTGCGATTTCCAGCACGGACCAGATGTTGGAGGTGATGGGACGATTGGTGGAGGATATGAACGAAATGAGGGCGAATGCGCAAAACATGGCAGGCCACATGGAGTTTATGGGGCGATTTGTGGAGGCCATGAATGCCAGGGTAGATGCGATGAGCGCAGACAGGCAGGCATGGAGAGAGGGGAGGCGGACAACGGAGCATAAAATGGCGGCGCCACGTGGCAGTACGATCGAACCAACGAGAGGGAGTGTAACGGCTGCCCGACCCGCGATGGAGACGGGTGAGGTCGGGACGACGAGGGACGCCGTAGTGGATGGGAAAACGTGTTGGACGAGACACGAGGGGATAACGGAGAAATTAAAGGAGGTGGAGGTGACGAAGAGGGAAAATTAAAGGAGACCGAAACGTGTAGGGTGAGACACGAGGAGACAATGACGCGGATAATAAAATAAATAAAGGAAGAAACTTCATAAACATGAGGAGACAAAAGGGGTGACGGAGACACAAATAATAAAAGAGACGACGAAAATAAACAAGTGACGCGGGAGATAGAAAAGGTAGAGGAGGAACTGCACGAAACTACAAATGAGCACACACAGATAGAGTTAGTGGGGGACAATGGGGTTGAGCTAGGGGAATGTGTTGGGACCCGATGCAAGCAGCAGGATAGCCTCCTTCAGGAATAAAGGGAGGAAATATACTCCCTTGAAGTTTTGCGCGACGAGGTGTCCGGTTGTGCCGAACGAGGTGGAGCGGATGAGTGCTGTGAACGGGTACACGAGCAGCTTGGGGGGGGTAAAGAGACCCCGGAACTCCTTGTGTTAACGCGAATCCCCAGAGTGAATGTCCCAGTGTGTGTGGTAAAAGGTACGAGTGTGTCGAAAGGTGTGGTGAAACGTGCGCATAGTGTGAGTGTCATGGCGTGCGTGAATAAGATGGCGGGCGTGAGAGCACGCATGGGGATGGACGGACCGGTCAAGACAGGAGACGGGTGTGGCGAGCCTTTTACGCCGTATAAAGTTATTGTGGAATCGCGCCGGCTTCGCAGAACGTTGCGTCCGAGGTCCGTTCCTCGTTTTCGGAGCGGCCTGGGCGAGCGCGACTCAGAAAGCCGGCGCATGAAAGTCCCGCGTTTCGGGAAAGACCGTCGCGCGGACGGTTAAAATGGCGGTGAGAGTTGGGTGAATTTGGAACGCGGGGGTTCCCATGTGCGCGTGGGCACGTGTCCGGGGCATCACGTGCTGCATACCGCGTGTTCTCTTCGTGGGGCATGCGGAGCGGGTTCCCGGGACGAGGCGCGCGTACCTGCTGCACGGGAGACCGCGCGGGCTCAGTGCGCGAGTGACGTCACCGGGAATCTCGCGGCACGAATGCTGGGCAAACGGCGCTCGTCGTCTCACATGGGGAATTCCCCGCGAGCGAGTTCTTATTGGGACGTGCAGGGTGACATCAAGGCCGCACGGATCGGCCTTCGGAGGGGACGTGGGCATCGCCCATAGGGACGAACGGGCGTGTCGAAAACCGCCACCATGGCGCTGCAGAATAAAATTAAAAAGCCTCGCTTCCAGTATGCAGCCCGAAGTTAGGGCATAGGAGCACTTGTTAATGGGAAAGGTTAGCGATGGTTAGACCGGCTTTATGGGGACATGAGTTGTTCCTCATGGAGCCTGTGGAATGGGTTAGTTAGAGGGATTTAGGTCGGATTTAGAAGGGGAAATGGATTTTTGAGGAAAGGACAGACATGGAATGTGTAGTGGGGATGTAGCTGAGCTACGTAAAGTCAATGGAACGTGCATTAGTGTAAGGGACGACGAGGGAGCACGAGTCAGTTAGGGGAATTCAGTGAAGAGAACGGCAGTGTTGAGTGAGTGAAAAAGTAAAAGAAATACAATGAGTGAGTATGGGCCAGCAGGCCTGAGTGTGTATTGAGTGAATGTGGAATGCATGGTGTGAATGACTGAGTGGGGGGGGGGAGGAGTGAAACCCACCCAAGGGACCCCGTGGTCAGTTTAATGTTAGTTAGCGGGTTCGTCAAATTTACCAAAAGGAGGTCGTTTTGTTGGTGTCGAGAGAAGGCACGAAACCCATTTGGAGGGGTGCAGGAGTTCATGAACCGGCTGGGAGCGTGGCTGTTGAAAGGTGAGTACCAAGTAGAGGGCACCCTGGGCACCGGACTAGTCGGCCTGAGTAGGCCAAGGGTCCACGGGACCGGGATAGTGTAGTGGGCACGGGAGACCCTCGGAAAGGGACTCGTAGCGCCAAAATGCCATGTGGGCATCTGAGGGGGCCAATGCCAGGGAGGGCAACCCCCCGCATTCATAGGGAGCTGGTAGGCTTGGAGACAGCCTCAGGGCCCGGGGGTGCCATGGTTAGAGTTAGGCAGAGGGGAAGTTCCTGCCAGTTGAGCTACGCTGCCCAGCCACAAAATTGTGCAAGGGCACGGAAGAAAATTCGAGGGCTAGGCCCAAATTTGTAATGGATACCAACACAGGTGATGGGAATCATGGTTGTTAGAACCTACAGTTTGAAGTGACAGGCGTTTTGGAAAGCCCCGCTGTAGTTTAAAAGTTAATAAAGGCTAGGTTAGTTTGGAGATGTACCCCTTCGCACCATCCATCCCTTCGCTCCTGGTGGGCCGCTGGACTCACTGTGGAGAAGACTGCTGAATTATGTGGGAGGCCATTCTGAGGCTTCGTTAGGCCTCAAAAGCAGGGCTCTCCATGAAGGCCGGCGGTTTACGTACAGCTGTTTTCGGTTGTACCGCCGGATGTTTTTGTCAAAGCTCAAGGAAAAAAAAAAAAAAAAAAAAATCGCCCCCCCCCCAATTTTTTTTTAATTAATTTTAACATTTTTGGAAGCAGCTTCATGTGACCTTTCATTTTAAACTTACTTCATTTATATATCATTTGTATGTGAACACCACTTTCTTGAATAAGTTTTTGAAGTAAGGCGTCAAGTACATGCACCAATGAGTTTATCAACAAATAAAGAGTTCTCCAGATATCCATTTAATGTACCACAATTTCACTAAAAATGTCATTGATTTGGGTAACAGTTTGCTTGTACTCTGCAACTGCTTAAAATCGCTGAGAATGCATTTCCAAGAGTCTAGGAATTCCCGTGGCTGGGGGCCTGCGGCCCCCACACCCCCGGCTATTATTTTCGCCTCACTGCGCTTGGCAGCCACCTGAAATTTTCCATACATACAGGTGATTTCAAAAGTGTGGAGAACTCTGCTCAAGACAGGATGCTAGTCTCTCCCTTTTCCCCTCCAGAAAGGGAATGTAGGGGTTGGGAGTAGGCTAGGTTGGCAGGATAGGTTAGCCGGACAAAGACAATAAAGTAGGTTACAGGCCCCCCTAACAAACGGACGCCAACGTTGTCAGACGGAATGAAAACCCGTCATTCTTGTTACAAAAACAGCTAAAATTGATGAAAAAGCGGCCGAAATTGAAACCAACACAGTAATTACGGTTGCAATCGCAGATATAACCGAAACAAACACGTTTATTCTACACGCAAGAACGGTCGTGACGGACACAAGAACGGACAATCCCGAAATAGAACGGTGGGGAATGGAAGCAACAGCAAACGGCGGAGACAGAAGCGAAAGCGATTCATTCCGGTTACCATAACGTGGAAAACATGGCGGCTTGAAAAGTTCTTGAAGTTATGGTAAGTTAACTTTAACGTAATCTGCCTTGAATATATCATGTCTGTTAATGAAAATCCGTTTGTGGTACAGGATATTATACAAGCAGCGATAAATGCTCCCTCTCGACTTAATGTGTGGCTGACATTTCGTGTAATTCGTGCCCCCGTGCTGCAGCGATCAGTGACGATTGATCGTTTATATTTGCAAGAGGTAAAATTTGATAGTAATAATAAATTGCAAATTCCAATAAAATAACAAAGTTAATATGAAGTACAAACTGTGAAAAGATCCCATACACGATCCCCTATGTTGAACTGGGCCTACACAACCAGCGATCCTTCACTCGGGGACTCGAAATACAGGCAAACCAAACATTATCATCACAACAAAATTCGGTTTCATAAATTGTTAAAACTACATCAAGTACTACCCACTATATATTATCGATATTACATTTATGTTCGAGGCACAAGCACTAAAAATTTACATACCGTAACAGGTCGTTCTACTGCATCCGCCATCTTGTTCGCACTACAGTAACCGGAATGAACTGCTTTTGTTTCGCTCTCGGACGTTTCGCGATGGAAATAACCAATCTTGCTTCCGTTCCCCACCAATCTATTTCGGGATTGTCCGTTCTTGTTTCAGTCATGACCGTTCTTGTGTGTAGAATAAACGTGTTGCTTTCGGTTATATCTGCTATTGCGACCGTAATTACTGTGTTGGTTTCAATTTTGGCCGCTTTTTCATCAATTTTAGTTGTTTTTGTAACAAGAATGATGGGTTTTCATTTCGTCTGACAACGTTGGCGTCCGTTTGTTAGGGGGGCCTGGTATTGATGCCTAGTTTTCGAAAGCTGATGTTCTAGTTGTTGAAATTCTGCACAACATGGTGAATTAACCCCTTGAGTGCGGGAACGAAAGAAAAAATGGCCATTTTCAATAATTCATTATTTACTTCAATAAGCATAAAATACATGTGGAATGGTTGATTATTTCAGGGTATTTCTATGTATTGGACATGTTTTAAGATATTTCAGGGGGTTTTATGCTCCTACGGTGTTTAAGGACCCACAAAATACCCCCAATTTTGGCAGTTTTTGCACAATTTTAGCAAAAACTTGTACGTTTCTCTTATTAAATGCCCAATATATTGTTACGGCTGTGGAAATTCGCAGAGCACCATATAGGCCCTTAGATCAGTTATGCCGAGAAGTCTGTGTTTAGATAGATTTCCCCACCGTTGTCTAAAGGGATTTTATTCGTGTCACCCGGGCTGTGATCTTTGAGTTAGCCGTTTTTCTTTTACTATCGTTATTTTGGACCAACCACAATGCCAACCACCAACCAACTTCTCCGCAACGCAAAACAACAGCCACCTTCACCAGGCCAACCACCAACCACCTTCACCAGGCCAACCACCAACCACCTGCTCCACAACACCAACCACCAACCACCCTCTCCACACCGCCTTCACAACAACGACATCTCCTCACCATCTCCTAACCCATCTCCCCCGATAAATCAACACGAACAAAGTCGCCTCACCTTCATCTCCGAAACGACATCATCTTTACTCCAGCCACGGCGAGTCCGCATCGAACGGCATCGCTGCAGGCAGATGCGGGTGTTTGCTCGCCGTGCAAGTCGGTGATCTCGCACACGTCCGCTCGTCGCACAAGTCGGTGAGCGAGAGGGGCAGAGCCAGCGGGGGGGGGGGGTCAATAATCAGAGGTGAGGGATCGAAGATCAGATCTCGCCTCACGGAGCGCGGAGCGCCAAGCGAGTGAGTCGGTGGAGTGTCTGTCGGGGTTCGGAACGCCTGGAGCCTGAAGCCTGCAGTCGGTGGAGAAGCTGAGGAGAGCGGAGGAGACGCGAGCTGGGAGCACGACCAAGCCTGCTGTGCCGCGTGTTCTGTGTGCCGCGGAACTGCGTGTTCGTGTGCGAGCCGGAGAGAGCTCGTCAACCAGCACCGAACGGTCTGAGGTGATCGGGCTTCGGAATAGTCCGAGCATCGCTGAGGGACGGACAGTGCAGAGAGCGTCTTAAAGACAGCGTCAACTCAGAAAGAGCAAAGTCCCGTTCGTTCCTCTCAGGCATTGCCGGCTGGGGCCCGAATCACCAGGCCACTGCCGAGCCGCGGTTACGCTAGCTGCCGTGGCGACGGAACGTCGCGGGTCGCCCCAGCGAGGAAGGTAACCTGCATGGCCTCTTGGAGCTCCTTCTGTCCTCAAAGCTCCAGGTTTATAAAGACGCCGAGAGGTCCAGTCTACCCCTTGTCTTTGAGGGGGGTTTTCCTTGCTTTTCTTTGTATGAAAGTTGTGGCGCCGAGTCCGTAAAGTAGAACTGTGTGTAAAGAATAAATAAACGGTCGTAGTTCCTTTGCATTGTTTTTGTTGGCTGTATAATTGCATGCGTGCATGCTTGTATACGTGCCTGTATACGTGTGTGAATAAATGTGCTTGTTTGAATGTTGACCTGTTCGTCGCGTCATTTTCCCTCCATTGAACTGCCGTATTGCATCAGGGAATAATAGCCGATAATAGAATCGGGTCCAGCGAGGCCTCGCGATAACACCCCGCTCGGTTATCCAAAAATGGAGCGAGCTGCTTAAGCGGCTCGTGTCCAAGCAGTCCTCGCTGAGGTACAATCTCTCGGTAATCTACCCACGCGAATAATTAGGTAAATCGATTATTTGGCGATCGGACCCTGTAGCGCGGGTAGAGTGCAGACAAGGTTGTGGTGTGTTTGGAGCACACCCGTGACTGATTTTCGGCGTTGTTCCGGAAAGTCGCTACTGAATTGTCCATCCGGTGGGCGAAGCGGCCGCAATTCGGTTAAACGCGGTCGTTCGCACGCCGGCGGGCGAGAATTCGTAACAATATCTTTTAAAAGTGCCAAATTTGATTATTTTCATCAGGCAGGGTGTCTCATTCAATAATTTGTCAGTTAAACTATGGCAGAATATTCACAACCAGGTAAATTAACCCTTTCTCTGACATTTGCGCAGTTCAAGTGAAAATTCTCATTTTTCTAAAATCGGCATCTTTTATCCAAAAATGAACTTTTATCATGGAAAACTATGGAAAATATCAGGGTTACTATTATAAATTGATATTATACAAGGTATTTCATGGACTTTTATGCTGCCAAGGGGTAAAAGACCCGCTGGAATACCACTAATTTGGCATTTTTTTTACGATTTCAGGCCAAACTCATTACATTGTAATTTTTGATGGTATTTCATACGTTTTGAGATATTCTGTGCAGTTTGTCATGAGCAGGGGATTAAAAGGAACACAAAATGCCCCCACATGTAGCATATGTACTGTGAATAAATACAATTAATAATGATAATGACTTTTGGAATTTTCTCCCTTAATGATATTATTAGTTAAACCGAGACACCATAGGTGGGATTGCCGCTGCTGATCTTTTGTTTTTGGCATCACGACACCTGTGCCTCTGTCATGCATGGCTCAAACATGTCAAACCTTCTTATCAACTTCAAGACAGTGACCTCAAGAAGAGGATCATCACTCATTGTATTGGTCAAATTATGCCTATTGAACAGGTAGGATCTTAAAAAGAAAACCAAAGATGTTCTCATAGTACAAGATCAGAGGATTAATGAAACGATGTGCTGCAGGACGCATCAACTATGCTTGCTACACTCCAGCATATATTGCAGAGATGAAGCAGTTGGAACAAACTCAGCCAAGAATGCATGAACACATGATGCAAGGTGGATTTGTTGTGTGAAGATCCCCACATAGAACATTTAATTGTGTGCCAACTGACCAAGCCCTGGAACAAACTAGAAATCAAGAAGTGAAGAGTTGAGGAGGCATCTTCAGCTTCCCCCTTCGTAAAGGGGCACTTCTGCGCTGGCTGATGACACATGTCACTAGGGAATACTCGGAGCCTTTCAAAGACCTTTGCCAATCTGGTTCAAAAGCAAACCTTCATGATGAGCTTGGAAATGCACGCATGAACAAGGACAAAAACGATCTGAAGAACATGAAAGAATACATTGTCAGCCAGTGTCAAAATCCGTTTAATCTCGATGAGGTACCAGAATCGCTTCTAAACATCACCACCGGTCAAATGGCATCTCAAGAAGTTGAGAATTCTCTGAAGTGTATTCCAGAAAAAGGAAAAGCAGCTTATGAAGACTTCGTCAAAGAAAGAATTGGGACCGAACATTCTAAGAGTTTCTGGGACCCCTTGAAGAAAGAAACTGTGTTGACATTTTCAGATATGAAGAAGGCACTCACCAATGACAAGGACCGGAAGCTGATCATTGATACTGAGGTGTTGTTCAGGCAGCTATTGGCTGTCTCACAGAGTCGTAATGTCGATTTGAGGAAGGTACTTTGTTACAAACTGGCCGCCATGCTACCAGCACTCTTCCATGAAGATGGGTCGATGAGGAAAACTGCAAAAGCTGACCTTACCACGAAGCTTGAGGCAAATTGTGCGGACGTTCTAGCAGAGCTGCCACAAATCTCGGCAATACCTGAACCCACACCATCAACATACATAATTGATGGGATGGCTATGATTCAGAGTTTGGATGAAAATCACTTCACAACATTCCAAGATTTAGCTACAATAGTTCAGAAACTACTAATACGACTTTTCATGAATCCTTCATTGGATATCAGTAGCATTACAGTAATCTTTGATCGCTATGATGTTGAGACCTCAATCAAATCATCCGAAAGGCAGCGGAGGAGTTCCAACAACATGGTACTAACATACCAGATTCAAGGAGGCAGACAGATTCCAAACTACCACCAGTTTCTGAAAAGTGGAGGCAACAAGTCCAGCCTAGCACACTTCATCGCTCAACATATATCGGACAATTATGAACAATTACCAAACGAGAAATCAATTATTCTGGCTAGTGGTTTCGGTGATGGCAAGCTGGTAAAAGAAGTACAACCACTCGGAGTCCCATCCATCGACTCTCTTCAGAGCACACAGGAGGAAGCGGATACTCGGATAATCCTCCATGCCGTCAGTCGCTCACGTGACCATTCAAGGGCCATTGTTCGCTGTGATGACACGGATGTCCTGGTACTGTTGATCTACTATTCTCGTAGAAAACAGCTGATTGACAAGGTATACATGTACGCTGGGCATTCTGGAAAGGAGAGATACATTCCAGTCCATGAGATGGTTACTCAGTTAGGAGCGACTGTTTGTGAGTGTCTCCCTGCCATACACACTATCACTGGGTGTGACACCACATGTTCTTTCAACAGAATTGGGAAGCGAACAGCTTATTCTACACTGGTCAAGAATGCACAAACATTGTCAGATATAGACACTTGTGTTTCATTGTCACGGAAATTTGTGCTTCTGATGTATAGCAAAAAAGGCAAAGACTTTGATTCATTGAATGATCTACGTTTCCATTTGGCCACGACCACAGACAAGCCAGCATCTATACTTCCCCCAACCGAGGATGCATTCAAGCAGCACATCCTACTGGCCAAGTATCAAACCAAGATTTGGTGCGACAGCCATGTTGCAAACCCACCGTTGATATCACCAGTTGGTCATAGCTGGTCCGCTTGTGAAGGTGGTGGAATTATCCAGACTATGTATACTCAAGATTCCGCTCCAGCTGAGGTTCGAGACTTAACACACCTCTACTGCACTGACAAAAACTGTGAAAACGGGAGGAATGTGCCCTTGTGTCCTTGCAGGACTAGAGTGTATTGACATATGCAGCTGCACTGACTGCAACAATCAGAGCAATGTCGTACAACAGGAAAATGAAAATGCAACAGAGATAGACACTGTATTTGATATTTAGATGCATTGCCAGCTGATTTCAGATGTGATCAGTATTGAAAGATTCATGAGTGGGTTTCACTCATATTGATATAAACATATTGCAGCAACAATATAACAGAAAACAGCAACAATATAAACATATTGAATAGATTTTCTCAAAGGTGTGAATCTTTTTATCCAGGTTCAACTGCAATTTCATTCATGAGACAATCTGACTGGTTCATCAAATCAGACTTGGGACTGTTATAACATGTAATGACAATATCAGGCGAAAAAAAGAGGCAATTGTGGCATAAAATTAGGAAAAGAATGCCGATTTGGAGGTATTCCGGGGGTCTTTTACCCCCTGGCAGCATAAAAGTCCATGAAATACCTTGCATAATATCAATTTCTAATAGTAACCCTGATATTTTCCATAGTTTTCCATGATAACCGTTCATTTTTGCATAAAAGATGCCAATTTTAGGAAAATGAGAATTTTCACTCGAACGGCGCACGTGTCAGAGAAAGGGTTAATTTATCTGGTTGTGAACATTCTATCATAGTTTAACTGACATATTCTTTAATGAGACACCCTGCCTGATGAAAATAATCAAATTTGGCACTTTTAAAACATATTGTGAGGTTCACGGGACTTGAACAAATCCCGCCAACGTAAGATGAGCAGAAACGATGGAGACGGTTTATTTTTTTATAACCCACGAGTGGCGGCTTTGATCACTCTCTAGCAAACGGGACGAGAAAGGTGGCAGGTGGCACGTGGGACTTTATTAGTAAATAGTGTTTATTTATCTACACACAAGAGCGATAAAACGGCTTGGCAAGAGGAGGGATCTGTGGGCGATTCGACGAAGGGTGGTGTGGATTCTGGCATGGGGGAAGCACAAACAATTTCAATGTATATACAACAAAATGTAAAGAATCAAATAAAATCGGTACACGGAATTCAAACCCTCTAAGGCACCAGGTACACAAACACACACACACACACACACACACACACACACACACACACACACACACATACATACACACACACACACACACACACACACACACACACAACGGAGCTAGTTCGTCAGGCTTGCCCGGGGTGTCGATGCAAAAGTCAGTGGATGTGGTGCCGGACGAGCTGGCGTTGCGCCTGCCAGGGCAGGAGGCATGGTGGTGCAGATGTTTGCGTGAAACCTTCAGTGCAGAAATGCAGTTCTTGGCCTGTGAGCTCCAGCCAGCCACCATGGTGTTGTTCTTGATTCGTGGACCTCCTGTGATGTGGGCCCAAACTGCTCACAGCTGCCAGGGAACCCGGTTCCATACCCAGAGCGAGCAGAACACGAGGGCAAAATGAAGAGGCAAGAGGAAAGGGGCTTCAAGCTTACTCTGCAGCAAAGCCTCGCTTGGAGCATACAGTAACGGCGTGGATGATTTCGCATGAGGGACAATATACAGGCAGGAGGTCCTGCAAGCTGCAGGAAAGCGTGTTGCAGAAGATCTTGAGCAGTCGCTCAGCGTGTTGGCTTTCAATCAAGCCTTCCTCTCGAAAAAAATGTGAAGCAATCCAGATCAGAGTCCCTCGTCCTCTCTGCGGAGCGTCTCATTCGTCCTCCGCCAATCGTCCTCAGGAGGCGGAGCCGTCCGCAGATATCTCTCTCCCCTTTCTCTCAAGCCTCCAATCAGGCCGCCCCATGCTCCAGGGTGTCTGCAACTCCCCAACGAAGCGCCTCATTGGTCCTCTGTCTGTGGTCCTCCGCCAATGGTCATCAGGGGGCGGAGCAATCCGCAGCACTGTTCTTTCACATCACGGCAAGCCTGCAGGAAATACTAAAAGGGAATACGCATCAACACTTACCCTAACCCGTCTCCCTATCTAATTGCGTGACAATTATCATTTCCCCCTTAAAGTAAATGGACATTTACGAGATAATTTATCACCATCAAATCCCTACTTCATTACATCAAGATTCTGGTACAACTCGAACAGCATGGCATACCTAATTAAACATCCTAATTACCCTTTGAATGCATAACCCCCCCTCCCCAGACGTAACACTGCCCCCTCCTCCAGTACCGCAGCTCCTGCAAGGTATATCTCAGGCGCTACCGTACCAGCCTTACCACTTACTGACTCACACCTATTTAACCTAATGAAATAAAGCTGGAGGGGCAATGGGCAGTTGTGGTAAAATAAATTTTAACTTAACTTGTAATGGGGTAAAATGCTAATTAGCCTTAATAAAGCTTGTGTGCCACAAATAATTTAATAAATATATACTGGGAAAGCTTAGCAGAGGTTTTGCCCACCATGTGCAAATTCTTCAAGATAATAAAAGCCTTTGTAACCCTCATCTATACTCCGTTAGCCCACATATGCCACGACCAAAAGGTCGTATTCTAAATCTCCCTCGTCTGGGCCATCTGGAGCGAGGCTCGGATAGGGAGCCGTTTTCATCCTGTGTTTGTGATTTTAACTTAAAAAAAACTCATCTGTTCTTTCTCAGCCTCTCTAGCTTGTCATCGATTGATTAGTTTTCTTGGAAATGATGCTCAGAGTAAACCATGCCTTGCCTAAAATTACATATGTACGCAATGTTACTTCACATATAGTTAGAGATTGCTTGGATTTCGCAACAGGCTTTCATTCCACATGCGTCTGTTTTATCACAAACAATCTTAATTGGACTATAGTCTATTCTGTTTTATAGGTATTCAAAACTTCCACATTTGCCACATGGCACAAACCATTTAAAGGGGCCTTTTCTATGCCCCTGGAATTTTTCCTAAAAATCCTCTTCAAATTTCAAGTCAATCGGATGAAAATTGACAATTTTAGAAATTCAGCCTATGTTGACCTCAAAAACAATTGTCGGTTGAATTCAATGACCAAATGTGCAAATCCTCTTCAAATTGAGTCAATCGGATGAAAATTGACAACTAGAAATTTGGCCTATGTTGACCTCAAAAATAGTTGGTGGTTGAATTTAGTGACCTGATATGCAAATCCTGCTCAAATTTCAAGTCAATCGGATGAAAATTGAGGATTTCAGAAATTTGGTGTCAGTTGACATTTGGCCTATGTTGTCCTCAAAAGAGTGACCACTGTATCACATGGTCATGTAACGTGTGGTAAAGTTTCAATTTTCTCCGCTGAATGGTTTTCGATGTACAGTACGCTCTTAACAAAATGCAAGCACGTACGAACGGCATACGTACTCTCATGTCCAGGTCAGTTAACACTGACGGTTTACTACCTCAGACCTACGTTCTGATTTAATGGCGGACAAAGCATGCACGGGTCGGGAAGAGAGACACGAGAACCTTAAATCTTTTAAAATCAACGGGTGTATTTCCCGCAACTCAAACAAACCAGGGGACGGTGGAATCGCGAGGAAAGGGATGCAGCAGCGGGGACAAGCAGGTGATGATGCGGGACGAGGAGAACAAAACAGGGCAAGGCAGGAACAATGAAATGGGCAAAGGCAGGTAGGTGGAATAAACAGGCACAGGGTGAAGACAGGCAGGCAGGACGACCTCCTTAAAACTCTCTTTTTCCTCAGACCTTTTCCTCCCTCTGTCGTGTTCGCCTCAGATTTCTGACCTTGTCGATAGTTCTCTTCAGATCAACTGCCAGATTATCTCCACCCTTTTCTCCCGGAGCAACGCTCCACCCCTTTGAGGTGATCCTTAGGAGATAGAGGTCAAAAGTTTTTCTGTTTTTCCAACATGGCTGCGACCCCACGTGACCTGTGACGTCATAATTATCATGAAAAAAAAAATTCTGCATGACAAGTCACATCAATGGTCAAAATCTGTCAATCGGATAAGCAGTTTGGAGAAAACAGAAAATTTTCATGCAAGTACGGACGGACGGACAACCCCAAAACACATGCCACTGGTGACCGTCAACGGAGGCATAAAAAGGGGGATAGGTTCCCAGCGGTTTGTCATTAACCAGGGAAAATCAAAAATCCCATGAAAAATCGTGAATACGAACGCGAAAAATAACCACGAATACGCGAGGCACTGGTTCGGCCACGAAAATCCGCTGATCAATTTAATGGGTACGAAGATAAAGCCATAATGGGTGAGAAACCTGAATAGTTGTGGAGGATGGTCGAGACCGATGCTTCCTGACCCAATACTCACCGAATCAGTTTCAACAAATTCCATTGGACCCTGAAGGTGTACAGTATAGCATTTTCAAGGAAAGTCCAGGTAAATGGATGAAAAGCAAGCATGGTTCAGGCCTCCATGTGGCTGCCTCCCAATCACTATCCTCCACCAAACCACCATGGCTTGACGTCTCCATTTCGTTTGTGTACTCCGCCACTCCCTCTTCCATTTCCAGGTGCTGCACGACGTCATCGCCGGGCACAAACAACTCAGTTTTCACTCCGTTTGTTTTCTTGTTTGTCCGGCGATATCTCAGCCATCCTTTGAGCTCGGAAGCTGAAATTTGGGCATGATAATGACCAAGTGATTTGGCTATAAAAGGGTATTTTGATTTATTGATAAATCAATTAGTTTTCAAAAAAAAAAGGTACACATTTGGATGAAACAGTGGTGGTTTTGGTATGTTGTGAGCCAATTGATTAATAAAGTCATTCTTTTCTGATTTTTATTTATCTATTTTAATTACGTAATCAATCAATCAATTATTGTGCACTGCTCCATCCCAATTCCGTCTCCATGTGTTGCACAGCAGCATCACTAGGCACCTAAGACTCCCCAGCGATGTCACGCGCTAGAGAATGTTATTTATTTATTTGGCATGGGGTGGTGCACATTGAATGTAGCTCTTCTTCTTTAGCATTTTACTCAATTACATTTTATGTTCACAGGCCATCGTGGATTAGAAGCTGCAAGTTCACTCTTCAAATTTAAATCTGATTCCACTCATCTCGCCATAGAATACAGTATAGATCATATTGTTGTGAAAATAACTCCTGGAGGGTTAAAGATGTTTAATGTCCAATCAAAATTTCCTTAGTGAATGTTTCGCATAAATGGTCATTAAATGGGATATTAGGTCGAAGGTGTCTAGACGTAATAGTAATGCATATCTATAATGTCTCAAACCACCATCCCTTCTGACCTTTAATGTCCTGTCCTCCAGCATCATTCATGTGCTTTAAAGCGCTTGTTAAGCCTCAACGTGGAAGTTTTGATGGGACAACAGGAAAGACGCCTTCAGCCACAGTGAATCACCTCAGGATATAAGGGTGAAGGGTCGCTCTGACCCCAGACCAAGATGCTCGGCCAATGGTGAGAGTGGGAGGGGAGAGGAGTGGCACGTCATTGATGACGTGCATGACCGAGACGACAAAGGTGGGTGCGCTGAGGGAGGAGGAGATGATACACCCAGGTGCCACCAAGAAAAAAGCTGTATCAGTTTGCAGGGCTACCAAAGGAGAGCCCATGTCCCCATCCCCCACTCCTCCACACAGGCAGACCACAGCTACTGCAAGGATGCGCCAGACCTGCCACTTGCATTCTTAGCAGCTGTGCCATGCCAGCACAGCTCGGTATTTCCTGTATTATTTGCTATGATCCAATCTGTGCATCTGCTGTGGTGAGCTTGATCAGGCCCCAAAGCATAGCATATGTCGGGAATCCCATTCGCTCGTTTGGGACCGTGGACGCATATGATCGGTTGTGGTGAAAGGGATGCGTTTATTACATACTTATTGCAATTGCTTCCATATAAATTCCCCTCCCCCGTTTGCCATTTATTAAAAAATACTTGGTATCAGGATGAAATGTGGTTGTCATGGTCCTCCTGTGGTGATCAAGTACTGTTAAACTGAAAGTTTTTGGAAATACAAACAAAGGTGATTTTGTGCTCTCAAGTTCAAATATATAATTGAATTGAAATTTTTTTTTTTTTTAATTCCTCAAGGGCTGTAGAGGGGAGAAAAAAAAAGTGCCCCCTCCCCCCCTAAAAAAGAACTGCTGGATCGGAAGTTTAACTCGGTCGATGCAGTCTTGCTTTTTTTTCAAGCATGTTAAATTACTTATTTGTGCCCATTTGTATCCTATGACATCCCTAAAACAGTAGGCTTCCTGTTTGGAATGATTTTCAATTTTGTTTGACTGCCAGACTCATTGAAACAATTGCTTTACTGCACTGTGCACATTCAGGATGGGATTCCATTTAATTTGCCAAATTCAGAGCAAAAGTACTGCTAAACTGCAGGTTCGTATTCTACAGTGCTCCAAATATAAAATTAAATTGAAATTAAATAGTTCCTCCACCATGGACTGACAGACAGAGAAAGGTGAACCAACTGTTTAACCCAGCCTTGCACTGTGTACATGGGGAATGCAAAGAAACCTGAGTAATGCATGAATTTAACATTTCATAGTTTGATAACATTTTAGAATTAGAAACTCCAATTTTTTTTTACATTGCCATTCTGATTAGTTACCCACAGCCAATGGTTGATCACTTCATTTCCAATATTTTAGCTATCAACCCTTATAACTGCCCACTCCCTTTTTGTTTCCAGTAAAGACACAGCAAAAGGCAAAAAAAAATAGTAAATACCAAATACTCAAAAAGTAAAGCAAGCCCACAACTGCACAACTCATCACCAACTAAAAACATAAAATTTACATGAAGAGAACTACAAAGTTGAAAATTGGTGCAGATGTGGATAGATACAAATGTTTATTCAGTATGGTTATAAAAGATGCTGTTGGCCACTGTTAGCCATCCACCACAATGTGGGGGCATTCATTCTTTTTTTTTGTAACCGTTATACATTTACGATTTTATATTCCTGCTTCATGTGGGGGAGATCAAGATGTTCAAATCTTTTAATATGCAATTTCCAAAACCACTTGTGAGCACTGGGCTTTGTCCCTGAATTCCTAATATCCAATCATGCAATACAACATCTCACAAGGTGCCCATAAATATAAAAACAAGAAATGGTTGTGGTCTCCCTTGTAATACCATTCAACCCAGAAAGTTATTATCGAATAGTTTTTCTCTCCCATCACCAGGGGAACTTTTGGAAAGTTAGGCGAGTTGATATGGAATGGTGCTCAAGTCAAATAGTGAAAGCATGATTGCGTAGTCACAAAATTAACTAGCTTATTTGAAATAAAACCTAAGAGACTATTCTTACGAGTCTTGCGACTTGCCAGTTTTAAAGATAACAGCATTATTTCTTATATGGGTACAAAATACCCAAAGTAGCAATGATCAGTAAATAAATAACCTGAAGCAAATGCTGAAACTTTGCAAAAAGTGTTGTGAACATTTATTGTTTTATACCAAATTTGTTGACATTAAAAATCCACAGCAGAAGTCGTTTTAGCAATATAATTTGAAAAAGCAAACAAACTGCAATTATGGTGATAAACGATTATGGAACATTTTTCAAATCGACACATTTACTTCTGGTGTGTGGCAGGGAAGGGGGGGTGGGGGAGGAAATTCCATAACTTCCTTCACACAGTATTTCCCAAACCAATCAAGATTTTTTTTTAAAATAAAAATAAAAAAAGCAGTCAACTGGGTCAGTGCAAAAACGTACATGTCCTCTCCAAAACAACAACTCTGTTTCATCTACCACAGGTAACACTGCAAATCGGTTAAAAAAAAGTTTAAATTTTGCAATACCAAGGATTCAATTATATTTCCATCAAATGCATAATTTCCCAGTGCTCGACACAACTTGATGTGGATAGTTAATCAGGGATACAATTTTAAAATGCTGATCTTTTCCGCAAAAAAATAGTGGTGTTTGTTGCTTTGAATGGGTGGTCCAGGTATTATCACAGGGTTTACCTTGACAGACGGCCAGTCATTCACTCAGGTGATAAGCACCCACGATGAGGAAACACCTTTAAATTGAAAATGCTAAACTACGGTACAACAGGTGCTGGTATAATCCCAACTTCAGAACAATGTAGGTTCAAAACTAACTACAGAAGCATACTACAGAACAATCAGCACTGTTTAAAGCTGGTATTCTGGGTAAGCCAGGCAGCTCCTTGCTAGTTGGTGACCACAGTGGATAGAGCAGGTAACACATTTGTGTGTGCTTCTTGTACTCGACAACGTCCCCAGTAATATCCCCATGACATCACAACCAAGCACCCAGCCCACCCCCCCCCCCTCCTGAAAGACCTCAGCTTTTGACTCAGATCTGGGGCTTCATAATGCAGTCTGCATAATCACTTTTTCGGGCAGTGCACCATCTTGTTCCGTTGCTTTGGTGGCGAGGTATGCACCGCGCTGTGGGCTCTTGATCTTTGGCTCCAGCAGCTGTTTTAGTCGCTGGATTAGAAACACAGCAGAGTGTGGGAGGGGTGGCAGTAATAAAGTTACTTTGGTATCTTGATGAGCGAAGATGCAATGCAACTATTATACCAACAGGCAAGTCAGCAGCAACTTGAGAGTAAGCAACACTTCGTAAGTAAGCACCACAACCTCATTAATTCCAAAACAGTTATTTCAGGAATCTCAAGTGATCTAAATATGCCATGAAGCTCTAACACCTGGCAAATCATTATATATATATATATATATATATATATATATATATATATATATATATATATATATATATATATATATATATATATATATATATATATATATATATATATATATATATATATATATATTGTTGTGGTTACCAAATTCGCAAACCACCATTCAGGTTCCTTAGGTGAGGTATCTCGGTAAGTGCATGTGTAGTTAGGCCCAAACCCGTTGTCTAGTGGGAATACATGTCATTTATGCGAGCTGCGACTCTTCAGGATAGCCGTTTTTCTTTTGCTATCTTTATTTTGGACCAACCGCCATGATTACCACCACAACCACAACATCAACCACCAACCACAACGCCGCTTCACCACAACCGCCACGACCTTCACGTCACACCTCGCAACCGTAGCATCGCCACCGTTCTTGCCCCACTGTGGGTACCGGTGTTGGACTCGTGCAGGGCGCGCGTCGAACAGCGTGTACAAAATCACGGATTTTGTGCTTCAAAAACGGATCAAAAACGACACACGCCCACTTTTTGCCGTCCAATCGGTGAGCGAGGGGCGATTTGGCCCCGCCTCCAGGACGATCGATATATGCAAATTTGTGGATCAAAAAGCCTTCACGCCCACTTTTTCTTGGGCCAATGGGGAGCGAGGTGAAAGGTCAAAGGGAGGGGGTCAAAGGCGAAGCTACGGGGGGATAAAAGGACCGTGTTCGTCAGTCAGAAAGAAGGGGAGAGTCCAAAGAAGAGTCCAAAGAAGAGTCCAGAGTCGGAGAGTCTCGAGGCGGAGAGGCGGAGAGTAGGAGAGTCGGAAGCAGAGGGTCAAGACTTCGCGGGCGGTGGAGCTGCTCGTCGTGTGCGGAACGGAGGGGACGGAGCTGTGGAAAGGCGGCGACACCAGACGAGGGGGTGCTCGCGTCGTGCAGGAAGCTGCACCCGAGGGAGGCCGACAGCGCGACCTGGCCGAGGTGGAGACGCTCGTCGCACATAATAAAGATCCTCTATACCCCGAGCATCAGCAACCCCCTCCTGTTTCCCCCCGCGCTGAGATAGTGCGACCAAGGGGGCCCCTTTCCCACCCCCTACCAGACACCCTCCGCGAGGCCCGCGGGGTTGGGGCGCCATCGCCGCTCCGCGTCTCATCACCAGACGGGTAGGCGCGACCCGGTCTCGGCCTCAGGCCCGCCTCATTCTTGGGGGTATTCTTTTCCTTGGTTTTGGGTATGTGTTGTCGGCGCCGTCTGTGAGGTAGAATTGTATAAGTGTTGCCGTGTGCTCGGTAGTCGGTATTAGCTCTGCATTGTGTTTTCGCTTTTACATTTGCTTTTTGTGTAAATTGAATTGTTTTTTCTGTGTGCTTTTGGTGGAATTGTATATGTGTGCTTCCCGTGTGCCGCGAATAAATGTGCTTTGTGTTGAACTGTTTCCCGCTTCGCTTCGTCATTTCTCCCATTGAATCCTCATCTTGCTTCACGTAAAGGGTTGGTAGTGGGCTGAATACGCCCGATAATTAATCGAACCGTCGAGGTCGACGATAACACCGCTCGGTTATTCTGATAGTACGGAACGGGTCGCTTAAGTGGCCCGTGTCCGAAGTCGACCTGCGGCGAGGTGCGATCGCCCGGTCTACCCTCCGCGTGGGTACTTAGGTAGGTCGAATTTGGCGAGCAACCCTATCCCACGCGGGGGCTGATTGGCTCGATCGCGGTGAGACCGAAAGGTCCACCCGTGACTGGTTCCCGGCGTTAGTCCGAGAGGGTCACGACTGGATTGTCCGTCCGGTGGGCGACGTGCCGCGATTCGAGTTACGTGGCCGTCAGCACGCCGGCGGGCGCGAATACCGCAACAATATATATATATATATATATATATATATATATATATATATATATATATATATATATATATATATATATATATATATATATATATATATATTGTTGCGGATTTGGAAGGCAATCGCACTTAACCATTCAGGTTCCTATAGATTAGTTATCTTGGTAAGTACGTGTTTATAGATAGCCCTTTCCCTAATCTAGTGGGTAATTATGTGCGAATGCGCTGCGATTTGTAATTAGAATACCCCATCTCCTGCAACAAACGACAGCTGCAACCCCTCAGCTTCCAGCATCCCCCGCGAGCTTACTGGGTGAAGGGTTAAGCCCCCACCCACTGGTTCTCTTGACGGAGCGCGCAAGTGGGGGAGGGGCGGAATGCGCAGAGGAGGATAAGAAAGGAAGCAGATCTTCCAAGAAAAAAGGACTTTGCAATTGGGGTTTCACCACCTCAGAGCGGGACTCCGCCCAGAGTGGGAGGAGTGAGCTCCTCGCCCAGTCAGGGGCTTCGCGACCTCAGAGATTGTGAACGAGGTGGGCGGAGACGTTTTCCTCCCCCGTTTTGTCCCCCGCCCGACAAGGGCGAATAGAGGCGCGGCCGCAGAGCTTGGGAGAGAACATCTCTCGGGAGATCACATCGAAGAAGACATAGATACGAGTCCGCAACGGCTGTCTCTCCCTCGGCCGGTCGCTCTTCAGCGAGTCACTGGTGGTGATCCTGGCTCCTCATCCCTCGCGCTTGGGTTAGCCATGCCGGATCGATGAACCACGGAGTCCCAGACCAAGGGAACGCCCAGCCGCGCGCTCACGGCAAGGTAGCCAGCCAGCTACCCTGACCCTCAGCCCGACTGTCCTCTGGGCTGGAGGTCCCATTAAAGACCCAGGGGGTCCATTTCTGTCTGCGTGTGTCCGTTTGTGGCACCAGTCCATAAGTAGTGAATTGCATAAGTGTTTACCCCTGTACATACATGCATTGCCAGGTATTCGGTTTAGTTCTGTTCTTGCGTGCTCCCCTAGTCCCCCCCCATCATTTGTAAATAAATATACCCCCATTGTTTGAATCCCCATTCCATTGGCTGGGTGTCTTCCGTACGAGTTCCGCCGAGGGTGAAGTACCCCGGTAGCTGGATCACGTGGGTACTTCGGTAAGTTGAAGTTGGCAATTAACCCTAACCCCACGTGATCTACCCATTGGCGTATCTCGGGCCAAAATAACCAGGACCCGCCGACCTCGGACTTCTCCGGGCCGGCGATCTGTAATTCCGGGCAATCGAGCCGAGACGGCCCCACTGCTCCATCATAGGTCGTGCTCCTGGCGACGTACCGGCGAAACCACAATTATATATATATATATATATATATATATATATATATATATATATATATATATATATATATATATATATATATATATATCGCTCTTCCTAACCGCTGACTGGTATTTTTAGTACCTTCTTGGTGAGGTAGATGGCTGAAATTTCACATACTGATGCAACTTGAAGCCATTATATCCCAGGGAAAAAAAGAAAAAAAATCGTCAGAAAATGTCCAAAAACGAAATTATCAATGAATGAAAGTCAGCCGGTGCAGAGTCGCTCTACCCACTGCAGGTCACATGACCCAAGACAATGGGACGTCTTGTGATCTTGCACAGGCACGATTGCTCCCTGAAGGAATTGGTGTTTCTCAGTTTTTTGGTGAGACGATTAGAGGGGGTGCCCATATAAATTTATCATTTTCAGACAATGTACAGTGGCGAGCATTGTAGTGCATATTTTCAAGCATTGCATGTTTACATTTACAGTCTAACTTCTGTCAAGCACCCTGGTTATGACAAACAAACATTCAAAACACATTTTCATCACTACACATTGCCAAGTATTCATGATGTACATCGTGGGAAAAGAACCTGGAAATAAAGAAAGATCACTTTATCCTGGCAAATGGAATGCAGATGCATGGCCATACATATAAAAAAAATCATCCAAATACAGATTAGATTGCCTTAATCAATTTTCAAAATATCAAATGAAACGATTTGCATACATCATTTTATTCTTCCCTGCGTTTTTGTGTTGCTCTGGAGCTGAAATACACTGCCCAGTTCAAATGCATGTGCACTGCCGAGAAAGAGGGGCATGTTAACATTGCCCAGCAACCAGGTGTGTCAACACCGCCTCTTAAATGTAGATTATATGTGGTAAAATGTCAAAAGTATATGTCTGTTTGGGTCATGCATAACCCAATATACTTTAGAGGCTCTATCCTTTCTCATTGCTGGGTATCAATTATGGAAGCAGAACTTTTTGGTTTGCGGGCGCCAGCAGGGACCACTATTTTTGTTGTGCCTGTGTGTCTGTGTCTGTGACTCTCTCCAGAGCATAGTTCCGTGACGTTTGATGCGGTCTTGATGAAACTTGGACACAAGCTAGATATCATGGTCTAGTTGTGTCTTTTTGTATGAGGATGTCCCACGCCCCTTGTGGGCGGAGCCACGCCCACTTGAACTTTTTTTTTTCTTGCAATTTCATTTCCTAGAAGCTGTGCATAATGTCCATAAGTACAACATATAAACAAGCAGTCATAGACTGGTACTTACGAAATAGTCAACTTGACCTCTGACCTTGTCTAATAAAAGCTGTCTCGAGAAGGTAGCGACGCAAACCAGAAGTTTCTACGATGATTCTGTACCAAACCATCAAAAATCGAATGTTTTGGATGTTTGACCTCACTGTGACCTTGATCTTTGACGATTTTGACCAAAATCTAATCAGCACTAGCCATCACCCTCTTGAATCACGTGGTGTAATTTGACATTGGTAGCTTCTTCCGTTCTCGAGTTATCCGTACCAAACCATCAAAAATCGAATGTTTGACCTCACTGTGACCTTGACCTTTGACCGATTTTGACCAAAATCTAATCAGCCCGAGCAATCACCCTCCTGAATCACGTGGTGTAATTTGACATTGGTAGCTTCTTCCGTTCTTGAGTTATCGTGCCTACAAACAAACAAACACACAAACAGAGTCCGGAAGTGATCAATAGACTTACGAAATCTTTAGATTTCGTAAGTAAAAATACTATTTGATTTAGTCAATTTTGACGGAAGAGATGGGCTTTTACGGTAGGGCTTCCTCAAAAGCTTCCACTAACTCAATTGTACCTATCGCGGCATTGTTCAATCATGCCCACGAACCATCGTCGCCTCCTGACTAGTACTTTTTAAAGTCGTTTGCACAACTCGGTCGGGGTTCGAACCACAGCCCTCTCACACCCAGTGAACACTCAAATCCTTTCATTCCCATGTTTGGTGGTGGAGTTGCAATGCTGTGAACTCAAATCTGCTCTTTTAACAATGTGCAACATGGGAGCAGCTACAAGGATGGAACAATTCCTGTTTGTTTTGCACTTTGGTTTTTTTTTAAAGTTCCACATCCACCCCTTAATGTTTATCTTCAACTTGGAATCACATTTATGACTTTTGGCATTATCTAGGAACCTGTTAAAACTTTTACATTCTATTTTACAACTTCTGCCGTATTTACATTAAAATGACAAGCACTTCGCTATACGCACTCCTGGTTAATGCATTTCATGAAACGGATGCTCAAGAAGGAACCCGAAGATGTGAAGAGCAAATATGGAGTCATCAGGAGGAACCTGGATAGGATTCGGGTTTCAGCCACTACTCCACAACCCTCAAACCCATCCAGGTGCAGCCAAGAGAGCCTGATAGAAAATTTTCTGCAATAATTCACCTCTCCTTGGAGAGATGGATAATGAAAGAAAGGAATATAGAGATGAAAGAAGAAAAAGCAAGAATTAGAATGAATAAAAAATTGTAAAAATAAAATAAAAATCAGAAATAAATGTGAAAGGAACAAAGAATGTGAAAGTAAGAATCTGGACAGATAGATTTCAGCAGTTACTCTCCAAGCTCAAACGCAGCAACATGTACAAGCTTCCAGAGGTCTGTCAGCGGGATTAATGAGAAATCACCGAGAAAGTATCCGATAGGCCATGAACAAACAAAGTTTTCACTGTATGCCATATATCTTCTCTGATGCGCATTTTCTTTTTTCTGCCAGCATATCAAAAGGGGTAGCTGTGACCGTGAGAATGGAAGGGGAAGCAGATGTGTTCGAGGATGATGGAAGGTCATGGTTCCATTGTAGAGTGAAGGGTATGAATACAATACAGTACTATTGTAATTTAAATTATGAGAATATAAGACCTGCCACTTCACTGACAGAAATACCAATCTTTGCTGTGATGGCAAATCAATAGGGCAAGAAGAAAAAGGATTCCTGGGAGTGCGAGGATAACCAGCGTCGCAAGTTGGTGTTTAGTTTCACCACGTGTGCCCATTTGCCCATGTGCCCATGGAAAAAAATTATTTGGTCACAAACCTTACCGGAGTTCCCTGAATACACCGTAGTTCGATTTATTGAAATCCGTTAATCCATTCTCAAGGTACAACAAGACAAACAAACAAACAGACTACGATATAGTGCAGAGCATACGTGCAAAATCCATAAAACGAATTTGACCTCAAAAATAATTGGTGGTTGAATTAAATGACCTGACATCCAACTCTTCAAATTTCAAGTGAATCAGAAGAAAATTGACAATTTTAGAAAACTGGCCTATGTTGACCTAAAATAATTGCTGGTTGAATTCAGTGACCTGATGCGCAAATCCTCTTCAAATTTCAAGTCGGAGATGAAAATTGAGGATTTTAGATATACCTCCTTAGTTGTTGACCTTAAAAAAATTGGCTTGTTGAATTCAGTGACCTGAAATATAAATCCCGTTCAAATTTTAAGTCAATCGGAAGAAAATTGAGGATTTAAAAATTTGACAAATTTTTACAAACAAAACAAACAAAAACAATAGGCTTCTTACTTATGCCAAACTATCATGTGGTGAGGTTTCATGAAGATCGGTTTAAAATTGTGACCTGCAGGCGATAAACAAACAGAAAGACAAATAGACAGAACAAGTAATAACAAAATCGACTGACCAATATATTTGAAAAATCTTCGTTTTTGTAAGTAAACAAAAAAAACCAAACAGACATGGCTCCTTTTATAATATAGATCATCCAATAAGTCAGTGAAATGGCATTAAACATGTTTTTAATTTTTAATCTGCACACCATACTGTACTTCGGACTACACTACTTTGGACGTCGGAATCGAATGGAAGAGCAATTTGTAAAACTTTCCCCGTACCCTACAACATGAGTGGAAAATGATCTGTATCGACTCCATCAAGCACTCGTGGCAAGCGATCTCGCCACTCTGACTTTAGCTGTGAAATTAGATGTGGTAAAAAGTCACGAGCGTGGCGAATGTTAACCCAACCACTCACTCACTCCCCTCATCTTCAGGAATCGACATGCAATTTTCTCTCCCAATATTGGTGAATACAGTAATGAGTACACTACTGTACTCATTTATTACTTGCAAAATCGAAGATTTTTCAAGTATATTGGTCAGTCGATTTAGTTATTCTGTCTGTCGCCAACAGGTCACAATTTAAAACCGATATTCACGAAAATTCACCGCATGGTAGAGTTTGTCATAAGCAAGAAGACTATTATGAAGGTCAAAAGGTCAACAACTTAAGTGAGATTTCTAAAATCCTCAATTTTCATCTGATTGACTGGAAATTTGAAGAGGATTTATATTTCAGGTCACTGAATTCAACCACCAATTATACTTGAGGTCCACATCGGCCAAAAGGACAACACAGGCCAACTTTCTAAAATTGTCAATTTTCATCATATTTTCTTGAAATTTGAAAGAGTTGCATATTTGATCACTGAATTAAACCAGCCAATTATTTTTGAGGTCAACATAGTCCCAAGATGAACAACAAAGGGAGTATTTCTAAAATCCTCAATTTTTATCCAATTGACTTGAAATTTGAAGAGGATGTGGATTTCATGTCACTGAATTCAATGAGCCAATTATTTTTGAGATCAACATGGACCAAAAGGTCAACAATTAAGGTGATATTTCTAAAACTGTCAATTTTCATCCGATTCACTTGAAACTTGAAGGGGAGTTGCATATTTGGTCATTGAATTCAACCACCAATTATTTTTGAGGGCAAATTTGTTTTATGGATTTTGCACGTATCGTGCTCTAAACGGCGTCATCTTGTTATTCTGTCTGTCTGTCTGTTTGTCTGTTTATTGCCTACAGGTCACAATTTTAAACCGATCTTCACAATACTTCACCACATGGTAGAGTTTGTCATAAGGTAGAGCCTATAGTTTGAGGTCAAAAGGTCAACATAGGCCAAAGGTCAACAACTTAGGTGAGGTTTCTAAAATGCTCCATTTTCATCTGATTGATTTGAAATTTGAGGAGGAGTTTCATATTAGGTCACTGAATTCAACCACCAACTATTGAGGTAAAATTTGTTTTATGGATTGTGCAAGTATCGTGCTCTGCATGATGTCATCTTCTTGTTTTTCTTTTTTGATGCATTTATGGTGGGCATTCGTTTAATTATACATTTAGTGCTGTATCGATTTACAGCAGCGATCTTCACTATTTTTTTTTTTTAGAGGGGGGCCACTTTTGGTGACGAGGCATCAGTGTGAGAGCCACACACACCATGTGCAAGACATAATATAAATGCAATCCTTTATGCAATTATGTTGTGTGTGTGTATGTGTGTGTATGTGTGTGTATGTGTGTGTATGTGTGTGTATGTGTGTGTATGTGTGTGTATGTGTGTGTATGTGTGTGTATGTGTGTGTATGTGCGTGCGTGTGTGTGCGTGCGCGTGCGTGTGTGTATATATATATATATATATATATATATATATATATATATATATATATATATATATATATATATATATATACATATATACATACATACATATACATATATATATACACATACATACATACATATACATATATATATACACATACATACATACATATATATATATATATATATATATATATATATATATATATATATAAATATATTGTTACAGCTGTGGAAATTCGCAATACACCAGAAAGGGTCCTTAGATCAGTTATGACGATAAGTATGTGTGTAGTTAGATTTCCCCACCGTTGTTTAGAGGGAATTTCCGTGTTCACCGGGCTGCGATCCTTTGAGATAGCCGTTTTTCTTTTCTCTGTCATTATTTTGGACCAATCGTACCCCAACAACCAAATCGCCACCACCATCATTCCCAAACAACTACAACTCAAACACCACCACCTTTGCCTCTTTACCTCCACAACTCCATCCCGCAAACATTGCTTCACCGCCATTCTCAAACGACGCCTGCCAACAACCAAACTCCCACCACCTCCGCCTTTCTACCACACGTCGTGCCATGGGCTGTGAATGCGTTCCTTTCGCCTCAAAAAGCGGATCAGGAATGCTTCACGCCCCCTTTTCATCCGTCCAATGGCTGAGCATAGGGTGGTGTGGCCCCGCCTCCGAACCCGCCGTGATCCACAAATTTGCATGTACGCCCCTCCCCCGGGCTATATAAGCGCGAGCACGGCGCAGCTCGTGGCAGAAAAGTCAAGTCTGGAGGGTCTGGAGAGCGCAGAAGAGTGGCCGTCTGGAGGGTCTGGAGGGTCTGGAGAGCGTGGAAAAGTGGGAGCAGTGGAGTGGCAGCAGCAGTGTCGGCGGGGCAGTCAAGTCGAGTGCAGTGTCGGCGGGGCAGTCAAGTCGGGAGACGGAGCTCGAAGCCGACGGGAAAGGCAGACGGGGAGTGCCGGAGAGAGCTCACCGACCACGCCAGGGGCACGAAGCCAGGCGCAGCTACGCTGACATCGCGGCTTGCCCGCCATCACGCCACGAGGGCACGGGTAAGACCCTTTGGTCTCGTGGACCTGGCCGCTCATCTAGGTTCCACGTGCATTAGGCCCACGGGCCCAGTCCGACTCCCTTGTCTATGAGGGGGTCTTTTCTTGCTTTTTCTTTGAATGAGTGTTGTGGCGCCAAGTCCCGTAAGTAGAATTGTTTAAGTGCATGTAAGTAAACATTGCTTTATTCAGTTGTAACTCTTGCTTGTAAATTGCATTCCTACTGTATGGCTGTGAATATGTGCTTGCCTTGTCTGAGTGCGTATTAAATGTGCTTGTCGAACTGTTCCCCGTTTCGTTGCGTCCTTTCCTTTGTTTGAAAGTTCCATCTTGAATCATGGAAGGACTTGGTAGAAGGGTGTAAGCACCCGGTAACTAATCACGTCAGTCGGGGCCGGCGATAACACCGCTCGGTTATCACTGAAGCACGGAACAGACCGCTTAAGCGGTTCGTGTCCTAGGCCGGCCAGCGGCAAGGTACGATCGCCCAATTAACTACCCGCACAGGTACTTAGGTAGGTCGAGTTTGGCGAACAACCCTATCCTGTGCGGTTGGCCGATTGGCACGATTGTGGTGTGGTCGAAAGACCCACCCGTGACTAGCTCCTGGCAATAGTTGCAAGGAGGGTCACGACTGAATTGTCCGTTCCGGTGGGCGACGCGGTCGCGATTCGAGTTACGTGGTCGATTGCACGCCGGGCGGACCGAAATTCGTAACAAAATATATATATAAATATATATATATATATATATATATATATATATATATAAATATATATATATATATATATATATATATATATATATGTGTATATATAAAAATAACAGTGAGGTTAACTAAATAGAAGTCTGCATGCACAATAAAACAATATAACAATATAGGATGAAGTATGAAAAACAAAAAATGCAATTCAAAGCCACCTATTTAAGGTACATGTTGTAAGCAAAATAATACAGATAATAATAATAACACAATAAGTTAGATAATAATACAATTCAAAACTTACTTTTAAATCTGGATGAGCAAAAGTGTGCCTGATGCTCCATGAACCTCTTCATGCAGTATTTGTAATCCATCATAGAAATCCTTGTGAGGCAGTTCAAATGTTCATTTGTCCAAATGTGTGAGGCAGTCCAAATGTCCATATGTTACTGGGAAGTTTATGTTTCCCTTGTAGTTGAAGCTTCAGCACATTCAAGTGACAATTGATGTCAGTCAACAATGTAAGCTTAATTACCCACTCTGGGTTTTCAAACTCTGCCTCCCTTCTCCCTTTGTTTTCAACAAATTCCGAAATCCGAGGAAGGAGACTCAAAATTCATTCCAGTGCTTTGCCAAGTGATGACCATCTAAACTCGCTGTGCATCACCAGGTCGCCGTACTCCATCTCGTACTTATCAAATAGTGCTCAAAACTGTGACTCAGTGCTTTTGACACAATGATACTGACCACCTTGACAACCAGCTGCATCACAATTTGCATCTCATAGATTTTGAGTTTGGGATTTTGATTTTCGAAGAACAGATCCATTTTCTCTTCCCCTGAAGCTTAGCATCATTTTTCTCTGTAATGGCTGTTATTAGGCCCCGCCCCCACGTCCTCTTCTTCCTTGTGGTTAAACTGGGCGACAAGCATAATTGTTTGTATACTGCCAGTCTGCCACCTACTGATGTAGTTATGTTACTTTTCTACTTTGTGTTAGAAACCATTGGGTCAATATCATAGCATTTATTGCGGATGATGATGGGGTGTTTTCACATTTGTGTGTACTGTGTTTCAAATTCTCTGTCAGTGTGTACCGTGTAAGACCAATCTTGATGTGATGGGGTGTAGCAAGTCTTAATAAAATACTCCAATTATTCGCATGAAAACCATAAACATCATCGCAATGGGGGGATTATCATACTGTTTGTGTGCCGTTTGACTTCTATCGCTAGATCCACTGGACACAATGATTTCAAAACTGGTGATTGCACAAGGTAAGGTTTTGTGGGGTATAAAAAAAAGAATATCCCCAGAAGTGGGAACATTACAAGAGAACCGCTGGACGGAAGGTGTTGAACAAACTGTTGGTTGTCTACTCGCGAGGTGCACGGGAAGGTTTTAATTGAGTGGAAAAAAAATAATTGTAGCCCTTGGGGTTCAGAGTAGGGGGGAGGGGGGGGGCCTCAATTTTCTCCATGTACATTGAATCGTATAGCAACACATGGGGGAGAGTAGGTATTACCAGTTAGACCAAAATACACCATCGACATCATAAAGTAGGGAATTAACCCATCTGTGAGGATGGATTATTTGGTGGTGATATGCAATATACACAATAAAGGGGATGGAGTGAAGCTTAATATGCAGTGTAGAAAATGCTTTTCAATATCAAACAAAGCAACCATAGGTAGAGTCCCAATATACTAGGAATCATGACATCTTGCAATACGACGCCATTTTGTTTCCATCGAGCATAGCGCACAACCCGTGTCCATTGTGTGTGAAACATAAAAGGTCTGTTTTTTTAATAAAGCTCTTTTTCTGCACCCAAAAGGAAGATATTACTTCATGATGTTTTTTTTTTTCTCTTTCTTCCACCACGTCAGAGTCAGCACACAATCAGATAGGACCAATTTAACCTCAAAACACAGCAGAACCCGCAGCAAAATTAAATGTATTAAATGTGCGAGTGAAAGGTTCACACTGATGAGTGTCTCATTTGAAGCACACAGAATGTGCGAGTATAAGAAACACACACATAGTGCCAGAATGGAGAAGTTTGAAAGAGTTGGAAGAGCTGTGCACTCTAATGGCCTAAGGTAACACAAAAGCTCGTTTTTTAAAAAAAAAGCAACATCCAAGCAACAGAATAAAATCCTAGAGTTCTTTACCATGTGGAAGGAACCTTCAGCCATCACCAGATGCATTAAAGCATATATGGGGACGCAGACCATGGAGGACAGAGCCATGCACCATCCCAGGCTCTGCGCCCATGGTGGATATTCATACACTTTGTTGTAGACGAGGGGCTTGAACTTCACAAGCGAGTAGATGAAACAAGACTGTGGGGAAAGTCAATAATTCATATTAATCAAAAGAAAACAAAACTAGCAAAACAAAACACAGTAGACCCTTCTGAAATTACCTGAATGCATCTACCTTGTATGTTTCAGGTCTAACACAAGTCGATATTTGTACAAAATAAATGAAATAAGAAGGTGCAGAAAATTCGGCAGCAGCATCTTTAATGTATACACAGTATTTATGTGACCAACAGATTAAGGGACAAAATTCTCCAATAATCTCCATCACTAATGGAAACTAGAACGGCACTCGGTAGAGCGCATACCTTTGCAAGGCTGAACAGTTTACATTTTGTATCCCACCTGGAGGCTGGATCTGAATCTGGACCTGAACCAAAATCTAATCCGCTTGTTCTCGTCACCTAATCAACTCATCCACAGCCTTTTGAAATATCATGATAAACGTAGTTTTTGACCTCATTTCTCAAGGGTAAAGAATTACGTGAAAAAAAAAGTAGGATCCGGATCTTTAACAGAATCGAATCAATTCATCCTTGTCGCACACCCAAACAAGTTTTGTCCAAATCCATCAATAACTTTTTGAGATATCATGGTCAGACAGACAGACAAAGAGAGACAGGGGTGAAACCATAACCTCTGTCCACCTTCGGTGGGGGAAGTAATAACCACAATGGCATAGTAGTCAAATATGTCAACATCATATATTCATTCCACCCTGCAATTAAAATCACAATCGATCATTTCTATTCAGAAAATAAAGTTTCATGAAGAAGAAAGGAATGCAAAGAGGGTTTAGAGGGAAATCTGTTTTGCAAACTGCAAACACAGGGCGCTGCACACAGGAAGTGCTGTGGGGCATAGGATCAAAGGTATACTATAAGGAAATCTGAGCTTTGTATCAAGTTCAGAGGATTTTAAATACAGGTGAACGGTTCAATCGTTTACCGCTGCCATCAAAGGTAGACGGACATTAAGTTTTCACCCGTCTGTTCGTCCATACGTCTGTCTATGAGCAGGATATCTCAAAATGTTGTGGATGGATTCAGACAAAAGAAAGAAAGAAAAAAAAATAAAATAAAAATAAAAAAAAAAACTTTGTGAACAAGTCGGGTGTGTGACAAGAACAAGCCGATTAGATTTTGGTTCAGCTCCGGATCCTGATCCGGCCCATCAGTGGGATACAAAATGTAAACTGTTCATCATGTGATGGAAGAATGCACTCCACCGAGTGCCATTCTGTTTACATCTATGTTGACCCTTTGTTGATGCGATTCAATAACAGACAAACGTGTGAAAATCCAATTTGGCAAAAAATCCGTTATTTTATCTCCTCAAAATTTAGGTCAATTACAAATTAAACATTGCATCATATAACGTAAAAGGTTCACGATAGTGTTCCCTCTCCACCATCAGGATAAACACATTGATTTCATCGATATCGTTAGGAACCTTGTGGGTTGTTATGAACAAGCAAAGCTCCATTCATTTTGTCTCAACTCCTTTTGCAGACTACTATCTTACAAACCAAACTCCAGTGCCATTCAGCACCGCATTGAGAGTATATACAATAAATAAATAAATAAATAAATAAATAAACAAATAAATAAATAAATAAATAAATAGAGACCTGTAATTAGGAGTGCAAGAAAACCATGGAAAAATCATTTGCGTGCTGTGCACACGTGGGAATTTTTTGCATGCACACAAAATGTTCCTAATGTTGGCCATTAACTTGGAAACACGGATTCAACAGACACGTTTAACATTCAACACAATTTCGAAATGCATTTCATCAAATTGATGAGTTATTCCTTCCAGAAGTTGCTTGATCAATTAGGCCAAAAAAAAAAAAAAAAATGTTGCATTGGCGTAACCCGCCCGACCCTAAAAATTCCGCCGACCCTACGTTTTTTTTTTGCTTTTTTGCTATCGAAAAATTTTGCCGACCCTATTTTATTGCTATTTTTGTTGTTTTGCTATCGTTTTCAAGTATCTTGTTGATTGCGATCGCGATCGCAAAAACCCGGAAGTGTTTCGGACAGAACCCGCCGACAAAAAGGGTGGTACTCGAGCCGGGGGAGATTTTGGGAGAGATTTATTAGGAAAAAAAAAAATAAAAAAAAAAAAAAATAAAAAAAAAGATCCCGACCGACCTACCCTATTTTTCAGTGACCCGTTACGCCAATGCAACATTTTTTTTTTTTTGGCCTTAGTGGCCTCTGGGATTTTTTTTTTTTTCTTTTAAACAAATTCAGCAGCAATTGATTAATTACAAGTAGGTGGCCTTTCACTCATTAAAACTAGGTCTATCCTCTCTTTTGATAATTTTGCCACCATCACTTATCTGGAAAAAAATAACATGTAATGAATAAAATCCCACAACAAAAGCCCCAATGGTGCACAACTTTTGCACCACCATGTGTATATGCACACACATGTAAACATAAGGTTAAGGTACAAGAACACATGTTTTTTTTGTTTTCTTTTCTTTACAGGAGATAGAAGGTAGAACTGACAATGGGACAAAACATGAACTCGAGCGAAGTTGATGGCATGCCGTTGCAAATACCAATGCTTGCCACGTAAAGCAAAGTTGAAAGATGGCAAAATATTACACCAGGAATGACCCAGTATCAAATTTTTGTTTTTTTCCACATTTTGACCTGTGACCTTAAGTTCTGACCCCCTGGGGAATGAACCAGGGGGTCAAATCCCACCCCCCCCCAAATCATCATATATGTCATGCAGATGAAAGGTTTCATTTTAAAATGTGCCGGTAATTGCATTTTTCGGTACTTGACCTTTTGACCCTGGAGTATGACCATAACATTGTGTGTGCAAAGATGCTGTTAAGGGTTAGAGTTCAGGATAGTAGGGTAAGGCTATTAGATTTCAGGAAGGCAAACTTTGAGGGCATGAGGAGGGAATTGGGTGATGTAGATTGAGAGACTCTAACAACAGGACAATCAGCATCAGAGAAATGGGAAGCCTCAAGGAGCATATGTGTTGAGTGCAGAGTAAATACATTCCTATGAGGTGTAAGACTAGAAGCAGAAAGACCAGGGTGGTTGAGTAGTGGGATAAGGAATGATATGAAGGAGAAGCAGAAGGCATTTATTAGGTTTAAAATAACAGGACTGGAGTTCGATTTATATCATTATCGGAGTGAACAGAGGCAAGTTAAGAAAATAACTAACTCAGCAAGCCAAAAGAGAGTACGAGAAGGACACTGCTAAGAATAAACATAATAGCAAAGAATTCTTTAATTATATTGGGGAAAAGAACAGGTTCGGATTAGTGGGCCCATTGAGGAATAGCACCAGGAGAGTGGTTAATGAGGAAAGTGAGATGGCAGGCTTATTAAACAGGTATTCTGCTTCAACTTTTACACAAGAACAGTCAGAAGAATTGCCAATAGCTGAGAGTATCTATCGAGGAGGTGAGGAAGGGCTTTTACAGAAGATCCAGGTTAGAGTGGAGGAAGTAAAGGAACAGCTACGTAATCTAAGAGTAGATAAGGCTCCGGGTCCAGATAATATGCACCCGAGAGTATTGAGAGAGGTGGCTGAGCGGGTAATCGAGATGTTAACGGATATTTTCAATCGTTCACTGGAGTCAGGACAGGTACTGGAGGATTGGAGAGGAGCAAATGTAACACCATTATTTAGGAAAGGATCCAGAGAAGAATCGAGAAACTATGGACCTGCTAGTTTGACTTCAGTTGTGGGGAAGGTGTTGGAGATATTAATTAAGGAACAGATGAGGAACCATTTAAACAAATACAAACTAATTAAAGGAAGTCAGCATGGTTTACCAAAGGTAATTCCTGTTTAACAAATCTTTTAGAGTTCTATGAAGCAGTGTCTGGGTGGATGAGGGAAAGACAGTGGATATAGTATATCTGGATTTGAAGAAGGCATTTGATAAGATACATCAGAGGTTGTTGGCCAAAGTGAGGGACTGTGGAGTGGCTGGTCAGGTAGTTAATTGGATTGCAGACTGGCTTATTGGTTGGAAGCAAGAAGTGGCTGTGAGAGGGAGGATGTCTTGCTGGGAGGATGTAAGTAGTGGAGTGCCTCAGGGATCAGTACTTGGACCATTACTATTCAACATTTACATCAATGATTTGGATTGTGGGGTGAAGAGTAGGATTTCCAAATTTGCAGATACAAAGCTTAGAGGTAAGGTGGATAGCAGAGGGGGTGGTGATTAGATACAGGAAAGTATTGATACTTGCATAGATTTGGCAAAAGATTGGCAGAGGGAATTTAACCTGAGCAAAGGTAGGGTGTTGGGGATGGGAAAGAACAATGAAAATAGAGATTACAGGATTAATTTTGGAGCGTGTCACACGGGAGAAGGATCTGGGGGTGGTGAGCAGGCAGCACAGTGCCAGACATCTATAGGTAAAGCAAATAGGGTTTTAGGCTGCATTTGGAGAGGGATCATTTATAAATTAAGAGGTGGTGTTAATATTGTAGAGGAATTTAGTGAGGGCCACATCTAGAATATCATGTGCAGTTCTGGTCACCATAATTCCAGAAGGACATAGATGCCATAGAGGGTTCAGCGCAGGGCTACTCGATCAATTCCGGGCCGAGAAAGACTCAGCTATGAGGAGCGGCTGAAGGAGACAGGGTTTTATACACTGGAAAGGAGGCGGTTACGAGGAGATATTATAGAGATGTTTAAGATGATGGAAGGTATAGATAAAATAAGTGCAGATTAATTATTCAATAAAGTAGACAGTGATAGTACCAGGGGTCAGAGCCTGAGAGTAAATAAGAGGAGAGTTAAGATGGCAGGGGACTTTCACTCAGAGAGTAGTTAATGCATGGAATGACCTCCCTGGAAAAGGCAGTGACAGCATAAAAGTAGATAAGTTTAAATTAGAATTAGATTGGTACCTGGAAGTTATGCAGATCGAGGGGTATGGGGATGTTGACAGGACTTTTAGGTAGCTTGAGCATTAATAAGTGATTGTGTACATGTGTACAGTGTTGTTGATGGGGATCTCAAAGGGTGTTGTGTGGTTGATGTGAGTTTTGTTTTTATTTCGTTTTTTTACCCAAGCCAATGCCCCCTCCCCTGGAAAGAAGGGAGAATTTTTTTTTTTTTAGAATTTTCTTAATTTGACCTCTTGATAAATTGGTGTGGTGTTGTGTGGCACAGACAAGGTGGTCTGAATGGCCTCCACCTATGTCAAATTTCCTTGTGATTCCTTGCGACACCTGCCCTTCCAATGCTTACCCCTCACCTACCCCTAAAACCTTTCCGGATAAACCAGACATCTGTTTAACAGAATACTTCCTCCTACAGCACATCCCAGACTCCTTGGTGTCTCTTCCCGGTTATTGGCCGCTTCAATTTTACTGGCCCAAATCATTCCCTGGCAGTGGAGTTGCACTTTAAATCATGAACTCAATTATTCACCTCCTATTTTTTTGTATACATAGTGAAGGCTCATGAAAGAGCCAATACACTGAACAGATAAGGGTGTAACAGACAAAGAGAGGATGCAAAAGGAAGATTAGAGAAGGGGGAAAACAACAGAGTTGAAAGCCAGGATAGAGGAAGACTTGGAATAGGGGCAGGAGAGGATGCATGGGGTGGACAAGATGGATACAGAAGGAAACTCCAAGAAGGGAAAACTGGAAAATTGGAAGGAGATGGGGTTTGGGTGAGATTAACGGGGGTAGAAAAGATCATGGTTTTGCAGTGGGGATGATCTGAGATGGTGGTGATCATCTTTCTTGAAGACCTGGAGGGAAGAATGAGATTGAAGAGAATGTGGAAGTTGGTTCCACTGGTGGGAGGGGAAAAGAAAAAAGAAAAAAAAAAGAATAAATGAACGGAGGTGAGCGTGATCCTGGATTTAGGTAGGTTCACCAGAAGGAGGTTTGATGGTGGACCATGTGAGGACCACAGAAAGCTGGGGGGAGGGGGGGAGCATGGACAGAACAGAAAGTGCGAGCCTTGGTTTCCATGGCATCAAGCTGAGCAAGACATGAGGCAGGGGAGCCAGCCAAGAGGGGAGAACAGGACTCTCTCAAGCTGCGTATGAAGGCCTTGAAGGTAGATAGGACATCAGTTGTGCCAAGGAAGGACTTAGTACGATGGAGGATGCCCAGTCGGTGGCTGACTTTGTCAGCCAACTTTGAAATATGGTTTGCCCAAGAAAAATCATGGCTGAGAGCGAGACCGAGGAGTTTGAATGACTGAACATCTGAGAGGATTAAGGAAGTAGATGGGAGGGTTTGCCAGACGATCTTTTCGGAGAGAGATGGCGAGAGTGTGAGATTTGTCAGGATTGAAAGACATCCCAAGTGTTTGATCAGCTTGTTTAGGGTGGTGGGCTTGGGATCATAGAATCCTGAATTAAAATCCCACTCAGCTGTTAAATTAATACTAGGTGGGGTTGACTCTGCCTGTCATCCTTCTGAGGTCAGCAAAATGAGTGCCAGCTTGCTGGTATCCTGTGTCAGAGTGGCGACCTGTCCAGGATTATGCCCAATAGCCAAGGAGACTGCTGAAGCAGCACCAATGCTCTGCACAGAGTATGGTTCCAATGGATGGATGGATCAGCTTGTGCATTTATTTTTTTTGCAATGTCTGAAGAGAGAGAAGAGGCTGCAGCCTGCCTGTATGAAGGATGAGGAATGTCATGGCAGAGAGCAGAGTTATCAGCAGATTGAAAAAGAGGATTTTCGAGGGAGACAGAGACATCATTGATGAAGATCAAGAATGGGACTTGGCCCAGAACAGTGCCTTGTGGCACTCCAGCCTTTACAGGAAGAGATGAAAGGATTCTGTTGAGTCTCACACAATGGCTATGTAAGTAGAGGAAGTTAGGAAGCCTTATGTGGAGTTGGATTTGGATGCCAGAGGCAGAGAGTTTTGAGAGTAAGGCAGGATGCCAGACTGCATCAAGAGCATGAGATCCAGTGGGGAGAACAAGTATTTGATACACTGCCGATTTTGCAGGTTTTCCCACTTACAAAGCACATAGAGGTCTGTAGTTTTCATCATAGGTACACTTCAACTGTGAAAGACGGAATCGAAAAGAAAAATCCTGAAAATCACATTGTATGATCTTTAAATAATTAATTTGCATTTTATTGCATGAAATAAGTATTTGATACATCAGAAAAACAGAACTTAATAGTTGGTACAGAAACCTTTGTTTGCAATTACAGAGATCAGACGTTTCCTGTAGTTCTGAACCAGGTTTGCACAGACTGCAGCAGGGATTTTGGCCCACTCCTCCATGCAGATCTTCTCCAGATCCTTCAGGTTTTGGGGCTGTCGCTTGTTGTTTTGGGGTTTTGGGACTTTCAGCTCCCTCCAAAGATTTTCTATTGGGTTCAGGTCTGGAGACTGGCTGGGCCACTCCAGGACCTTGAGATGCTTCTTACGGAGCCACTCCTTAGTTGCCCTGGCTGTGTGTTTCGAGTCATTGTCATGCTGGAAGACCCAGCCACGCCCCATCTTCAATGCTCTTGTTGAGGGAAGGAGGTTTTTGGCCAAGATCTCGCGATACATGGTCCCATCCATCCTCCCCTCAATACGGTGCAGTCGTCCTGTCCCCTTTGCAGAAAAGCATCCCCAAAGAATGACGTTTCCACCTCCATGCTTCACGGTTGGGATGGTGTTCTTGGGGTTGTACTCATCCTTCTTCTTCCTCCAAACATGGCGAGTGGAGTTTAAACCAAAAAGCTCTATTTTGGTCTCATCAGACCAAATGACCTTCTCCCATTTCTCCTCTGGATCATCCAGATGGTCATTGGCAAACTTCAGACGGGCCTGGACATGGGCTGGCTTGAGCAGAGGGACCTTGCGTGCACTGCAGGATTTTAATCCATGATGGCGTAGTGTGTTACTTATGGTTTTCTTTGATACTGTGGTCCCAGCTCTCTTCAGGTCATTGACCAGGTCCTGCCGTGTAGTTTTGGGCTGATCCCTCACCTTTCTCATGATTATTGAGGCTCCACGAGGTGAGATCTTGCATGGAGCCCCAGACCGAGGGAGATTGACTGTTATCTTGAACTTCTTCCATTTTCTAATAATTGCGCCAACAGTTGTTTCCTTCTCACCTATTGTCCTGTAGCCCATCCCAGCCTTGTGCAAGTCTACAATTTTGTCCCTGATGTCCTTCGACAGCTCTCTGGTCTTGCCCATTGTGGAGAGGTTGGAGTCTGATTGATTGAGTGTGGACAGCTGTCTTTTATTCAGATAACGAGTTCAAACAGGTGCAGTTAATAGAGGTAATGAGTGGAGAATGGGAGGGCTTCTTAAAGACAAAACTAACAGGTCTGTGAGAGCCGGAATTCTTTCTGGTTGGTAGGTGATCAAATACTTATTTCATGTAATAAAATGCAAATTAATTATTTAAAAATCATACAATGTGATTTTCAGGATTTTTGTTTTCGATTCCGTCTTTCACAGTTGAAGTGTACCGATGATAAAAATTAGACCTCTACATGCTTTCTAAGTGGGAAAACCTGCAAAATCAGCAGTGTATCAAATACTTGTTCTCCCCACTGTGTGTCCAGAGAGATGGACCTGATCTCATGTCTGACATTTAGGGCTTCCATCCATTGTTGGGTGTGTAGAAAAAGCATATCCAAGGTGGAGTTACCTGGACTGAAACCAAATCGATCTGAGATGAGGTTGTTGGAGATGCCACACGTTGCCTGCGCGAGTGGAGGACTTCATAAATCCAGAAATTAAGGTGGCCTTCTGGGCTACAGGCAGAGACCTTGGTAAGCAAAACAGGATGCCAGACTGTCAAATGCCTGTGATATGTCCAGCAAGAGTTCTAACCTTATGTTTCAGATTGAGGGCCTTCTATCATTGCTGAAAGAGAGGAGCAGAAGCATGTTAAAAGTTGAGCTGTTGTAGCGGAATCCAAACTGATCGCCAAAGATCAGGCTGTTTGAAAACAGGAGCAAAAACATCAGAAGCATTGATGGATTGCCTGACTTTGTATTTGGAAGAAAGCCCATGGGCCTAGAGTTTATAGTGAGTTTTGGGAATGATGTTTGCTAACTTCCATGCAGATGGGAAGCAGCCAAAGGATAAGGACAGACCGAATAGGGCAGATCGAGAAAAAAAAAGCAAAAATGACAGCAATATTTGAGAACATAACTAGAACGGGCACTCATAGAGCACATACCTTCGCCACCACTACTTTTTTGTTCGTGGTACGAGTGTGGGGAACTGGTTTCATATGAATGGTCTTATGACACAAACCACATATCTATAATGTCATGACCCCCCCCCGACTTTCGGGGGCTACGGACTAAACAACAATCAACTCACGTCGTTTTGGTGAGTCTTCACTCGCAAGCTCGGTGAATACAATGTTTCAACAAGAGAAGGTAATCTCGTTTGATGCTGGTTTCATGCAAATCGAATAAGAATTGACTGAGTTATGCCGAAAACCGCATATTTTTCAAGGGCGTGACCCCCCCCCCGACATTTTACCCCAACCGGTGACATGTTATGACGTCATTGTCACAACATTGGGCATTAAATTCTGAACATTTTGGTGCTGGGTTCATGTAAAGCAGACAAGAATTGACCGTGTTATGACAAAAACCGCATATTTTTCAAGGTCGTGACCCCCCTTGACCTTTGACCCATAAACGGTAACAAGAGTATGGGCGTCATTGTGTCATATTGCATATCACAAGATGAGGCGTTGAATTCTGAACATTTTGGCATTAGTTGCATGCAAATTGAATAAAAATTGACCGTGTTATCGTAAAAAGATGATTTTGACCTTTTCCCCGAACGATCCCAAAATCTAATCGAATGCTTCCTGGTTAATAACCAATCATCCCACCAAATTTCATGCAATTCGGTTTAATACTTTTTGAGCAATACGAATCACAAGATTACAAATAAATAAATAAATAAATAAATAAATACACACCGACCAAAACATAACCTTTCGCAGAATGCGAAGGATAACAACTGATGCCATCTGGGCCCGTCACCAAAGGAGGCTCAAGGCCACACAGACCTTTCTTTTCCTTTTTGGTTGAGGACACAAATTCCAACAGAGTGGTTAACCAAAAATGAACTGGTTGATTTTGAGCTCTGACTAGGTCCAGCCGCCGATGTTCCGATGAAATTGAAAATTCGCACACGCATAGATCATCAAGCGAGAAAGCTGATGGTAAAAAAAATTTTTTCATAAAATGTTAATTTTTATATTGTTATGCATTTTATTGTTTTTCTATAATTATTCAGGATGCCGAAGACAACATGCAAAACACTCAGAAGAAATTACAGGCCAATTAATTTGCATCATCAATGTAGTAATGCATGTAACCCTTCTTCACATGTGTTTGTTGGACATAAACACATGCAAAAATTGCAGGTTTTTTTTCTGGACATGTGACTACTAATTGTCATGTGACACCTGAGTGATGTCTGATTTGGACGTATGTGGTATCAAAATATGCCCAAGACCCGAGAGAATTCAAAATCCCCAGTAGTTGCGAAAAATATCGAGGGGAGGAGGGGGCGCCAAACCCCGTCCTGCCCCGCCCCTCACCCTCACCCACTGTAGTTAGAATCAAGTCAGGGTAAGATGGGGGACAGAACAGCAGGTTCACCTTTAATTGACTATTAAAAGAAAATCTTCTTAAAAAAGTCCTCAACTGCAGCCTTCCTGGCATCAGTTGGTGCTATTGGATGAAATGGGTTTGAATTTTCAACTTGATTGGCCATAATTAAGGATGATAAAACAGAAGAGTACCGTGTGATTAATGCAATCAAGTTTTGGCAAGGAGCCAGCATGTTCAAGGTGAGCATATTTTGTTTTGCATTGCCAAAATAAGATCCAGATCATACAAAAAGCAAAAGCATATGAAAAATGGAAAGAATGTAAAGTTGCTGTTGAGGCCAAAACAAAAGACAAAGTTCAATGCCCATTGGTCAAGGTTAAAGGGGACAGAGATCAACCATGCCAAGTGAATCATAAAAGTGGCGTTCATTGCAAGAATGATCAACGTACGAGACAGAGGGAGGGAGTGATAACCATCCAGCAATATTTCATCCAAGGTCCTGGACGGAACCCCAGCATGTCTTCAAGAGCAACATAAAATCGGTCAACTCCTGCACACGCACAAACACAGAAATTAAACATGCACAGTGGAAACTGCACAGATAAACACTGTTGGAAAAATGGAGACAGTCAATCAAAAAACAAGGCAAATAAAAGGGAAACAGATCTTTCAGGTTTCCAATGCAAATTACCCCTTCTAAGTGATAGTGAAACTGTCAGACATTCCTCTGCACGTGCCAAACTATTACAATCGAGACGTCGCCATGTTCTTCTTAATGACCCAGGAATCCAAATATCATACATACACTAAAACGGTACTGGGTAGAGCGCATACCTCCATCAGGCTAAACAGTTTACGTTTTGTATCCCACTGATAGACTGTATTTGCATCCGGACCTAAACCAAAATCTAATTGGCTTGTTCGTCTCTTACCCAACTCAGCCACCAAGTTTTATCATAACCCGTCCACAACTTTTTTTAAATATCGTGCTATACATCATTATTTCTCAATGGGTGAATAGTAACTTTAACAAAAAATTATAGAATCTGGATCCGGATCTTCACTAAAATATAATAATTTCGTGCTCATCACATACCCAATAGGTCCACCAAATTTCGTACGAATCTATCTACAACTTTGTGAGATATCCTGCTCACAGACAAATAAAGAGAGACAGACAGAGACAGAGAGAGATGAAAACACAACCTCCATCTACCTTTGGTGATCGAGATGACTGCATAATCCCTGAATCCCTGAATACTTATACACACACCTCCACCATTTAAAGTCTTTAAAGCTTCCTCCCGCATCCCATCCACCACAAATATTTGTTTAAATGATATGTAGACAAATCCAAACCGTATGTATATACACAACATACCATAGAGCCATGCCAAGGCGACACACTCGAAGAAAGCCACCCAGAGTAGAACCACCCCACTCGTGGCATAGTAGTCAAACATTTGAAAAACATACATCCCACCCTGCAAACACAAAAAGAAGAAAAATCACAGTCAATCATTTCTGCAGAGGAAATACAATTTAAAAACCTATTAACAAGAGCTTGAAAAACAAATTTTGGCTTGGTCAATAAAAGTGAAGGCCGATTACAGACAGATCAGTGCCTCCTAAACACTAAAAAAAATTAAAAATAAAAAAATTAAAACTCCCACTTTGCTTCTTTCGCCTTAAACTTCACCCCCTCCCTCCCAGAAACCAGTAACCCCTTCGGGGTTAAACTCCAAAAATGCAGGCTTACTGCACACAAGTTTTTGTCGTTCTTTTCTCCCATTTGTGGAACTGCATTCATAAGTGATTCAATCAGTCTTCCCTCTAGGGCATCCATCTGGTGGTGCACAATCCCATGTCAACCCCCATCCTTTCCAGCAATCTTTACCCTCAATTAATCATATCTTGACCAACAGTCTTGCAGGTAACTGTTTGCTACAATCTTTCCTTTCCCTTTTCTTGGTCATTCATTCCATTGCCTGTGTCCAAATGTGGGCACCATTGCCCCAATGTCAGTTCAAGGGGACTTTACCTCATCAACTCACTCTTCTATTCAGAGATTCAATCTTGTACAGAATCATTTTACAATGTACGTGCACTCGCTGCACTGACGTCATCAATGACACCACATGACTATGCTGCTGCCACGCGTCAAATGATGCAAGAAATGTTCCTTCAACGTGTGCAATTATCCATCTTTTCGGTTCACATTCACACACTTGTAAGTTATAAAATTAGAAGACCTTCATATTTTACTGCACTGATACGTTTTGAGCAACTGAAGTCAGGAACAAAAACGTTTACTAGCACAGCAACACATTCTATTTCACGATTGCTGGCAAAGACCGAACAGCTATATTCTAATTCAGAGGCACTCCTTCACCATGATAGTGTTACCTACCTCCTGTGTAGTTAGTGTCCTCACTTCACTTAAGCTGGTACAATTTGTGCACAGTAATGGGATCCTCTCATCTCCTCTCCTCTCCCTGTCAAGGTAAGGTTGGAATGCCCCAAGGCAGTGTTCTGGGCCCTGTCCTATTCCTAATCTTCATGAACTATCTTTAGAAAAATCCTCTTTTTTGCTGACTCCACCACCATCTGCCGAACATCCCTCATCCTTCAGACAAGCAGGCAGCTGCCTCTTCCTTCTCTGCCAACCTTGTTAGAATCAGGAGCTGGTCCAATACTTGGAATACGTATTCCAACCCTGAGAAATCCCACACACTCACCGTCTGTCCAAAAGCAATGTCTGGCAAATCCTCCCATCTTCCGAAACAAACCATATGAGGAAGTTAAGATAGTGTGTCACTCAAACATTTGGGCCTCACCATTAGCCATGATCTTTATCAGGCAGAACATATTTCCAAGATAGCCAACAAAGCCAGCCACAGACTGGGAATCCTCAGTCGTGCAAGGTTTGGTTGTTTTTTTTGTTTTTTTTTTTCCTTGGCCAATCTGAACTTTTGACAATATACAAGGCCTTCATTTGCAGCTTTATTGAGTACCGCTTTCCTCTTTGGGCTAGCACCCCCTTCCTAACACCTTGACCTTCTTGATGCCATGGAAAGCAATACATCCATTCCATCCATTGGGACCATACTCTGTGCAGAGCGTTGGTGCTGCCTAAGCAGTCTCCTTGGCTATTTGGCACAATTCTGGACGGGTGGCCACTCCGACACAGGATACCAGCATGCTGGTACTCATTTTGCCGACCTCGGAAGAACGATAGGCAGAATCAACCCCACCTGGTATTAATTCAACAGGAAAGTAGGATTTGAACTTGGGATCCAAGGATCCCAAGCCCACCACCCTAACCATTAAGCAAATACCAGGCATATGGAAAGCAATATCCTCAAAATAATTGGGATCTCCCATGACATGATCAGAGCCCAGGCCTGTTACTTTCACATCGCAGATATGTTTACGGCCTCTATTTTACTGCCTCCTTTTTGGTCTTGCATCTTCTGAACTCTTGGCTCGGTGCCTCCCAGGTTTCTGCAGGGCACACACGATCAGCCAGTAACCCTCTTGTTAAACTCCTGAAATCCAGGCTCACTGCTCACCTCCACTAATTTGTTCCTGTTTTCTCTCCTCTGTGGAACAAACTTCCCCAATCTTCAGTCCCATTCCTCCCTCCAGGGCTTCAAGTCAACTGTCCACAACCCTATCCATAAAAAACATCCCATCCATACTCATGATCTCTTCTTCCCAAAATGCCCCATCCCCAAGCACTCCTCTTTTCCAGGTTATTGTGATCCCACCCACCCCCTTCCCTCCCCTCACCTCACCCTTTTCATTTGTTACATTCAGTTGATTTGTTCTTTTTCTGTTCCATCCTCACTTTCCCCTTCCCCTTCTTTCTGTGTTTCAGCTTGTGTGCAGTTTTTTCACCCCCATGTGCCATTCTTCCCGTACCATTGATCTCTCTCACTTCTACTCTGCTGTTGGTGCTTTCCCATTCCATTCTGCTCTTGCCCTTCCATGAGCCTTGGCCATGTATTCCAAAAATAAAAGATGACATGATTTAAAGAGATAAGTATGAAGCATAATGTGATGGACACAGGAGTATCAAGAATGATTAAGCACATTATAAACACCAATAGAATAAAAGGCCTGGACGACCAACAGAAAAACGACTCTGTACTCGTCCTCCTTTGAATATTATTCTATCTTGCAGCCCATGAAAGCTACACCTCAAATAGTCCAAACAAATCTGCAGCAGGTCCTTGTGATGCCTGAAACGCGACTACAATGTCTCGTTTGTTTGAGCTCTGCATTCAAGATATTTTGGGTTAAACGGCTTGGTGATCATGAAGGAGAGTGTAGTTCGGCGTTAGCAGACAGGTAGAACAATAGATGGAATCAAGAGACAGTTAATCAGTGTGCTGGCCACTGTGGGAGGCAGGTAGAAGCTGGCGTTTCAGGCATTAACCCTTTATCAGAGCAAAAGAGAGTTAATGGCTGATGAGCCAGCTTCTTCATGCTTCCCAAGGTAGTTGGCATACTTACATCAACGTTCTGTTGATTTAATCCATTGTGTTATATGGAGTAGCTACCATTCCTCTCATTCTGCCTTAACTATGGGCCTTGGTGGGATTTTTACCTGCTCACCAACCACGAGTGATGATGCAAACCTGAACATTTTTTTTTCCTTTTTTTGTATCCATGGTCGAGGAGGATCGTGGAAAAGAATGTACACTGAACGGATCAGGATGTAACAGGATGAAAAAATAACAGCAGACGTACACAAAGGTGACAGGTGAGAGAGGGGGAAACACCAACAGCAGAGTAGAAGGTGAAGCTTGAGGGGGACTTGGATAAAGGATGTGGGGAGAAATTAGTGGGGGGGCAAGACAGGATGTATACAGAAGGAAATCTCAAGGAGGAAAAACTGGAAATTTGGATGGAGGAGGAATTGGGGTGAGTGGGAGGGTTAACATGGGGAGAAAAGATTATTGTTTGCATTGGGTACAATCTGAGATGGTGGTAAACAACCGTTTTGAAGACCAAGAGGGAAGAATGAGATTGAAGAGAATATGGACGTTGGTTCCACAGACAGGAAAAAGAGGAACGAATGAGTGGAGGTGAGCAGTGATCCTGGATTTAGGTCGTTTCACCAGAAGGGGGTTTTATTTATGGTCGACTGTCTGACCTGCAGAAACTTTGGGAGGGCAGGCAAAACACAGACAGAGCAGAGGGTACAAGACAGAGACCACCAACCTGTCTGCAATTGTGAAGTGATAGGCCCATAGACTCAGCTTCATCACAGGAGATTCCAATAAACTCGAAGGCATTGGTTTCTACGGTGTCAAGCTGAGCAAGATGTGAGGCAGGAGAGCCAGTCCAGAGGGGAAAGCAGTACTCCTTCAAGCTGCGGACGAAGGCCTTGGGGTGGATCGAAGTTCAGGGGTGCCAAGGAAGGACTGTATGATGGATGATACACAGTCGGTAGCTGGCTATGGAAGCCAACTTTGAAATGTGATTTGCTCAAGAAAGATCATGGCTGTTAGTGGGACCCAGGAGTTTGAATGACAGAACTTCCTGAAGAGGATTTTTAATAAAGTAGATGGGGATGGGGTTGCCATTCGGTCCATTCCTGCTGAAGATTCACCCCAATTTCAGGAGGTCGCGGTAAGCACACTCACCTTTCAGCACTAGTCTGGGCTCGAATCCCAATATAGTTATAAACCGTCATCGCATCCCATGTGCTTCATCAATGTGCGAGCCATCCTTAGAATGGATGGACATTAAACGGGAATCCCATCTGTCAGCATTCGTAAGATGAAAAAGATCCCTCAGTGTCCTTCGCGAAGAGAAGGTGAGCTATCACCAGCACCACGAACAAATTCCAAATTCCTGCCATAAGCAGCAGATGGCATTGCATCGGCAGCACAGCCACATGCTCAATCAATGATGCTACCCCACAGACTTGTGCTGCATACAAACAAAAAAAGGAAGAAGAGGTCAAGCCATAAGGCTTGCTGCAGGTGGGTGGGTTAGTCTCCTATTGGTTTCCACTGCTCTCCTGCTCCCTCCTCATTTCTGATAGACCCGTGCATTTACCAATCATTCATAAATCTAAAGATGAATCAGACATTCCGAGGCAAAGGCACAATAATTACCTCCACCATCAAAAGTCAGGTCAGGTATGGGAGCATGCGCCAGAGCAGCACGTAACTGCGTCCACTTTCCACTTGAGGGGCCACTGTCTGGCCATCCCCCAGGCAGATGCCTGGCCCATTCTCATATCCTTGATATGCCGATCAACCTGCTGCAACCACGAGGCACGTGGTCGGCCCATTGACCTCCTCCACTCACGAGAATCCCTCGCTGAGAGAATCTGGTGAGCAGAATCAGCATGAAGAAAACGAGCCACATGTCCATACAGCCACAGCTGACGCTCACGGACTATGCCGGGAACAAATCTCATTTGAGTCTCTCTCAGCAACCGCTCGTTGGACACAAACTCCGACCAGTGATAGCCAAGGATTCTCCGAAGAGACCTGGCACCGAAGGAATTAAGTCTCCGTCTCTGATCCTGGGTCAGAGTCCAAGTCTTGCATCCATAGAGCAAGACTGGAAGCACCAAGGACCTGAAGACTCGGACTTTCGTCCTCCCGCACAGGTACTGGCAGCATCACACCCCATGATCCAGTTAATCCATGACTCCCCAGGCCCGATCCAGATGTCAATTGACCTCTGACTCACAGCCGGCAGAGACATGAATATCACTGCCAAGGTAAGTGAATATCGACATGACCTCAACATCCTCACCACAAACAGGCACAGACAGGACAGCAGCATCCAAGATGTCATTGAAAGCCTGGATCTTAGTTTTGACCCAGGAAGCCCGTAATCCCAGAGGCTCTGACTCCTCATTCAGCACCTCGAAGGCCCACAAAAGTATATCTAAAGTCTCCGCAAAGATGACTGCATCGTGTGCGAAATCAAGGTCAGAGATCTTGACATTACCAAACGATGCACCGCAGCTTGATCTCTCCAACATCCTCCCTAGAATCCAGTCCATACAAGTGCTGAAAAGTATGCCCGTGTCATAAGAGGCGACCAGGGTTGCATCAGGAAGGGCATCTGGCGTAAAACCTATGCCAAATCAGTATGCAGATCATAACGGATGATCCGCTGTGGCGACCCCTAACGGGAGCAGCCGAAAGACGAACAACAACACAAGTGCTGAAAAGTGCGGGGGCCAGTACACACCCCTGACGAACTCCAGTAACAACTGGAAATAAGTCAGAGATGGTACCACCACACTTCACAGCACTCTCAGTACCACAGTACAGTTCAGACATCAGATTGATCAGTTTTGGTGGCACCCCACGAAGACCAAGAATCCTCCAGAGGGCATCCTGATTCACCGAATCGAACGCTTTACAAAGATCAACATAGGCTGCAAGCAGCCCCTGCCAAAATTCTCGTCTGTTCGGTGAGGACCCGAAGAGCAAGGATATGGTCAATCGTTGACCTCTTTGGTGTAAAGCCTGACTGCTCTGGATGCTGGTGCTCAAGCAGATGGTGGCGAACACTATCAAGAATGATCCGAGCAAAGACCTTGCCCGGCACTGAGAGCAGCGTCACCCCTCGGTAGTTGTCGCAATCTTGGCGATCACCCTTCCCTTTCCAGAGAGGGACAACAAGGCCCCTCTTCCAATCAGTTGGGATGATGCCTGTGTTCCAAGCAGAGCACAAAACTGTATGCAATGACACGAGTGCAGCATTTCCACCAGCCTTGAGAAGTTCAGCATGGATGCCACAGATCCCTGGAGCTTTACCCCATTTCAACCGGTTCACCGCAGTCTGTGTTTCCACAAGCGAAGGTGGACCACAGTTGATTGGAGGGTCAGCAACAGGGATTGTAACAACCCTGATGTCCAACTCGACAGCTGGTGGATCAGCCTGGTACAACCGCTCAAAGTAACCGGCCCAGTGGGCCTTCAGTTCAGACTCCTCTGTCAAGAGCCCACCACCCTCTGCTATAACTGCAGTACACCGAGGGATGGGCTTGGATGAACGCAATGCGCGAATTCCCCTGTAAGCAGGACGATAATTCCTTGTCCACAGGTGATGCTCTACCCCTCACAGATTCCTCGCACATAGACCTCCTTGTCCACCCCAGCACACGTACAGTTTTACGCCTCAGCTCCCTGAACAGCTCAGCTCTGCCATTCAGCCTGGCCCTGCGACTCTAGTAAATGGTATCCAGTGTCCCTTGAGACAAAATTCTTCTTTGCCCGACGGTGAGTTCCAAGACATCCACCGGCAACATCAAGGACGGTGGTCTTGAAGGCACTCCATAACTCTTCAGGACCTCCCAAAGCACCCAGACTCCTCAAATCTCCACTCAGCCTGTTCGCAAACTCCTCAGCTACCCTCTCATCCTTGAGCTTGCCAACATCCAGCCTAGGCTGGCATGGTACCATTCTCCTGGATTTAAGGTGCAACTTCAGAGTTGCTTCAACAAGCCGGTGGTCAGCATTGAGGAACTGAGCACTCCGGTAGACCCTGCAGTTCTGGATCATCCTCCAGCAACCATCGAGGACAAGGTCAATCTCCTTTGCCACACCACCAGCGTTGGAATACAAAGTCCAGCGATGAGCTTGTGGGAGCTGAAACCATGAACGGGCCACCCTGAGTGCATGACTTATTGCAGTCAAGTAACTTTGTGCTATTCTGGTTCATAGTTCCTGACCCATGGGGTCCAACAGATGTCTCATAACCATCCCTTTCAGTTCCAGTCGATGCATTGAAATCCACTAAAACTAGAAGTGTATCTCATCTGGGGCAATGATCAACCACAGACTCGAGCGTGGCGTAGAATGTGTCCTTCATGGTGAGATCACTCGCCTCAGTTGGAGCATAAACAGAGACCAGGGAAATGACACCTAAGGAGTGACGAATGCTTCGTCTCATAATACGCTCGTTGACCGGTGTTACCTCAATTATCATTGGGGTCAGCTTATTGGAGACAGCTTGCAGCAACTCCTTGGGAATGGCAACCATCAGAGCGACCAGACCAATAGTAGGTGTAACCACCCACCATGATCTCACCGCAATCCGGTCTCCGAACCTCAGAGAGTGCTGCAATACTGATGTCCAAACGCTTGAGCTCAGATGACAACAGAGACAGGTGATCATCCTCTTTGGGATAGGACATTCCAGGCACCCAGCCGAAGGGACCGCCTCAGGTTAACCCAAGGCGACCGCCGTATCGTGGACGATACCTCAGCACCACTCTGACACACTCTCCCGCAATCTGACCCGGGAATGTGACCCCGTGGTTACCCTCCTATCAAAGATTGGGGGTCCCGAAGGCTTTGCCCCAATCCCGTCATCCGGTGAGCTGCCCTGCGAAGGGAAGCTGCACAGGAGGTACTCCCACGGAGTGAGTTTTCACATTTCTTTGCGTTTTTGTGTTTTGCGGAATGAAGGGTTTTACAGTGGCCGGAGTGCAAATCCTGCCACCAACCTCCTAAAAAGAAGTAACCTAACTGCACGAGGACGTCCGCAGACACAGTTGGGCACTAGATATGGATGGCCGTTGGCTCACAAGGAGCTCCTCTGCCCTTTGTGGACGGAGGTTATGTTTTCACTTGTGTGTTTGTTTGTCTTTCTGTGAACAGGATATCTCAAAAAGTTGTGCATGGATTCAGACGAAATTTGGTGATTATGTTGGGTATGTGACAAGGATAAAAGTGTTGGATTTTTGTTGAAGACCCAAATCTGGATCAGAGAATTTTTTGAATGATTCTTCACCATTGAGAGATGGGGCCAAATACAATACTGCATTTGGCATATTTCAGAAAGTTGTGGACGGATGATGGAAAAACTTGGTGGATGAGTTTCGCTCGTTCTTTTAACTGACCCATTAGATTTTGGTTCAGGTCCGGATGCAGATCCAGCCTATCAGTGGGATACAATTCGTAAACTGTTCAGCCTGATGGAGGTGTGCTCTCTACCAAATGCTGTTCTCGTTTGTTTTCCAACCATTATAATGTAAAACTGAATATTACATCTAGTCTAAAAATGCACCACATACTTAGGAGTTAAAGTCCAGGCTCACTGCTCACTTTCTCATTCATGACCCTTTTCTCTCACCTGTGAATCAACCCTCATCCATACTCATGATCTTTTCTTGCTTCATTAACCCTCCGCAAGACCACTCTTTCTGTGTTTCCAGAATATCATGTTATTTGGTTACCTCCCTCCCCCTTTTTCCTCCTGATCAAATTGCCAGCTTTGACCAGTCCTATGCATCTTGTCATTTTCTGTCAATACCAAATTTATCCACACATTCTTCCATTCAGTCCTTTTTATCTCCCTTTCTATTTAAAATAAATACCTTCTTAAATTTTGCACTGAAAGGTACCGATTAACCATTGCGCATTCCTTCCCAAATATATCATGGTTGGTTTGTATCCATCCACTCCTTACTCTTGTGCTTCATATCCTCACACAGGAAACACTCAGCCCCAAATGGCAGTGCAACATATATTCAAAATCAATGCCACATTCACACCATCCAATTTGCTCTTGTACTATGGAAATGATTTTTTAGCAGAGCTAAGCATTAAAAAACAAAAATTATATTAAAAAACCCAAAACAAAATAAATAAAGGTCTCATCCCACAGCTCCCACCTCACCTTCACCCATTTCTCCCACCACGATGCTTCCCGTTTGGAGACCTGTTCCTTCTACCTCCATAACCTTCTCCTCCCAAATCTTCAACTCTGGATCACAAAGAGCCCTCCAGCGCAACCTCAATGGACTTTCCTTTCATAGTCAGAGATGTTGTGTTCCATTCACATAATGACGACGACTCTGTAAACCTTTATTTCCTCAAACATTGATAAACCCTTTGCCATCCATCCCAACTCTGTTACTCGCCTGCAGAAATTTCAACTGCGAGCTGGCTGGGTGTCAGCTCTGCAACAACCAGTCGTGGAATTGAAGCTGGGCCTTTCTACAATTCTGAGGCTAAACCCTACTCTAGACCTCACCAACTGAGCAGCCTTTGTCATGCAAAGTCTTTCCTCTGCACATCTGAACCTTTATCTATGTACAAGGCCATCACCTGAAACTTGATGAGTGGAGGGAGCATATGAGTGGAGGTGAGCAGCAAGTTTGGACTTTGGTATTTTCACTAGGAGGTGGTTACTGGCAGACGCTATGCACCCAGGGAGACAGAGCATGTAAAGGGCAGAGGGTGCAAGACCATAAATGAGGCAGTAGAAGACCGACAGATCACAGACGTCTCTGCGATGTGAAAGTGATCAGGCACAGAAACTCGGCTTCATTGCGAGAGAATCCAATGATTTTGAAGTCGAACTAAGCAAGGTCAAGCAAGGCTTTCAACAGCAGCAAGCTGAGCAAAGTGTGAGGCAGCAGTACTAGCCCAGAGGACAGAGTAGTTGTCCATAAAGCTTTGGAGGAAGACTGTTCCTTGCTTTTCCCGCATGTTGAACCGACATCCTCAGTTGTTCCAAGTCTTTTCTTTTTTTTAACATACACTTTCAAGGCTCATATGAAAGCAAACACACAAACACACAACAAGGGGAGCAGGAGACAAGGGGTGGGAGAGGGAAGGGGAAAAAAAAAACAGTGGGTCACAGAAACATGAGGAGATCTGTGGAAGGGAGAGGGATAGGGCAGGGTACACAGGGAGAGGGAAGGGGAAAAAACAGTGGGTAGCAGAAACATGGAGATCTGTGGAAGGGAGAGGGATAGGGCAGGGTACACAGGGTTCACACAGGGATAGGGCAGGGTACACAGGGTAACCAAGATGGACACTACAGGGACTTTCAGGAAGAAAAGCAGGGAATTTGAAGGAGGTGGGTTTGGGGTGGATTAGCAGGGGTAGAAAAGATTGTGGTTTTGGATGTGGGATGATGAGAGATGGTGGTGAACAGCTGTTTTAAAGACCTGGAGGGAAGATTGAATCAGTATTGGGAAGTGGGATTGAAGAGAGTGCAGGAGTTTACTCCAAAGGCAGGAAAAAAAAAAAGAGGAATGAAAGAGCGAAGGTGAGCAGTGATTCTTGATTTTGGTGGTTTTACCAGAAGGGGGTTGCTGGTAGACCTTGAGCGTCCTGCAGAAATATGGGGGGGGGGGAGATATCTCAAACAGAGCGGGGGGGGGGAGATTCTCAAACAGAGCGGGGGGGGCAAGACCGGAGAGGAGACAGTAGAAGACAATGACCACTGACATGCCTGCTGTGAGAGAGTGAGAGACCCAAAGACTTTGCCTCATTGTGGGAGATAACAATGATCCTAAATGCCTTGGTTAACACAGCGTGAAGCCGAGAAAGGTGAGAGGCAGGAGCAGCAGCCCAGAGGGGAGATCAACACTCCATCAGGTTGCAGACAAAAGCTTTGTATGTGGCCAGGAGCTCAGGTGGGCCAAGGAAGGACTTTGCACAATGGAGGATTCCCAGTCAGACCATATAGACTGGCTTTGGAGGCCAGGTTAGAAATGTGGCTTTCCCAGGAAAGATCATGGCAGATAGTAAGACCCAGAAGCTTGAATGGAGACTTCAAGAAGATTGTTGAGAGAGTATATTTGGGGGGGTTCCAGACATTCCTTTCGGAGAGATCGTGAGAGTGTGATTTGTCATGGTTGAAAGACAAGTTCCACGTGTTGGACCACCTTGTGATTTTATCCAGATCTGCAGAGAGTAAAGAGGCTGCTGCATACTGGTCTGAGGGATGACAGATGGTACGGCAGAGGGTGGAGTCATCAGCAAGGAGATAGAGGATTTTCCAGAGAGTTGGAGAGATCATTGATGAAAACCAGAAGAAAAAAAATTGAGAAACTCCATCCTGGACAGGAAGAGAGGATGAGAGAACTCCATTTAGGGCCACATGTTGGCTGTGACAGGAGAGGAAGACTGCGAGCCACGAGTGGAGATGGCCTTGGATACCATAGGAAGAAAGTTTGGTGAGCAGTGTGGGATGCCACCAGATGGAGGGAGAACATCCACCAGAAACAGACTTTACTTGAAGGAAGGAAGGAAATAAATAAATAAATTAATTAAAAAATCAGAGCTACCATAATTTCCAGAATGTAATGCACCCCAAATTTGTTTTGAAATGTATGCAATTTGTTTGTTACCATGTATAATATGCACAGAGACCTTTGCCATCCCACGGTCAAAGTCACCCTTTGCTGACAAGAATGTTAGTGTCCATTAAATCACGAATTGTGAGTTCGCCTGAGTGCTTGCTGGGTTTGAAATTGTGGCCAGCAAACAAACTCTCAAAAACCAATTGTAACATTTCCTCACTGAATGGATGTAAAAGATGGCCATTTTCATTTTATAAGACCGATTATAAAATACACTATGAAATCAAAGCCTATCACAATAAATCTCCATTGGCCAGTTATGGTAAAGTACTGACAGTTCAGTGCTCAACCGTTTGAACCCTGAATTCCTTGGACTTTTTGCTCCCCTACTTACCCTGGGCTCCCTGGAGAAAAAAAACTGGCTGCTCGGGTATATGGAGGTTTGAATAGTGGCTGATAAAACAGCCGCTGTGGTTTAAAGAGTAAAATAGAATGGGGTTCTGTTTAGTAAAGCCGATTTCAAAATGCAAACTCATGACAGAAATCCTCTTAACTCTGGCTTCTTTGTAAGTATGCATTATCATTCACAAACACATGAGAAATGATGTTCTGGACTGGCTACAAAAAACAAAAACAAACATTTTGATTTGTTACAATGTATAATATGCACCCCAACTTCTTGATAAAATTTTTGTGGAGAAAAATAAAAAATAAAAAAGCGAATTATATATATTCGGAAAATTACGGTACGCGGTCTATCAGGCATTTGTCCATGGTTCAATTGAGTATCGCTTTTCCCTTTGGGGTGGGATCCCAGAATCACACACGTCTCTCCTGTATTCTGTGGAATCCCAACCTCCAAAAACAATTATTGGTATCTCTCATGATGAGACCAAAGCAAGTCTGCTGCTGTCATATCACACACACACACACACACACACACACACACACACACACACACACACACACACACACACACACACACACACACACACACACACACACACACACACACACACACACACACACACACACACACAATCAGTGGCCCTCTCCACCCCCCCTCCTTTCTGGTTTAGCTCTCTCAGCCCTCCAACACCTAACAACTCCAGAATTTATAGTTTCTTCCAGTAGTAACCCCTTCCTGGTAAAACTTCAAAAGTCCAGGCTGACTGCACACTTCAATTCTTTTGTTCCTTGCTTCTCCTGGATGTGGAACCACCTTTTAGAGGCTGTGCACTCTTCACTCTTCCCTCAAGGGCAGTAGTCTCCAAGCAGTCAATCGCAATCGACAGGTCGATCCCAGTATTGAGCAGTTGATCTTTCAAAAAAAAAAAAATTCCGAAAGCGGCGAAGTTTAAAATAAATAAATAAAGGTTTGTTTGTGCGCATGGGTACATGGACACACATGGTGAAGCTAAAAGTGCCAACTTGCAACTGGTTATCCCTGCACAGAGGGTTAGAAAGATTGTTCTTCATTTTTGATGGATGGATGGAAGGAAGAAAGGACAAACCAAATATTGACATGGATACGCTGCTTTTAATGCATCCCCCCTCCCATCCCCCAAAAGGAGCTAATGTAAAATGTTCAGAAAATACTTCTAATGAATTTGAGGGGGATTCAGATATTGAAAGCAAGTGGCTGGGGGTTTAAAATATATTGTATAGCAAGTTATTTTTTAAAAAATTCAACGATGACAAATGTGGTTCTGAAAGCATGAACAGAGAGGCATTTGTTGTGGTGATTAAAATGTGTGGCTCATTGTGGGCATTCCATTAACCTGTGTGACCATGGTCAGGCCAAAGCAAAAGTTGATGAAGCAGACGAGGACAAGGAACAGTTGCCGTCTGCACCCCTTTCTCAGTAGCTCTGGGTGGAGATCAATCCATGAAGTCACCTGACCTTCCACATGCATGAACTGTGGAAACACAGAATCATGACTGTGAATTTAATCGTGGATGTACGTTTATCACCCAACAACAGGAGAAAAAAAACAGTAATGGCGTATGACAATAAGCAAGATATGAAATTGCTTGGTACATCTCCAGATAATTATCTAAACACAGGTTGTACAAGAGATAACTACACAAAGGTACATCTGTCCTCTTGAAAGTTTGTAGAACTTTGATCAAACATTCCATTCCCCATCACAATTTAATCCTAATATACAAATAGAGAGGCCATCTATTTATGTATGCACATAGGATTGGTGGGTGCTGGAGGCAGGAAGAATCTGGAATGGTGAGGGATGGGTTGGGGATTTCAACTTGTGCAAAATAAATATCCGGTTCATGCTGTTGAGTGTTGGTTTCAGTATTTACAACGGAGGCTTTGTAACAAGGTTTTGCTGCAAATATAGCCATTAAAATGCTAGTCTCATTCAGGTGGATGTTTCGGTGAGAACTCAACATAATTATTTCAAAAGTTGCACTTGTATTCATTGCCACCTCTGGTATGAATACAAATTGTATCTTACTGCATATATTAAAAACGTATTGAAGCTGCCTGTGTGACTGGGTGCGTCTGAAGCCCTCTGGTCAAAACCCATTGGCTGGACAGCTGGCAGGACTCCACCCACAATTGTAACCAGGAAAATCATATGTCTACCATTTTGATTCTGGAGGCCACAGTACGTATCGGACAATATCTATAGGCCTTAGGCCTCTGGATAAGTGCAATTGAAATCTATCCAAGCTATATAACCACGATGTATACCCCAGTTATATAACACAGGCTAATTATATTTTTTGGAAGGGTCTGTTGTCCATATGCCACGCAAAGAAAGGGAAAGTTGTTAATCTACATTTGAAGACGTTAAAACACGTCGTCCATCATGAAAGAAAGGTACGTTTTGATTAAAAGCCATGCAGCAGAAAGAAACGGTCTTGGAAGTAGTGCATATTTTATATTACAAAGTATTAACAAAAAAAAAAATAAACCAATGTCACCCGCAGGGTGACCCGTATCTTGCCAAAAGGTGACCACGTGTGACTTCTTTAAGGTCACACTGAGGTGAACAGAACTGCTATCCACCAAGAGCGACTCCTTGAGGAATATCTGCCGATGAGAGATTCCGATGAGAATCGTTCTACAGAGTAACCATGAAAAATATGCTTTTGCCTCATAATGTCACCAAATGATGTCATAATGTCTCAAGCTTGACATATCTAGAAAGCACTCATCGAGGTGTTCAATTTGAGGTGCTACACGATATGGTTCCTAAAACTTGAAAATTTGACCTTGGGGTCAAATATGTTTGACCTGAGGCGCTAACCATGAAGGTCAAGGCCAATCGCCACCAAAAATTAATCAGCTGAGTGCCAGACCATGAACTATATTCCCATGAAGTTTGAAGACTATCCGATCAAAATTACTCAAAAAATAAGGGTTTCGTCGACTCCCCTGATTTGCGACAAAGTGACCTTGACCTTTGACCTTCAAAATTTTATGCACTGAAAGGGACCTCTATAGGCCTCTGATATGCGAAGTTACAAAAATTTCCGATGATAACTGTGCTCTGCAGAATTTTTTATATTCGTGATTACAGACAAACAAAAAAACATACAAGCTGACTAACATATCTTGCAAAAACTTCGTTTTGGCAAGATAAAAAAAACCACACACAAGGTTGGGGTTGGGGGAGGAGGGTGAGGACTTGGGGTTTGGTGGGGTAAGGGTTGTGGATTTGAAGAAAGGTGGAGATGAGGATAGAATTTGTGTGGAGAGGGGAGAGGGGGTTGAGACTTTTGTGGGAAATGGAGAGTTGAGGACCTGGGGCTGGGGTTGAGGAGTTGAAGAAGAAATGGGGAGTAGACGATAGAGTTGGGCTGGGGAAGGGCAGAAATGGGATAGAGTTGGAGAATGAGGCTGAGACTTTGGGGAGGAGTTGAAGACTTGAAGTCATGCTTTATATTATGTGGAATTTCCACGGATCCCTGCTTATTGCAAGCAACACTGCAACGGGTAGACTAGTATTTCTTTGTTGCATGTTTATGATACAATTAGCTATTAGTTTTCCATGTTGTTGAGTAGGTACTCCCCTCAATTATAGACAGCTAGCAAATGTTATACTCAAATTTGCAGGCTTACTGGTTGTCATTGAGATCTAACAATGGGGATGCTCTGATGGTGTGTTATTAAAATCACGGGGAGGGGTTTTTGCGGGGGTGGGGGGGATCTCAAAACACGAGTTACTTGCATGCATAATAAATAGATGACCTGAGATAAAACAGGCTTTTCTGATCCCAACTCCAGCTCTGAAAACTTACCTGATGTATCCAAGGTAGACCTTGTGTATGAATTGATACTCAAAGCATTAAGTAATGAAGGAGGGAGGAAAAACAGGTGGTTGGGGTGGAGGTGGTTTGGAGAAGGTGAAGAATCGGGAGAAAGCAAATTCTTAATTTTTAGTACCATGTAATGATGGTAAAGTGGGAGAGGTTATGAGAAACAGGTGGGTGAAGAAAATCAGAGCCTTGACAACATGGGTAAAGATGCAGATTCAAGTTTAACATTTGCCTCCTTTTAAAAACAAGAACAGTTGTGCAAAGTCACAGAAAAGAAAAGGAGGGAGTGCAAGTAACTGTAGAGAGTACCAAATAAAATGCTTCATGACCTAATTCAGGATGGAAAATTGATGGTTTCAACAACAAAAAAAAAATCATTAAAAAAAAAAAAGGATAATTTCTGGGTGTTAAATCTTGACTACAGTGCTTTATATAATCAGAAAGTAGATGGAGCTTAAGCTATTATGCTCGCTGTGTGCCATCGCCGAAGTAGCTAAAACAGAATGCCAACACGTTTGAGGTCTCGGCCACCAATTTGCAAACCCGAGCATAAAATAATGCGATCTGAAAATGAAATGTCAGTCGTCAAAGCAACCCAGACAATTAAATGGTTTCTCAGTTTTTAGAGTTTCATATCAATAGGTAAACATGCCGAACAATTGTACACCGCCCTTCCCAATTCCATATCCAGGCGATGCACGACGTCATCACCGGGTGCCGAACGAAGGGAGTACTCAGTTTTTACTCCATTTGTTTGTTTGTCCGGCCGATATCTCAGCCATCCTTTGAGTTAGGAAGCTGAAATTTGGGGACAAAAGTGAAGATGTGCTTTGGCAAAAACAGTATTTATATTTTTTGCTTAATCAATTAATTACTTAATTATCGATTTATTAATTCCTTATTTATTTTCTTTCTCATCTGGGCAATCTCTCAGGCACTTTTTGAGCTAAAGCTGATATTTGGACACGACAGTGAACAAATGATTTGGCAATAAAGAGTATTTCTTATTTATTGATTAATCAATTAATTATTCATTTTTCAATGAATTACTTAATTTTTAAAAAGTTAGATTCAGATGAAACGGTGGCGGTTTAGGTATGCCATTAGCCAATTGATGAATAAATGAATTATTTTACAATAATTATTTTATTCAATTATGCAATTAATCAATCAATTATTGTACACCTCTCCCTCCCAAATCTGTCTCCACGTGCTATGCGGCAGCATCGCTGGCCGCCGAAGGCACCTTGGCAATGTCGCACACTGGAGGATTTTTTCATTTAGTTATTTGGCATGGGGGCGGTGTACTTTGGATGTACCTGTACTGTTTTTTTTAAACATGCAGTGAAAGCAACATTGGCTCGGTGCAAGTCATTTCTGCAATCTGGGCACATGATATATGATATAAAAAACTAATTTTGGTAAATTCAAACTTGAGTACTTGGGCCAGTTTAATCCCATATATAAAACTCAATACCCTGACGATATAAATAAGTGGAAGTTGATCAATGAGAAAGGACAACTCTTGACAATAGTCAGCTTTTACAGATTTGAATCGATATATTCTGAAGACTATTAGAATCAGCAATAAATTCATATTCCTTTTTCTTTTTTAAATACATCTGACTTTTATGGTGTAGGACATGGCAATTAAAAACATTATGAGGTACAACTATCCTGTACATTCAAATTGGTAAAAGTAGACTCAGCTTCCAATAGCACATGATGGTAATTGACATATGAACACTAAATCAAACAAACGGTTTTCATTTTCATTCTCTTAAATTTCACGTTCATACATGTTGTCATCCTGAGCGATTGAAGACATTGAGTGTTCAAGCATGAGCCAAATCAAATGTCCAATCAAGCAGCACAAGAAAATGGATGCAGGTCTTAATATGCAGAAAACTGATAGCTCCAACTCAAAAATAAACATGGGCTTACAATTGGATGCTACGGTATTATAATTGGTGAGTGGTCGGTCTATGTAGCCCCCGTAAGAAGTTACCAAATTTGAATTGTCACAATTGACCATACTTTAAAATTAACAAAATATGCACCAATTTAATAACCACAAGCATTTGGCCCAAAAGGAAAAACGATTCACCGATATATGCAAATCCAAAACCATTAATCATATTGCGATGCAATTTATATTCATTGCATAAATCATGACAATCATCCATGGGATCTGAACTGTGTTCCTGACCTACCCAAAACTCAACTGATGGCACAACCAGTGGGCATGCTTACCTTGTGGCCAAAGGGTTATTCTGAAAGAACCCCCCACCTCCTTCATTTCACTCACATCACCCCATCCCCAATTTGAAGAGCATTTTTTTTTTCTTTATCCGAGATAAAGTTTTCTTTATCTGAGACCATGGACTGCAGAACATATACACAGCCACAAACACCATGAAATTCACCCTTGCACATGCGCAACTCTGGTACAATGCAATCTTAATCCCGATTAGTCAACAGAAGGCCAACCTTTTGCAGTAGCTATCTGAAGGTTATATAGTTTCATCTTGGCCTCAAAATGCCTCTCCAACCCAAGGGCAATAACAGCAATTAAAGATCATATACACAAAGCCATCACAAGGGACAAGAGTACTATTCCAACCAGGTTCATGTACTTCAAGACCTTAGATCAAACCAAAAATTCTGGATAGTTTTCACCTAAAAAATAATTTAAAAAAACTAATAAGAATAAAAAATAAAAACTCAATTGCCAGCACCCTCTAACCAGTCCAGTCACAAAGATATGCCATAAATATCCAGAAAACCCACCTAAAAATGTACTCTGATGACAGCTGCTGCTACAACCTTTCCACAAGGACACCGACTTTAATCATAGAAAGGCAACCAAAGGAAATTACCGATCGCATCCCCTCCCCCAATCCCCAACACCCACTCCCACTCCCAACCCCCAGCTCACTCTAACCTGACTATCCAGCCCCAGTAGCAGCAGCATGATGAAGAAGAGCACGGCCCAGAGGGAGGGTAGCGGCATCATGGTGACCGCCTTGGGGTAAACGATGAAGGCCAGGCCGGGGCCTGCAATGCACATCGCAGACACATGCCCATGCAGCTGCCCAGATCCCTGCACACAGCTGGACCCTCGCACGGCCACATCGTCACAAAGTGACGATCAGATCCCTCAAAAAGGCCCATCACCAAGGGGTTGCACTGATAACCCTCCGGGCACAAAACTCACTGTCATTGTAGTTGAAGCCAGTTGCGTTGTGGCACTCTGCAGTCGTCTCCATCACCATTTCACCTACCTGCTTCTCTCTCTCTCTCACACACACTCACTTTCCTTCTCTCACACTCCCTCACCACCTGTTCATTTGCCTCCTTCCATCTGCAGCCGCCGGAGTTCCAGGTCTTGCCTATGCTGCAGGGTAGTGGTGAACCAGCCGGCCACAAGCCACACATATCGGTCCCAAAGAAATCCATTCACACCACTTTTCTCCAAAATAAATTAATAAATAATAATAAAAACCTTATCCACAACCAACATACACCTTGCATTGCCTCAGCACCTTGCACATGCCTCCCACATACACTTACACCTCTACACAAACAAACATCAGCCAACCATTATGATTGTCCATTAACCACAATGTAAAAAAAATAAAAATAAAAAAAAAACAATTTTTGAAAAAGAATGAGCATGAGGCTATTGTTAACCAAACGATGTTGAAGATAACTTCCCAAAAGCTTACAGGCTGTGGATTGGAATCTGAGCCTGAACCAACCAGTGTCCTGACAGTACACGGCTAAACCATACCAAAAGATAAAACAAAGACAACAGTTTTGTCTTGCCAGTGTGGTGAAAGAATTCTGCCAGTTCAATAAATGTATCACTTAACTTGAGGAACCAAGCTTCGAAGCAAATGTATGGAGTGCCTTGAAAGGTTCAACCTCGAAAAAAAGCAGTCGGATAAGGATAACGATCTTAAAATTAAATTCTAGTTAACTTCCGCACTAAGGGAAAGCAATAGTGTTCTAGTACACCATGGCAAATTACCCCCAACAAGGTGCATCCTTGCACAGCAAAGACAAAAAGGTTCACCAACAGCTTCAATGCTATGCTTCACTTCATGCAGCAATTTTCATGTCCAAGACTTATGATACAGAAATAACGTTCAGACGTCCATGATTGTCGTGTATAAGCATCCGTTTTCATCCAACTTATCAACCAAGGTTTCAGGAATTCTCCTCCAGAAAATGCTGGACTTAGCAAAGAATGTTCCACGGATCTTTTCCATGGTAGAATAGACTTCCTCCTCACTGGCAGAAAATATTCATAAATGACAATGCAAGATGCTTCGTGCAGAATTCAGACATCGATCAGAGATTGCCTCTCGTTGTACAAAGATTTTAAAATGAAGGACATTCTTCCAGCAGGTCCAGGCCAGGAGTCACTAAACTTTGGGCCATCAATGCAACAAGACCATTTGTTCTGGATAATTAGAATAAACACATCAGGTGCAGACAGAAAATTGAAACGGTCTTACGATTCGTTTTATAACTCGCTTTTTAATGGGAAGGTAAAAAGACTCCTTTTTCCAAGAATAAAATTTGAGTACATCATCTCCAAATATTTGGGTTTTAGTTGCAACCAAAAGGACCTGATTGGTAAGTGGTAATTTACCTTTACAAGCCGACAATCACCACATGAAATTTACTAACCCTTTGAAAAAAAAACAAAAGAAACAACAACAACAACAACGCACTTTATAGGTTCAACCACACTCAAGCTTCGCCAAAACACTAGAAGACTAACTCATTCCCGTAATAAATTAGATTAGATCATCAAGTTGTTAATCAAGAATATTGGCCGTTTCTGCGGTTGCCAACATTCTGACGTGGTCGACTCCAGTCGGGTATTTTCCTGAGATGGTTTAAAAATGGCAAGGGTTTACAACTGCAATTATAAATGCATACGAGGTCTTCTGAGATTATGAAACTCAGTTATCCAAAACTATGCCGGTTGTAATCAGTTTTTACCCCACGCACGCAAAGCAATCATTCACTTCTGTTTGCCCATCTGTCCATCCATAAATGTCAGTTTATGATGAACAACTCAATTTCAATTGAATGTTATAATTTGAACATGAATCGGAAAATGAACCTGTAGTTTCCAGTACTTTGTCTCGAAATTTGTCCCAATCGTTCATGCACAAAGAAGAGATCTTTTTTTTTTTTCAACTCTACCTGTCGGGCAGTTAAACAGAATTAAAAATCATTCCAAACAGAACCTTACTGTTTGTAAAGATGTCATAAAGGAGACAAACAACAGGTTTGAAGGAGACAAACAACAAACAACGAAGAACCAATGCAACATGTTAAGTAAGGTGGTGTACAAGACGATGCTTCTGCAGCTGTAAAATTCCGGATTTTTAATTTATTTTTTCCTACGACCTTTAACGTCGATTTTATTTCAATTAAATTATGTACTTGAACACTGCTTGGTGCAAGGTGTTCCACGAACTCTCTAGTTTCACAATGTTATAGCATTGCTAATGTGTTTGTCAATACAGGTATCGAGGCTCATGAAAGAGTACAACAGGAGACAGTGGGTCAACAGTCAAAATAAGGAAAAGGGGAAATGGTGACAATACCAAACAGATTCACCAAAGCACAAGCAGAGGCATTGCAGAAGGGTGGGAACAGGGTCTCAGTGGGTGAGCTGACGAGTGGAAATGGGAGAGACCATAAGGAGGCAGTGTGCAACAGATTAAAATCCAGTAGGGAAGAGCTCAAAGCAACTTATTCAAGAAGCATTTCCAAAGGTGAGAAAAGAGGTATTAAAGAATGGAGGTGACCATGCACTTTAGACCTGGAGAGGGTTACAAGAAGCATTTCTGGCCAAACACATGTGACCTGGAGGAGCAAGGACAGATAAGTAAGAGGGAAGGATGAGCAAGACGAGAATAAAGCCAGTAAAAGAAACTGCAAGGCCACAAACTTGCCTATGGTGAGCAAGGAGAAGATGCCAAGACTCAACTTCCTGACATAATGTTCCAATTACATGAAGACCTGAAGATTCTCTTGGGAATAAAGTCAGCAAGATGAGCAGCAGCACCAATCCATAGTCAGAGACAAATTCCAAGACCCCCGTGATGTAGACATTGAACACCCTCATACAATGATGGAACTGTGCAGAATAGAGTTGGTGACCAGATTGGAGACATGATCTGTCCAGGACAGGTTATAGCTGATAGTGAGACCCAGGAGCTGCAAAGATGTTACCTCTCCCAAAGGACGACCACAGAAGTAAGTTGGGGGATTAGCCTTCCAGTCATTATGGAAGGACAGTGAGAATATAACAACAGCTCAGTCTTTTTGCACCAAAACAAGTGATCTTGGTAGATGACCAGTTGCTCATTTTTTCCAGCTTGGCAGAGAGGGATGCAATCGCAGCCTGCCAAGTCAAAAGGTTGAGTAACTATCCTGAACAGAGCAGTATCATCTGTTAAGTGATCAAATGGATTTCCAGATGAAGAGGTCATTGACGTGCATCAAGAACAAGATTAGTCCCAGGGGATACAAATATGTCAAAAGGACCACGCGGCTTAAAATGCACATGACATCTGATAGTATCCAGGGTTCTTTCCGAGCATGGCTATTAGCTAACACGTTGGCAATCAGGGCAGGGTGCCAGAGAACCAGCTGCATAGGATATGTTCAGAGAGGGCAGCCAGATATTACAGACATAGCAGAAGCAGCATATCCAAGGTAGTTTGACCTAAACTTTAAGTGGAGGCCAAACTAATGGCCAGAGATCACCGAGATAATCGAAAAGACAAGTCTGGAGGTCTGCTGCAATTATCAATTCTATCACTGGTTATGGGAGGGGGGGGAAGCTTGACTGGTCGATAATTAAAAGGGTCACTTTTGGCACCTTTCTTATGATTTGGGGTAACAATGGAAATTTTCCATGTCAACAAGTAGGCCCTGGGGAGAAAAAAAACAAAAAAACAGGAGTAGGTAGACAAGGCAGATGAACATTGTTTGTGTATTAGAGCATGGACACCATCTGGTGGAAGAGTCAAGAGGCAAGGAAGCATTGAGTGAATAGATACATGAAAAGAGGATTAGGGAGAGTACCATGGTCCTTTCTGAAAAGTCAGTCAGATTTAAGGCAGTCAGCTTGTGTACGAGCAGGGATGGAGGGAATGGTGCATTTTTACTGAACTCTTTTGGGATGAATGAAATTGTATTATTTTCTAATGGTGTCAAAAGAAAGAGCGGAAAACAATTTCAACAAAACTGCGCCAATTTATCTCAATTCTAAACAAAAGATAGTCGCAAATCCACATCTATCCAGAAATACGCATTTGTTTTGTGATGATCAAAGTGGCAGCGAGCACACAAAGGGAACATCCCAACTCACCTTACTTACCATGCAACCCAAAATGTAATTGGACAGACCTTTTGTTGTTGTTGTTGTTGTATTTGTTTTAAATCAAGGAGCTTCAAACCAAATTGATGTAATGGCAAAATCACAACCTGCTTAGCAGCTCCAGTGATGCAGGTGATAACTCGTGTTTAACAAACCACCAGACTTTTCCTTATCAAAGCAGCAACAGCAGGGTTAGCTTGTGCGCATCTGGTTGAGACAATCAAAATGTTTAACCAACTGTAAAATGACTATAAAATGCCTGGAAATCTATCAAGTGGCACGTATTGGTTATGTAGCGACGGATGTATCTGAACAAATTTTTCATGGGTGTTGGAGAAAGAACACGTGCAAACTCTCACACGCACAAACACGTGCAAACACTTACCCCATCACTTTATCACTGTCAAAGTTGAAACAGAATCAAACCATGGTTTTCATAGTCGTTCCAAACAGCACATGCACACCCCCAACAGCTTATAACAACAGAGTACAAGCATCGAGAGAGGGAGACATCCATTTTGACAAAAACTCAGGCAGCTGGGTGGCAATGCAAACTGTTGTCAGAATGGCAAGTGTGAAAAAGGTTTGCACATACCAGATTCTGCGACATCAGCAATGCCCACTCCTTGCTCTTGAGCCATGAAGCCAAGGATGGCAAAAATGGCAAAACCAGCAAAAAAACTTGTCCCACTGTTCATGCACGATAGGAGCACACAAGACCTGGTTAAAAAGAAAATGGGTTGGGGTTGGGTTCGGGGAAGTTACTTTGTCCCCCACTCCCCTGATCCCTTGACCTTAAACATTAGTTACCTTGCTCAACCCTCACTGTGTCAATCAATCAAAAAGTTAAGTATTTTAAAAATATTGAATCAAATGACGAGGCCACCGAATCGATGCTTTACGAAATGAAAGTAAAACGTCACGCAAAGGATCCGCAAACATTACAAATTAATTTTGCATGCAGCCATTAAAAAAAAAAAACACCATTACAAAGTAATAAACAAATTTTCACAAAAAATAAAAATCTATGTGCTTTTAAACTGCATTTGTGAAAGTCAATACTTTAGGATAGCAGACAGCACAATCAAGGTGATTAAAAATAATAATAATAGTAATAATTATAAAAATAAAATAAACTCTCAGAGACCTTCACTTTGAATAATTCTGGGAGAAAACAAAGCAGAATTAATAGGTTAATGTTGCATTTGAACCAAAGGCTGAATAAAGTCTTCAATATTTGGATGCTAACAATTAAAGTCTGCAAGTGCTGATAAGATTAACAATTCTGCAATTGTTCATAATTGCTCTCTCCAGCAGCATCATGGCCAGAGGCCGTATTTACACGGCATCCATGCCAAAATAACCAAACCAAATCAATATCCTTAAATCTAGCATTATCTGTTCGTGATACCTTTTGCAAAGAGCTGTTGTCGGGGAAAACGGAGCACCTTGAACAGGTTTTTCAACATTTGGCTCTACAACTGAAATGCCAAGTCAAACTTCCTTTGTGGGCCAAAAATGTGTTTGGTCTTCAAGCTAAGTTCTGCTGGAAGCAATATTAGTCAGAATTTTTCCATCATGGCAAATTTTGATGTTAAAAAAATAAAATATAAAAATCCGAGGTGGTTCAACGTGCCCCGTGAGCAGGGTACATTGAACTATGACCTTGGATCACAAATCAGGCAAAAAGAGAATAATTTAAGGTAATTACAAAGTTTTAATGAACTTTAAACAGTGTAGCATCGACTCCAAACTGATTACTGTCCCCTGTCACGGTCTATCACTCTGTCATGGTGCATCAAGATGGCCAAGCAAGAGGTGCAAACATCGTCAGATGTGACGTTGCCATCCAAATCTTCTTTAATATGCAAGTCCTAAGATAGATTGTATGCTTATTGACAGTTATTACTCCCAAAGATCTACACTGAATTGCACCATGGATGGCACCCTCTTCGTACCACCTGAAGTCAGGGGTGTCGGAAGACACATGACAATGCCACCTCTCACAATCTTGGAATTGTCTTCAATAGTTGGTTTAGTAAAACGTCCAGTCATTTTTGTCGACTGAGCAAAATTCTACATTGTATATTTCCGAATATCATGATGGTGGGGCACCTTCAACCATTGTTTCAACCTGCCCCACTTTTGCAGGTCAAGGTGCCCCATGCAACACCATTATACAAAAAATGCATGTTCACGTTCTATGTCCAGAGATTATCAAGAACTGATTCCTGTATAATTAGCCTGACTTCTTATTACTGTCAGTTTAAATTGACAAACCCAAGTTTTCTGCTGCATCTATAGTACTTCATAAAGAAGAACTTGCTCTATGAAATTTACTTCGGCAATTTAAATAAAAATTTTTACAAAAAAAAAAAATCGATGTAATCTTGCAAAACCAAAAGGTAAGTGCTAATGACTATAGTAGTTTATCGACTTGCCACTTGGTGATCATACACTCAAAAAATCTATGTGAAGGGAGTTATACAAAGGGAAGTGAGGCCTGTGGTTCAAAGTGCCCAGCTCTCCCCTACTCGGGTTAATGTTCAACTTGGACCTAAACCGCATTCAGATGTCAAACATACTGCAAAATGTTTGGCAGCCACACTGATGGTTTCCACATGTATTTATGTCCATGGGCGAGACAGGGTGGAGACCAATCTTGAGTGCATGCCTAAGACACCTTTGGGGAACCAAGCTGCAGGCACAGCCATTACTTTCTCAAAATACAAGACTTCTGCATTTGCAAAAGAAAGCAAATTCTTCCACAAATTTATGGTACACGGTAATTGCAAACGAGGGTTCAGGTTAGCTAACGAGGGTTACCACTAAGCAGGATGACATTGTCTAAACCATGCAGGGAAAAGGGGCAAAACATGATTATCAATAGCAAAATTGGCTACAAGATTGCTAAGACGAGCAACAAGAGAAAGAAAGAAAAAAAAAATCATGGCATCTTCGATGGTCAGGGTTTCCCCCTGCCACTCACACCTCCCCCCAACCAACCCCTTCCCACGCTCAATCAATCGCTGGTTGCTGCTGGCGAGCCATCATTGCGAACGACCTCACACCTGTAGCAGTTGTAGTCGTACTTGTTGTAGCTGCCCAACGATGTCATAACACCAATGCAAACAGTATAAGAATAGAAGATCTGTGTCCCTGCATCGATCCACACCTGGCAGCAGAAGCAAACACTAATCCCTTGCTGAAAGAAACCCATTTTCCCTGCAATTTGCAGCAGCTATCGAATGAAAGTGATGATCGGTGCACATTAATACTTGAGGATAAGCAAGGTATTCGAGCTTCGGGTACAGGTAGTACTTGATGCCTTCGGATGCTCCGGGCAGAGTCACACCACGAACGAAGAGCACGACAAGCATAAGGAGAGGAAAAGTTGCCGTGAAGTAGACGATCTGAAAGTCAAGAAAGGGGTGGTTTGGGTTCAAGCGAGTGATACGCACATCGATTGACAAAAATAAAGTTCATGAACCGACTGGACCTTGAAATCTACAACCCTTTTAATTTGCAAAAGGTATTTGAGGCACTAAACTGAATTACAAGATTATTACAGTGTGTAAAGGCATGACAGAGTTTTACAAAAATATTCCAACATCTGTCCAAAGACAATGACATTATTGTCTAATTTTGTGAAGAAACAGTAACCATAAGTACTAAATGTTTGTCAAGCTCAAGAACAGGCAAGTGTGAATGCCAACATATACAACATTAAAACAGTTGGGGTTATCCATATAAAAGTAATAAAAATGACAACCAAAATTATTGCACCACAAAGTACAACACAAATTTAAGAAGTAATAAAAACATTTTTTTAATGCAAAAAAGGATGGAGGGATATTCCTCCAAAACAAATATGTAAACAAGGTAGGAATGGTCCCAAGATATGATCATGCGAAACAATCCTTACACCATTCTTTGAATAATGGTTGTCCCAACACAAGACACTAACTCTGTTGGTCATCTCCATTTACGGGTTCCCGGAGGTGAGCGGAAGTTCTCCCGGTATTCAATCTCCACCTCCTGTTTCAGAAAAGGATCATTATTCATGAACCAAATTGTCAATCGGTTCATGAATCTTTCTTCTTTGCAGTTAGTTCCCCATGCTTTATGTGCAGAATACACTTTGCAGTGGAGGATGATTTTTCTCCTCTGAGCTCCAGCTCCACTCATCTGGAACTTAGTAGTTCTTTGTTGTAGAACAGGTGACACCTTTTTAGCTTTGGTGGAGAACTCTGTCCTATCATGACAGGTATTTCTTTCTTCACTGGAGAAGGTGCAGTCGTTATCCTTTTGAGCACACATTTCGGTTGCTCGGTGTGGCCGCAAAAACTTAGGTGTCAGTGTCAATTCAGTAATTTTCTGTGACTGATTGTCATCGGTTGGTAAATTGCTTTCATCATTTGTGACAGCTGGCCAATTTGCTTTTCCCGAGAGAGTGTGTGTGTGTGTGTGTGTGTGTGTGTGTGTGTGTGTGTGTGTGTGTGTGTGTGTGTGTGTGTGTGTGTGTGTGTGTGTGTGTGTGTGTGTGTGTGTGTGTGTGTGTGTGTGTGTGTGTGTGTGTGTGTGTGTGTGTGTGTGTGTGTCATGTACAATATGTGTAATACGTCACAAAAATATATCTCCAGTGCCTATAGAGAGTAAACACCCCCTCTCAAAATTTTCACCTTTACTGCCGTATAGCTGGGAATTAAATTGCATTAAATCAGACTTTTTCCACATCATAACCCACAACTTAAGTGAAAAACAAATTCTACAAATTTCAGAAAATTAATTAAAAATACAAAACTAGAATATCTTGGTTGGATAATTCTCCGCTAAGTTAATGGATAAGTTTCAGAGTTGATGCTTGGTGGAAGCACCTTTGAAAGCAATTACATCTGTGAGTCTGTTGAGATAGGGCTATACCATCTTTGCACACCTTGATTGGGCAACATTGCCCATTCTTCTGGAAGAAAAAAAACCTGTTCAAACTCAGTCAAGTTGCATGGGGAAGGTAGATGGACAGCAATCTTTAAATCATGCCACAGATTTATTTATTTTTTGATTGGATTTATGTCAGGGCTCTGGCTGGGAGACTCAAGGACATTTATATTTTTGTTCTTTAGCCACTCCAGTGTAGCTTTAGCCATTTGCTTTGGGTCGTTGTCATGCTGAAAGGTGAACTTCCGTCCCAATTTCAGCTTTCTTGCAGAGGGCAGCAGGTTTTCCTCGGGGATTTTTCTGTATTTTGCTCCATCCATTTTCCCTTCGAGCCTGACAAGTGCCCTCGTCATTGCTCATGAGAAACATCCCCATAACATAGTGGCAGCATTATCATGCTTCACAGTAGGGATGGTGTTCTTTGGATGATGTGCTGTGTTGGGTTAGTACCAAACGTAACGTTTTGCATTTGGGCCAAAAAGTTCCATCTTGGTTTCATCAGACCACAAAACTTTTTACCACATGGCTTCAGAATCTCCAGAGTGTTTATTTTCTTTGCATCCCTCAAATGGAACTGAAGGTGGACTTTTTTGAGTAATGGCTTCCTTCTTGACACCCTATCATATAGGCCAGATTTGTGGAGTGCTTGGGATATTGTGGTCAGAGGCACACAGTGACCAGTCTTTGCCACGAAGGCATGTATTTCATTCAAAGTTGCCATTGACCTCTTAGTGACCTCTCTGATCAGTCTCCTTGCTTGCTCATCCAGTCTAGAGGGACAGCCTGATCTGGGCAGGGTCTTAGTGGGACCATAAACCTTCCACTTCTTAATGATTGTCTTGACTGTGCTCCAAGGGATATCCAAGGCCTTTGAAATATTTTTATATCCACCCCCTGATCTGTGCCTTTCCACAACTTTATCCCGGAGATCTTCTGAAAGCTCCTTGATTCTCATGATTGAGTCTTCACTGTGAAATGTATTACCCAGCAGAGGAAACGTACAGGAAAATCTGATTTTATTCTTAAATAATCACAATCCCTAAAATTTAACACAGGTAGAGGCAATTAACATTGTCTGTGATTTTGAAGGTGATTAGTTACACCTGAGCTAATATACAATTGCTCTTATAAGTGGGTGGACACTTATCCAACCAAGATATTCAAGTTTTGTATTTTAATTGATTATCTGAAATTTGTAGAATTTGTTTTTCACTTGGAAGTTGTGGGTTCCGATTTGTAAATAAAAGGTGGGAAAAGTCCGATTTAATACAATTTAATTCCAGGCTACAAGACAACAAAAGGTGAAAATTTTGAAAGGGTGTGGAGACTTTCTCAAGGCAATGTATGTGTATAAGATGTTATTTACAAGATGTGTGTGGTCACATCGATATGTATCTATATTATAAAGTAGGAGTGTGTGTGTGTCTGTCCCAGAACTACTCCCTCAGTTTTGGGGCAAACCCCGTCAAACCTTCCAGGGAATGTTTTGTGGTTTTAGCCAGTGTCCCAAGGAGGATGGGAGTTTTCATAAATTCTTCAATACAATGATTTTGAGTTTCAATCCATACGCAACGCCAGAATGTCATTTCTCTGTTTACTTCACAAGTGCTTCTAACATTGCATAGTATTAATTAGTGATTGGAATGAAAATATAGAGAAAAATCCATCATAGAATGACATTCACGGATTCAGCATTTGTAGTTTCACGAGAACAATCATAGAAATATTGTCGCAGGCCGGGCGTCAGATGCGAGCACAACCGCCAGGGGGAGGAGTAGAGTCGGCTCCGCCGATCACCCGGAATTTAGATCGTACCTTTTCGGAAAACTCTTAAAAGTACGGGTCTCTTATCGGACCGTGAAGCGTCAATATTTCTACCACGTGGTACAGGGATATTTGCCAATTTTCAAAATACAAAGATGTCCACGTGGCGATTTACCGAGTCTCCACACCCTTGACGGCACCCGTACTCGAACAGTGTGACCCGAGCGGATGGTTACCGAGATCTGTCGGTCCCCTTACGGTGGCACAACGGCCTTGCTAATTTTCCAACACGCAGCAAGCCAAGCCAATGGAGGAAAGGACACGAACGGGCTGATACATTTCACAAATGGGGATATTTATTAACAATAGGGAAATGAGGGGAGTACGTAAGTGCAGAGTTATCCGAATATTGATAAGCACGTATGTACAGCAAGGCACTTAACAAGACTGGTGCCACAAACACACAAACACACACCCAAAAGAATCGGACCCAAAGTGGTCTTTATTAAGGCCTCCAGCTCGGATGGAGAGGCGAACCGAAGACCAGAACCTGCCTCGGACCTGTCCACCTCGTGTGGTCTTCGAGCTATTCGAACCAGGCACCAGTGAGGGTGAGCTGAATCCAGACACCGGCGAGCTGCGATCAGCCTCCTGAGCTCCGGTGGATCCTCTCGCGCTCCAGAATATGCGCTGGTGAAGACGAGGCGCCGATCCATCGCTACCCACCAGAGTAGACAGAGCCAAACAACCATCAACTCCAGCCACCAACCAAGAAGAAGGAAAAAAAGAGCCCCCACCCCCGCCCCCCGTCTCTCCGTTCACTTTTTATCCCTCTCTGGCGCGGCTCGCTTCCAGCCTGGCTCGTTCACCGTCAGTGGGGGATGTCGCATCCCATTTCTTGGAGTGCCCAAGCGAATCGAAGGGTGGGGCATGACCTTTCCCCTACTGAATGCATGGAGAATGCCGGGAGCAAAGGGTTTTCGTTGGTGGTGTAAAAAAAAAAAAAATTAAAAAAAAAAAGGAAAACCTGACTATCAAAATAACTCCACAGCGCAGGAACATTTAATTACCCATTAGACAAGGGAAAAGGGAGCTATCTATCCATATTCACTTATCGAAATAACTGAGCTGAAAAAAAAATTTTTTTGCATTTCTACATGTTTTAAGTGATTTCCAACCCCCCCCCCCCAAAATTGTTAGAAAAAAATTTTTGCAACTTTTTTTTCAACAAAATTTCGATTTTTTTTTTTTTTTTTTTTTGCATTTCAACATGTTATAAGTGATTTCCAACAAAAAAACATGCCAAAATTATAATTGCGGCTGATTTTGGAACTTCAGGTGGATATACCCACGTAAAATCAATTTCTGTCTCAAGGAATCTAGTTATGACGAATGAATCGAGTATGTAAAAGTTAAAAGTAAATGGGAAAGTTGCAAATTATAACTCTGTGAGCACTGTTGAAGTCAAATTGAATGAATAGGATATCAGGTTGACTTGAGTGACCCAGCCATATTGGCGGCGGAGGTTTTGCACTCCACCGAGTGCTCCCCCTCTAGTTTCTTTTTAGAAATGGGTTTACATTCTAGACATTCTTGGGATTTGTGTCGTATTAAAAAGGGATCTTCAAACGAGGTCTGAGTCTAAAAGGGTCTTAGGAGTTTTGTGGGTCTTCAAAGGTCAAAGAAGTACATTCCAATACTTTGTAATTTATGGACGTATGTGTAGACAGCATGCAAATGACGTTAAAAGAGTTCGTTCGACATCTTGTGACATGCAGACATGAACCAAGCTACATATATATATATATATATATATATATATATATATATATATATATATATATATATATATATATATATATATATATATATATATATATATATATATATATATATATATATATATATATATATATATCCATCCATTAGGCCATACTCTGAACAGAGCGTCGGTCTTTTTCTTCTTGCATATGGCAGCTTGGCTGCCGGGTCACTATCATTTTGTTGGGGAATGACTATGCCGCTGATGCGATGCCCCTATAGCAATTTCACTGACCTTGGAAGGATGACAGGCTGAGTCAACCCCACCTGGTATAAATTCAATGACCAAGCAGGATTTTAACTCAGGACCCGAGCATCACAAGCCCACTACCCTAAAATATTATGTGTATATATATATATATATATATATATATATACATATATATATATATATATATATATATATATATATACATATATATATATATATATATATATTTGCGAATTCATGCCCGCCGGCATGCGGACGGCCATGCAACTCGAATCGCGGCACGTCGCCCACCGGACAGACAATTCTGTCGTGATCCTCTCGGAACAACGCCGGGAGCTAGTCAGGGGTGGGGGTTTAACCTCACCACGATCGTGCCAATTGCCCACCCGCGCAGGATAGGGTTGCTCACCAAATTCGATCTACCTAAGTACCTGCGCGAATGGTCGACCGGGCGATCATACCACGCCACAGGCAGACTCCGGACACGAACCACTTAAGCGGTCCGTTCCGTGCTACAATGATAACCAAGCGGTGTTGTCGTCGGCCTCGACGGTTCCGATTAATTACCGGGATGTTGCAACCACTACGAACCCCTTACGTGAAGCAGGATGGAGAGTCAATAGAGAAAAGACAAAGCGAAACGGGTACAGTTCAACAAGCAAGCATTTTATGACGCGACACATGGAAAGCACGTACATACAGCCATAAAGAATCAAAATGCACATAAAGCAAATGAAATACAACCGACTAACGCGTACACAGGGCAACACATACAGTTCTACTTCACAGACGGCGCCAACACACATTTACACAGAAGCAAAGGAAAGAAGCCACCCTCACAGACAAGGAGGCAGACAGGCCCGTAGGCCAAATGTGCGCGTGACCTGGAGGAGCGGCCAGGTCCCCGAGACCGGGGAGGTCTTACCCGCGTCCTCGTGACGCGTTGGCAGGCAAGCCGCAAAATGGCCGCGCCGCTATGCCCCTTGGCACCACGTTTGGGGTGGGGTGAGAACGGGGCCCCCTTTTGCACTATCTCAGCGCGGGGGAAAGGGGGAATTGTTGATGCCCTGGGGGACGGGAGTGGCTGGCTGGCTTGGGTCCCACGACGAGACGAGCGATCCCCCACACCGCAACCTTGTCGCCGGCCGCAGTCCTTCTTGCCTCGGACCCGAGCTCCCTTGCTTGCAGTTCCACCGCGCGCACTCAACTCCGCCAACGCAACGCTCCTTGTCCCCAAGAGCAACCTCTCAACGACACTCTCCAAGCAACTCCAAAACCCAACTCTTCCAATTCGCCTTGCGCTCGCCTTTTTATAGGCGGCAGGAGCAGCCAATATACAAATTTTAGGATCAGAACGCGATTGGAGGCGGGGCCACACCGCCCCCCCCCGGTCAGCCATTGGTCGGGCAAAAATGGGCGTGAACCTCTCCTGATCCTAAAATTTGCATATATGGACTTCACATACACACGCTTGGAGGCGGGGCCAAGCCGCCCCGCGCTCGCCAATTGGACGGAGGAGAAGTGGCGTGAAGCGTTTCTGATCCGAATTTTCCCCTCGGAAAGGCCGCCATTCGCGCTCGCGGCTCGGTGCGTTCGGCACCAATCGCCGAATGGGCCAAGACAGCCCGACGTTCAGTGTTCACAGGTGGTGCGGGAATGGCCGTGAAGGAGAGAGGCAAAAGTGGTGGAGGGTTTTCGGTGGGGGTTTGATGGTTATGGTGCCGTTTGGGAATGACGATGAAGTGGTGTTTGCGGGATGGAGTTGTGAAGGTAAAGGTCATGGCTGTTGGCGGCTTAATGGTCAAAAATAATAATAGAGAAAGAAAAAATGGCTAACTCAGAGCGTCGCAGCCCGGATGAATCACACATATTCCCTCTATACAACGGGTTTGGGCTAACTACACATGTCCCTATCGAGATATCTCACCTGCGGGCCCTTTATGGTGTAATGCGAATTTCCACAGCCGTAACAAAAAACATATATATATATATATATATATATATATATATATATATATATATATATATATATATATATATATATATATATATATATATATATATATATATATATATAAATAATGGATATTGTTGTGGATTTCCGCCCATCCGGCATGCAGGCGACCGCCTTTTGCTCAATTGCGGCCGTGCCGCCCACCGAACGAGCAATCCAGTCGCAGCTTTCGGATCAACGCCGAAACCCAGCTATGGGTGTTGTTAACCACACCATAAACCAGCCAACTCTTCTGTCCACGCGCTACAGGGTCAATCGCCGAATTATCGATGTAACTAATCATTCGTGCAGACAGAAATGCCGGGAGTTTACACATCAACGGAGCCTGCACGAAAACGAGCCGCTTTAAGCAGCTCGTTCCGTTTGCGATTGCCGAGCGGTTTCATATCGCCAAGCCCCGTCGGACCAGATGTACGTTTTATCGGCTTATAATCAGCCAGCTAATTATTCCGAACGCAGTTAATGGAGGAAGGGATGCAACGAGCAGGTGAGATTTAAAAATGGGGAACATTTATTTGCAAACGTAAGCAATGCAATGAATGGGGATAGGGGACAAGATACGAGTAAAAACCTACAGCCGATATCTATTTATTATGTACATGCACTTACAACAATTCTACTTACGGACAAGGCGCCACAGACTTTCATGCAAAATGAAAGGAAGAAAGAACAGGGCTCGTAATCCTTTAATGTTCCACGGAACTGGGATGACTGAAGGAGCTCCTAGAGGCTGGGCAGGTTACCTCGCCACCTTCGTGGTGACTCGATGGGTCCTTTGGTTGGCGACCCTCCGTATCCGTCTCGTCGTCAACGCGGCAGCTGTTGTGACGGCGGCTTGGTTGGTCCAGGAACTCGCAGCGCGGCCTGGTTGATCGGGCCTGGCCGATGACGCTTCAGAGGAGCGAACGGGCCTTGCTCTTTTAGAGTTGATGCTCTTTAAGAGCCCGCTCACTCCTCAGCGTCGCTCGACTGACTCAGGGCCCGATCGCTCGGACCGTTATGTAGGTTGCTGGCGACTTCTTCCAACTCCAACTCTACTGCCTCCAACGACCAACAACCTCTCGGCGTTCAAATGCACCTTTTTATAGCCCCAAGTGGAGGGGTCGCTCTGGGCTTCATCGCCCAAAATCAGTGCCCTCCCTCCTTTCACCTTTGAACCTTCACCCACGGCTGGCTCCACCTCGTTCTCCGTTCTAATCTGATTCTGCCGTCACATGCGGCTGTTGTTGAGATCACTTTCACAATGCGGCCATGTTTGAAATCACTTGGCTGCTGTTGAGGATGCCATCATGTTTGTTTGTGGAGATGTTGTTTGTTGGGGATGTTGTTGTTGGTGAAAAGATGGCGGCGCCGTGGAGATGCTGGTGAGGAGAAGTTCGTTTGTTTGTTGAGATGTTGTTGTTTGTGGAGATGATGGTGAGGAGAAGTTAGTCTGTTGTGGAGAAGGTGGTGAGGACATGTTGGCGGTTGTGGAGAAGGTGGTGAGGACATGTTGGCGGTTGTGGAGAAGGTGGTGAGGAGATGTTGGCGGTTATGGAGAAGGTGGTGAGGAGAAGGTGGTGAGGAGATGTTGGCGGTTGTGGAGAAGGTGGTGAGATGATTGTCTAAAATAAGACAGAAAAGAATAACACTACCTCAAAAGGTTCACAGCCCGGCACACGAATAATTCCCGTTATAGAATCGGTGGGGAAATCTAACCTGGACACACACTTAGACATAACTGAAATTCGGGGAACCTGAATAGTGATCTATGAATTTCCATAACCGTAACAATATCTCTATTATAATACCAAGCTTGCACACTAAAAACTCGGCTCGCAGTCACGCAATCCCTATGAAATTGCTGTGGCACTTAGCGGACATGCCGACAATGTTTGGGAAGTCTTGGCGTTCCATAGTACCACTTGCATTTTGCACAATGCGTATTTTTGTCATTCCCCGTGTACGGTCTGTCATCTGCTACCAGCTATGTTGTACTGCTATCCCATGCATGTGCACGGGTATCGCTAGTATTATATATTATAGATTATAGAGAGATAAAGATAGTTTTTTTTTTATTTATGCAACGCTAAATTGTCTTCAAATTTATGCAAACACCCAGTTTTCATTCAAGCACTCCCTTCGAGTTTTATTCCAACGCATGCAAAGTTTCAACTGATACTAAAATGACTCAGATATTTGAATTAATCATTTACCCACTTCTAACTTCTCACAAAAGTTTAATGTGGAATAGCACCAAAAAAAATGAAAATAAGACAAAGTTTTGCACAGTACTGTGTCAATTTTAAAAGGCTCTTCTGGCTCAACAGTTGCACAGGCCCCTACATCTCTTGGACTCGTGTACTGCAGCCAATACCAGCAAGATAACTAAATTCTCATTTTTATGGACCAGTCCACCCCAGAGTGGGAACAATAAGTCAAAGCTCATGGAAAAATAAAAAGGTAATGATGCGAAGAAAGCAACAAGATACCGAAGCTGGAAGCTGGCTCCACAAATGGGGGAAAAAAATGGGTCAAAAGGATTATACGTGAACTGTCAGTCAGGATTTCAATAATCAAACGAGAGCAGATTTAGTGATAAGCACATGGCAGAGTAGATTATAGACAAAGCCAGGGAATGAAAGTAAGCTTCCAGAACAGAAGGGTTATATAGTGTTGGACATGGATCAAAGAAAAATAAAAAAATAAATAAAAATAAAAAAAAAGGAATGGATAGAGAACAAAAGCATAAAAGACCATATCAAGAATAAATAAATAAATAAATGACGAGAAATGAATGAATGGAGGTGAGCAGTGATTCTGGGAGTTTCACCAGAAGGGGGTTGATGGCACGCCATAATGTGCCCTGCAGAAACCTGGGGTAATGTGCTGTTATAGTTCTTACAACAAGGATAACTGGGGTACTCAAGTAATGAAAGATGAGTAGAGCACTGGCCAGACAGATTAGCCAACCCTCAACAACAAATAATAAATAAATAAATAAATAAATAAACCTTTAACTGTGTTATTATGGTAATCCCATGAAGTGTTAGAGTTACCAAGCAGCCTAATCAAGTAATAAAAGCATTTGACCAGTCCATTTTTTATTTTCAACCAATGAACAACCCTCTCCCTTTGTTTTGTTTTTTTAAACTATAATTTTCATATGAGAGTTAACAGTGTGTGAAACATTGGGAACCACAAGTTTTACTCGAATGTCTGGGTACAATATTTCAATTCCCAAATATACCATCAGAGATGGGGAATCCCCCGCCATTGAATGAAAAAGGTCATACATAGTCCAGATAATGAGGGAGGTGAATTGGAAACAAGACACCATTTGGTCATCATCTCAAAAAAGTTCCCCAGGGGTGAGGAACGTAGTAACCAAAAATAATTGAAATCAGATAAGCGTTTTTCCATTACAAAAAACACATTTTTTTTCAAGATGACCGCCCCAGTCGGCCATCTTGGATCCGGCCACGCCCAAAATCAATAGGGTTCTTCCTTTTCAGGTGGTACATGTGCGACTCAAATTTGAAATTGATCTGGCGAACAGTTGATGAGTTATCGCACTCACAGCTATAAATGTTGACGCCCGGACGGACGGACAGCCGGACGACCTGGGTGACAACAATATCCCCCTTCCGCCACGTGGCGGGGGATAAAAACCCACGCAAAACATCATTCACATCATGGTGTGTCGGTGTACATGAACGATTACAATTATTTGAAACGGGGGGGGGGGGGAGGGAGGAGGGAGGAGGGATGGGGGTGGGCAACAAGATAAGTGACAGTCTGAACTCATGTTACAAGCCAATTATTTTATGACAAGCCAATTTAAAAAGACCAACCATGGTGACAGCCAACAATGAGAGATCGTTTTATAGTGCCTAAGGCACATTGGAGATTGTACAAGACATCAGCAGAGGTTTACATTAAAAACTAGAATGGCACTCGGTAGAGCACATACCTCCACCAAGCTGATCAGTTCAAGTTTTGTAACTCACCGATAGACCGGATCTGCATCCAGACCTTAACCAGAATCTAATCGGCATGTTCGTCACCTTCCCAACAACAGATATCGTGCTATACATAGTTTCTGGCCCCACCTCTCAATACAATGGAGAAGCATCACTTAAAAAAAATTAGTTTCCGGATCTTCACCAAAACCTAATCAGTCCGTCCTCGTCACGCACACCAGACCTGTCCACCAAATTTCATACGAATCCATCTACAACTTTTTGAGACATCCTGCTTACAGACAAACAGGTAAAAACATAACCTTGCACCTTCGGTGGCGGAAGTAATTAAGCCATGCGGGGCCTGGAGTCAATCTGGAGTATCTGTATCATCTCGTTAGCTACTCCAACAAAGAAAATGCCAAGAAACTCTCACTTCAAAAAAATCAAAGGCCCAAATATATGTGAAACATAGAAATAAAACTGCTGTCCTACTTCACCTTGCCCGTGACCTTCACTCCTCTCCAGATGGAGAAGAATACAATGACCCACATTGCAAGCATACAGAGCACAAGGTCCCACTGAAGATCTCCAACCTCATCCATTCCTTTGCTGAGATCCAAAACCTTCCGTCTGTAAAAGAGGTTTGTGAGACTTGCACAAAACAATGGCATATACACTTACACAGTATCCTCCTCGACAAGACCGATGGTAATAACTCCAAGTGAACTGGACAGCTACATTAGAACTACCATCCTATAGCTCGTAACACGTTATTTTGAACAATCGGTTTTCTTCATTATGCGTGCACCAAATAGGACAAGGAGTTAATACTCCACAATATCATTTACCTTGATCCATTCACAGGCCCAACCTTACCATAACAAAGTTATTAAGCTCATCTTATTGATTTTTAAACTCATTCCAAATATGGATCAAACAAATCCAAAACGGAATATTATATATATATATATATGCTGTGAAATGTAACGAACGCTCTTACTCCCAGAACTCAGTAACGGGCGAGACATAGTTGTCGAGCGAAGTGTTGGTGATAGCAGACATGTTGCCAGCCACAGTCGTAAGGTTTCTCCTCATCGTGTCCTCCAAACAATTGGGTGTGTTCCACGTGTTGTTACAGCTAGCCCAGGGCAAGTTGCTGGTGAAGGAGTGAGCCAAGTAGAACAACGTCCAGGCCAGAATCACGATGTAGTTGATACTCATCATGGATACGATGATAACAGAGCTGTACCCGATGCCTGTAGATGGAGGGATGGTCATCAACGCCACACCAGAGCCACGATGTGGCAACTGGGGCAAAGCCTGCGCTCACCTCACTTGGTAATAAGGCAAGTGCAGGATATTCTTTTTTAAGAAATCACAAAACAAAAAAAACAAAAACAAATAAAACTGATGGATCTCTATTTATTTACTCAATTCATGACACCCATTGCACTTATAAATTAATAAAAAAAACTACTTCCTTATTACCAAAAATGGCATCCATTGTAAAGGTCAAAACAAAGCACAACCCATGCAACCTCTCTCCATCCAATCAACCAGGAAATGCCACCACTACTTCTCGCAAACGCATTGTTAAACTCGTACTTGCAACCTTCCATTCTTGATGACCTTCCCACAATTGCTCGAGAGTAACGAGTCCTTTGTTCCACCGGTCATTCCGGAGGAAAATTCCACAGTGTGTCATGGCTTTTTGACATTTTATCTCGTTTTGTTTTTTTTTTTTAAATAAAATCCCACAAACCACAGGGATTTCTTAAAACATTTGACACACGTTTCTTATTTATGGCTTTCCTATTTGTTCGATTACGACGCATCCTTTTCTTAACCTCCCCACAAACTACCATCATTCCGTTAATATTAGTCGTGCGAGATTACCTACGAATAACTGTGGCTGTGGACAGGGCGGTTAAATATATCAATAGATGTATAAATATGAAAACCCACACTCGCTGCCAAACAAGGGTGACTGACCAGTAAGCAGGGGACATACAGTATGCCAGCAAGAAATGCCGCCTTGTGCGGTGAATTGTCCGAGTGCCACCTCCATGAAGAAGAGTGGAATGCCACCCCCCAGCAAGAATATTCCGTATGGGATGAGAAAGGCTCCTAAACAAGAACAAAGCAAAGCAAAGCTAGTAAAGATGTTACCAAGGTGAATGAATAGAGACCAAGCACGCAAGGTGACATTTGGGTTTGTCCCCGAGACACAAGGTCACCAGAGAACATGGCACAGATTCAACAGCCTATGTATAGTGATATCAACTGTAATTGTGCATGTGGGAGGGGGGAGGGGTGGGGTGTGGGGGGGGGAGGTATGGAGAGTCTGTGAGTGATGGGGGTGTGGGGGTGTAGATGAGGGTGGGGAGGTGATGCAAGCGATGGGGAGGGCACGCAAGCGATGGGGAGGGCACGCAAGCGATGGGGAGGGCACGTGCACGGTCCAGACGAGCCCCAAACAAAAGGCTCTTTTGTCTCCCACGCGGCCAATTCGGGCCCCAAAACCACGCGCCGTCACATTGAAGAGCAAATAATCTCAAACAAACAAAACAACAAACAAATCAAAATCACGAAACCAGCGAGGCTCGGGAAGTCGAACGCTTGGGGGAAGAGGAATCATGGACTCGGACAAAGGAGACCAAAGGGCGAAAAAGCATCGAATATACCAACCCCCGCCATGCTTGTAGCACAGGTACGGAAACCTCCACACGTTGCCCAATCCGATGAAGCCTCCAGCCACGGACAGGACGAAATCCAAACGACTGCTCCATTGGTCGCGTTGGGTCACCGTGCGCACCACGATCTCCCCGGGAGCTTCAACGACCGGCGGCAGCGACTCGAACTCGTAATCTCGTGCACACGTCTCGGAATCCTTGCGCTGCTCCTCTCCGTGTAACTGTGCCATGATGCTGCCGTGTTGCCTCGTCCGCGACGCCAGATCTACGAGCCAAGGGAACGAGAGCGCGTTCCGTCGCTGCCTCCACCGAAAGGTCCCCCCCTTCCACCTCCTCCTCCCTCTCCTCCTCCTTCCTCTCCTCCTCCCTCTCCTCCTCCTTCCTCTCCTCCTCCTCCTCCCTCGTGCGAACACCGACCCTACTCGAGATGGTCTATACCCCCTATACCCACGATAACAATTCCTAACAATTCGTATCAATTACAACAGAAAAGCCAAATAATGTCCGCTTTAAATATCGATCCGTTTTCTTTTCCCCAATTTACCCAACAGGATTTTTAAACGATCTTCACCAAATTCGAGCCCATCGTTGCCGCATATCCCGTTAGCTTCGCGCAGCCCGTCCCTCGTGCGAGTGTGCACGTGCTTAATTATATATATATATATATATATATATATATATATATATATATATATATATATATATATATATATATATGTGTGTGTATTTTATATATATAACACACACACACACACACACACACACACACACACACACACACACACACACACACACACACACACACACACACACACACACACACACACACACACACACACACACACACACACACACACACCTCACGACAAGCTGCCTGGGTACGACGAGAGGGAGATAACCGCTCAGTATTTTTCCATCCCCAACACGTGGGGAACGACGCGCCGCATTTATAAGAACAGCCGGTAGCACCGCCTCTCCTTTTGTCTGAACGGCGAAGCTTCGATATCGGGACAAATTGAATATGTCGCCTCAGGTTCGCAGTACCGAATGTGAATGTGAGTGTGAGTGTGAGTGTGGTGATAAGGCCGACCGAGACTCGGGGGCCGGCCACGTGTCGCTTGGCTCGCCACGAAGGCCTTGTTTGGATAACTAGTGTCCGTCATTATCAACGACGACAAAAAAAAAATAAAAAAATACCATGACTCAGTGGAAATTCACCAAAATAGCCGTGAGAGCGAGAACCTCACACGTCACACCTGAAAGCACGCCCGCACGCATGTACGTCATAAACCCTGATTTTAAAATAAATAATAAACACTTAAATTTTGAAGATGACGTATCAACCTGAGAACGGGCCTGCGAGAACCTTATGGAGCCACCGTTGGTGAAACATGTGGAGTATCGGTTACATCAACCGCATTGAGGTTTGTGCGACTGAGTGCTGTGGGAAGAATGTGTTTATAGAGCAGGAGGAAACCCACACCCACCTTGTCCCTCCCCCTCCCTCCTTCATCCTACCCCTTCTTCCTTTTTGCTCCACCTCATCTCCTTTCATCCTCAACTTCCCCTCCTCTTCTCTTCTTCCACCTAATCCCCTCCATCCTCATGCTCCTCCACCCCACATGCAGCACCACCTCCTCCTCCCCCTCACCTTCAATTTGAAACGTCATAACTGATGGTTGATTTATAAAACAGAAATGAGACTTTATGGTGAAACATTGCTCTGATTGTTGTTTTTTTTTTTTTCATGTTATATCATCCCATGAATATTATCTCCGTCTGCGAATCCGATTCTCCAGGACCTGAAGAGCCAAGAGGAATTTTGGCCTTCCAACTTGTTTTCGCAAAGATAATTAAATCTTGCTTGTTTGGGAGTTCATGATAAACCATCAGCCTTTCCATGGTGACTCCAGAGAAGTGGGGCCCCGGGAGACGTTTAATAACCTCCACGGTTTTCGTTCAACCTTTCATTTTTCAGGATGTCCGAACTGAGTTTAAGGGAGAGTGTATCTGCAAAGTCTCTTGAATCTGTGACATTCACACACCACGTCGTGGACACCTGGAGAACTGTCATTGTCTGTAGGAAACGATCTGCGGACAAATTCGTTCTTACAGACGAGGCAACTGTTCTGCGCACATTTTGCAACAAGGAAAGCGCACAGAAAGTCTCAAATTCAAAGGTTTGTGAAGAAATTTAGACATCATGGCACAGTTTTGAAGATGAATTCACCAAACGGAGAAGGTCACGCTGGCCGACCAAAATCAGGAGGAAGGTCACCCGAGAATATCGCTGCCGTCACTGACTCAGTCGCCCACATTCCCAAGAAATCTCTTCGGTACCGCTGTCAAGAAAGCATCAGCAAAGAAAGCTCGAGGAGGATTCCGATAACAGTGCACACAAGTCATCAATAACTCTGCTCGATGTGGGGCCCTCTGCATTGAGCGAAATGGTGCCCATTTTGGAGTATATCATCAAACATCGACGTCGTCAGTAATTTCAGTCTAAAATTGTCAAATTTCTTTGTAGACAACTGAAATCTTCAATGATATCTTCCCTATGAGTGCGTAATAGGATCTGTTAATTTTGTTAACTTTGAATGGATGATATTAAAGTTATTAAATTTTCCCCAGGACCCACTTTTTGGGGTCACCCTGATCTGTCTGTCCTTGGACGTGGAACTAATCCCAAATCAAATGCTGTTTATGTTGGAACTCTTAACAACCCACTGTTGAACAACATATCAAAAATGGAAATAAATGTCGGTGATACAATATAACGAATTTTCATTGTAAAATTTGAGAGTTTTTTAATGTGAAGCTAATACACTCTCCACTATAAAAACAAACAAACAAGTAATTGTTGTTTATGCCATTTATTTGTGACATCATGGGACAGAGATTAGGTGCAAACCTCTGACAGATGAATACTGAAAAATTACATTTCCATTTCATTGTCATACAAATCATGTAATTCTGCGTTGTGGTGAATATTTTCACATAGAGATCCAATGTGGAAGTAACACCTTCAATACTGGGTATGTCCACCTCCAGCAGCAATCGCTGCATTGCAACGTCGTCAGCGACCGTCTGGGGATTCGAATCGGCTCCTGTTCCAGCTCGTCGACGGTCTGTGGCCATCTTGGCAAGGTTCAAACATGATGATCCATGATATCCCAGAGATGTTCAATTGGATTTAAATCTGGTGAAATGGCAAGCCAAGGTGTCATGACATTAACGTTGGCATTGAGAAGAACGTTCCTTGTTTGGATGGCCCTGTGAGCAGAATCATTATTGTGCATAAAAAAGGATACCTGGCCGATGTCATTGAAGGGTAAGCAACATGTGTGGCTGTAAGATCTCCTTGATGTATCAACCTGCCGTCAGATTGCCATGGATATGGCTCAAGTTGGTGTGAAAGGTTTCAGCAATACCATCCCACATCATGACACTTACACATCCAAAATTTTCCGCTTCCTTTCACCGATTTCATTGATGGGTCGTGCAAATGTATCGGTCCTTAGCGGGAGTCGTTATCCTGGGACGTCCACGTCTTGGCATCTCTTGTTGATCCAGTGCCTTGATAGCGTCTTCTGAGGTCATAAGCAGTTCCTCTCCTCATGTTAAAGTGCTGTGTAACATGGCTAATGGAAGACCCCGCTTGAAGGTGTCCAACAATTTGATTTTTCTCATTTTATGATGGACATGGCATTGTAATGGCTTGTTAAAAATGTAATCATTGTGGTTTTTAGAATCATCTACAAGCTGATGTCTCAGAAAGGCTTTCAAATTTGCTCAGAATGCCTCGTGTCACATTTAAAGATTGAAGGGTGCACGAGTTGCACGTGCTGATCGATTACAAGAGGTAGTTACATTACATGCAAACTTGCAATCAAGCGGTCTATACATCTTGTTCTGCATGCCTCCCTCCCCATCACTCATGCCAAAAAGGCACTTGGAATGAATGCTGGGACAGTCCTTCAACAATAATATTATTAATTCTACATGTTTGATTTTTTTAAATTTTTTTTATGATGGAGAGTGTGTTGTATCTTGTATGCCTGGTGTTGGCTCAGCCCTTAGCGGTTAGGGTGGTGGCTTGGGATCCTCGGGGTCCTGAGTTTGAGCCCCGCTGACCACTGAATTAACATCAGGCGGATTGACTCAGCCTGTCATCCTTCGACGAAATGAGCACCGAAAAAGGTCGAAAAAGGTCGACGAAATGAGCACCACTATACTGGTAATTATCCCTGCGTGTCGAAGGCGACGAAAGCTTGGCATCAGGACAGGCATCCGGCCGTAAAAACATTGCGCAAGAAAGGATACCATGATGGGAGCCCGCAAAAAGCTGACCCCTGCTCAGGGAAAAAGGCTTTAAAATGGTGTGATGCTGATGAGAGTGTATTGTATCTTATGTTTGCTCCTTAGGGATTTCTGAAGTGCATAGTTTTAGTTTCCACGAGACGACCCGTGTACCCGTTGGGTCCCGTTGTGACAGCAGTTGATAAAAAAAAAATCATTTCAAAAAAAAAAATGAAAGCTCCAGGGAACTATACCGCTGAGGTTGTTTGCATTGATCAAATAATCCCGAAGAGTACTTGACTGAATCGGGAATTGATTTTTTAAATTTTTTTTTCGTTGCCCCATTTGAACGAAACTTGATACTGCACACCGTAGGTGAATGGTAAGTAAGGTGGCCCTAAAATGTTTGTGCTATCGTGTACCGTTTTGGCTGTATTTCAGGAAAATACATACATGCATACATATTGTTGTGAATTTGCGCCCCGCCGGCGTGCAAACGACCGTGTGTAGCCAATAGCGGCCGCTTCGCCCACCGAACGTGCAATTCAGTCGTGACCCTCTCGGAACAACACCGGGAGCTAGTCACGGGTGGGGGTTTAACGTCACCACAACTGTCCACATTCTACCCACGCGAAATAGGGTCCGATCGCCGAATGGTCGATTTACCTAAGTACCCGCGCGGATAGCGTACCGAGGAGTTGTACCACGCCACAGGTCGACTCCGGACACGAACCGCTTAAGCGGCTCGTTCCGTGCTACAGGAATAACCGAGCGGAGTTATCGTCGACCTTGACGGTTCAGATTAGTTACCGGGTGTTTTCAACCCACTATTAATCCCTTACGTGATGCAAGATGGAGATTCAAACAAAGGAAAGGATGCAGCGAAACGGGGAACAATTGGACCAGCACATTTATTCCGCGCCACACGGCAGCACGGAAGGCACGTATATTACAGTCAAGCAAGTAAACACAATAAAAGCAAGCGAAGAGACACACGCAGATCTACAACCGAATAATGCAATTCACATGGCAACACTTAAAACAGTTCTACTTCACCAGACTAGCGCCACACACACACACATTTACACAGAACCCAAAAGAAATGGAAGTCGCGACTTCCCTGAGCGTGTCGAGTCCTTGGCGACCGTAACTCCGAGTCCCTCCGGCGTGGTCCACTGGGCTCGTGCCTCGCGCCTGCACATGTCGTCCGCCCAACAGGAACGAACGAACAGAACCTCAACCTCTTCCTCCGAACGAACGAACCGAGAGCAAGGACTCTCCATCAACTCTCTACAATTCTCCTCCAGGGACAAGGGAACAGGGAGAACCGACCAGCGACTCTCCACAACTCTCGACAATTCTCCTCCAGGGACAAGGGAACCGACGTTTTCATCAACCTTCACGCCCACGCCTTTTGTAGGGTCGGGCTCCGCCCTTCGCTCCGCCCCGCACCCCGCCCCGTTCTTGGCTCCACCTCCCTTCTGGAAACTTCCCAAAAAGGGGCATGCCCTCTCGTTCCCCCCTCCCCGCGCTGTGCGGGGGACGAGGAAAGTCAGTTTTGGCTTGGGGCCAGGGAATTATCCCCCCAAAATCAGGCCCCCACCTTCTTTCACCTTTGACCTCCGGCTCAAATCGCACCTCCCGAATGCCAAAGCGTGGGAAAAGCAGGAGGGAAAATCCGGCGGGAGATATTTAAGCAGGAGTTTTGGGCGGGAGATGCCCCTTCGCACCCTTGTTGCTGCTGCCACTCCGCTCCTTTCTTCCGTCCCGCGGAGATCGTGACCGCACGGTGCTCGTTGAATGGCAGGTGGCGAAGATGGTGGTAGTGTAGTTGTGGAAGGTGGCGTCGTGGTGTGAATGTCGTAATCGTTGAGATGTTGGTTGTGGCGATGTTAGTTGTTGTTCTTGCACCAAAATAACGACAGCAAAAGAAAAACGGCGAACTGAAGGATCGCAGCCCGAATGGATCATATATATATATATATATATATATATATATATATATATATATATATATATATATATATATATATATATATATATATATTGTATGTATATATATATGTATGTATATATATATATATGTATATATGTATATATATATGTATATATATATATGTATATATGTATATATATATATATATATATATATATATATATATATATATATATATATATATATATTGTTGTGGTTGACCAAATTCGCAAACCACCATTCAGGTCCCTTAGGTGAGGTATCTCGGTAAGTATATGTGTAGTTAGGCCCAAACCCGTTGTCTAGAGGGAATAAATGTTATTCATGCGTGCTGCGACTCTTCAGGATAGCCGTTTTTCTTTTACTATCTTTATTTTGGACCAACCGCCATGATTACCACCGCCAACCGCGTCTCAACAGTCATCACAACATCAACCACCCACCGCGGCGCCGCTTCACCACAACAGCCACGACCTTTTACCGTCACACCTCGCAACCGTCGCATCGCCACCGTTCTTGCGCCGCTTGTGGGTACCGGTATTGGACTCGTGCAGGGCGCGCGCCGAACAGCGTGTACAAAACCACGGACTTTCCGCTCCAAAAACGGATCAAAAACGACTCACGCCCACTTTTGTTCCGTCCAATCGGTGAGCAAGGGGCGATTTGGCCCCGCCTCCAGGGAGTTGGAGGGCGGTCGCTATATGCAAATTCATGGATCAAAATGCATTCACGCCCACTTTTTCTCGGGCCAATGGGGAGCGAGGTGAAAGGTCGAAGGCAGGGGGTCAAAGGCGAAGCTACGGGGCTTATATAAGCGGCTGCGTTCGTCAGAAAAGGTCGTCGGGTGCGTTGGAGTTGAGTGCAGTTGGGAAGTTCGCAGGAGGAAGAGTTCGGAGTTGGAGTCGGAGCGAAGAGGACGGAGCTGTGGAGAGGCGGCGAAGGCAGACGAGGGGGTGCTCGCGTCGGTGCCGGGAGCTGCACACCAGGGAGGCCGACGGCGCGACCTGGTCGAGGTGGAGACGCTCGTCGCGGGACCCGAGACAGAGTAAAAATCCTCCTTTCCCCGAGCATCAGCAACCCCCTCCTGTTTCCCCCCGCGCTGAGATAGTGCGACCAAGGGGGCCCCTTTTCCCACCCCCTACCAGACACTGTCCGCGAGGCCCGCGGAGTTGAGGCACCACCGCCGCTCCGCGTCTCATCACCAGACGGGTAGGCCCGACACGGTCTCGGCCCCAGGCCCGCCTACCCCTCATCCTGGAGGGTGGTTCTCTTTTCTTTTGCTTTGGGAATGTGTGTTGTCGGCGCCGTCTGTGAAGTAAAATTGTATAAGTGTTGCCGTGTGCTCGCGTAATCGGTATTAGATCTGCATTGTCGCATTTGCTTTTTGTCTTCTTCTTTTCTATGTGCTTTTGGTGGAATTGTATATGTGTGCTTTCCGTTCATCGCGAATAAATGTGCTTTATGTTGAACTGTTTCCCGCTTCGCTTCGTCATTTCTCTCATTGAATCCTCATCTTGCTTCACGTAAAGGGTTGGTAGTGGGCTGAATACGCCCGATAATTAATCGAACCGTCGAGGCCGACGATAACACCGCTCGGTTATCCCGAAAGTACGGAACGGGTCGCTTAAGTGGCCCGTGTCCGAAGTCGACCTGCGGCGAGGTGCGATCGCCCGGTCTACCCTCCGTGTGGGTACTTAGGTAGGCCGAATTTGGCGAGCAACCCTATCCCACGCGGGGGCCGATTGGCTCGATCGCGGTGAGACCGAAAGGTCCACCCGTGACTGGTTCCCGGCGTTAGTCCGAGAGGGTCACGACTGGATTGTCCGTCCGGTGGGCGACGTGCCGCGATTCGAGTTACGTGGCCGTCCGCACGCCGGCGGGCGCGAATCCGTAACACTGGTGTCAGGTCGTGCGATACAAATCCATCGCCCTCCTCGCGGCACTGGTATCGGAGAACAGGAAAACGGGCTCTCCTGTCTCCAGCTAAATTCACGGGAATCGGTCCAGGGGTGAGAGAAGCGACCCCCGATTCCCTCCAAATTACGAGCGATTCAAATTAACCCTTTAAGAGAAGCAAGATGGCGTCTCAAGGCGAGCGGGAGCCGGGGGTATTAGAAATGTATATGTGTAGTAATGTAGAATCCATGGTCCAGGATGGGATCCCCGTGCAGGAAATGTTGATTGTGCAGGAACACGGACTCGCCCAACTGAACCCAGAGCCCGAAATGGGTGCGGCAGCGGCCGCGGTGTATGACACCTCCCCCCCCCCTCTCCACCAAAACCCTTCCCCAACCCTTGCCGAAACGGCTCAGCTGAGTGCATCCGACATAACCCAGCTATGCACCATGCTGGCGAACATGAACGAAAAAATGGATACATTCACAAACGAAATAAAACGCATGAAAACTAAAATGGAAACAAACACGAAGGAAGAAACGAAAAAGCTCCGGGGGGAGACGCAGAACATGGGCCGATGCCTGCAGGCGGGCATGAAGGCCGTGACCAGGGAGCTGGGAATGGCGACTCCACGTGTGGGAGCAAACGAGCTGGAAGGGGGCGCAGCGGCTGACAGGCCCGCGGTGGAGGCGGGTAAGGAAAAAGTAATTCGGGAGACAAGAGACGAGGTGAAAGTAATTGCGAGGGAGAGAAAAGAACAATTAATACGGAGAGCAAGGATGAGGTACGCGGAGATCGTGAAAGAGCAAGGAGTGAAAAACAGGGAAGGACGAGAGCGACTTAAAGAGAAAGCAAGGTTGACCTACATAAAGATAAGGGAAAGACGCCAGAAAGAAGCAGAGACCAATAGACAAGAGGAGACGACAGAAAGAATAAAATGTATAGAGACACGGAAGATAGAGGGTGAATTGGACAAGGTTAGTGACGCACACACACACACAGAGGTAGTGGAGGACCATGAGGGGGAGCTGGCTGACTGGGTGGAGGCCCAGTGCGAGCAGCTGGATGGCCTCCTTCAGGAACGAGGGGAGGGAGTATGCCCCCTTGAGGCGAGTCACGACCAGGTGAGTTCGGTCGTGCTTTGCGAGGTTGAGGGGACGGGTGCTGTGGACAGGTGCACGGAGAGCTTGGGGGTATAGAGGCCCCGGAGACCCTTGTGGGGACACGAATCCCCAGTGTGGTTGTCCCTGTGTGTGTGGTGCAAGGTGTGAGTGCGTCCCCGTGTGTGGAAGCGACCCCGTGTGTGAGTGGTGTGGTGGCGATGGTGCCGGAGTACGTGCTTCCCAGCACGCCGTGTGTGGATGAGGCACCGCGATTGAGTTCCCCCGCGTGTGTGAGTGAGGGACGGTGTGTGGATGAGGAACCGCGGGTGAGTGCCCTCGCGTGTGTGGATGAGGCACCGTGTGTGGAAGAGGCCGTGTGTGTGTGAGTGAAACGGCCAGTGTGGATGAGGAACCGCGGTTGAGTGCCCCCGCGTGTGTGAGTGAGGCACCGCGGGTGAGTGCCCCCGCGTGTGTGTGAGGCACGGTGTGTGGATGAGGCACCGCGGGTGAGTGCCCCCGCATGCGTGAGTGAACGGCCGTGTGCAAGGTCGCTGTGTGCAAGGGAGACCGTGTGTGTGAGAGAGCGGTATGTGAGGGAGATGTCGGTTGGCATGCGGGAGCACGCAGCCGCGTCTCCCGGTGTGAATGTAATGGAATGGAGTGTGAGCGTCGTAACACGCAGGTGTGCGTGTGTTGAATGGCGACGACGGCGACAGAGGAACGAAAGCCGAGTAGCGGCTGTAGTTGTTTTGGGGACCGTGCCGGATTCACCCAGCAGTGAGCACGAGGTCCGTGCTGTGCAACGCACGAGACCGCCACGTGCTCGCTTGCGAGAGTGAAGTCCCGGTCCGGAAACGCACGCGGTGGATTTGCCGATCCCGCGGACGGACAAAGTTTAGGCAGGATTACGGATTTGGACCGGACGGGTTCTCCACGCGATCGTGTGTGGTCAGCTCCAACGGGCAAGGCACATGTGTTCGCGTGGGGAACCCCTCGAGACGTGGGGCTTGTGTTTTTTTTATGCGCACGGTGACGTCATGGCTGCACGTGGGGTTGGAATCCGGCAGGAGGGGTATCCCTGCCGGATGGTACCGTCCAAGGAGGGACGAGGAACACGTGCAGCTGCATGACGTCACAGGCAGGCAAAGTGCGCGAGCTCTGAGTTGCCGCGCAGGTGCTGCGCATGAAAAAAAAAAAAAAAAACAAGCCTCACTTTCGGGTGCACAGGATTCCTGGGCAAGGGGTGGAAGACCCCCTTACCTGGGCACAGGATGGAAACTAGTTAGGGGGAAGGGTTAGCTTAGTTAGACCGACTTCATGGGGCAGGGGTAAGTCTTCATGGAGTCCGTGGAATGGATTAGGTAGTTAGAGGGATTTAGTGAGCCTTAGGTTGGGAATTAAAATGAATTTTTGAGTTAGGAGACAGTGACAGACTTGTGAATGTGTAGAGGGGACGTAGTTTAGCTACGTAGTGTTAAAAGGAACGTGCTGTAGTGTAAGGGATGACGTGGGAGCACGAGTTAGTTAGGGAAGGTAGTTAGGAGGATGGCAGAGTTCAGCGGTGAGTGTGTTGAAGAGTTGGTGAGTGAAGTGGAAGCATGTGCTTGGTGAGTGAGTGAGGCCAGCGGGTCTGTGTGTGTGGAGTGAATGGGGAATGCATGGTGCGATGAGTGATTGGGGGGAGGAGTGACTCCCGCCCAAGGGACCCCGGGGTCAGTATAGAGTGAGTTAACTGGGTTAGTCAAATTAACAAAAATGGAGGTCGTTTTGCTGTTGGTGGGAATGTAGGCTCGAAACCCATTTGGAGGGGTGCAGGAGCCCTGTTGACAGGCTTGGGAGCGTGGCTGCGAAAGGTATCGCATCGCTGAGTGGGTACCCCGGGCACCAGGCTAGTCGGCCGTGGTAGGCCCAGGGCCCATGGGGGGCCGGGATAGCGTAGTGGGCACGGGTGCGCCTGCTTGGTGCGGGGGCCCGGGGCACCATTAGCCGCGTGGGCAGTGTTGTGGGCAAGGGTGACCCTCGGAAAGGGGCCTGGGAAGCCAGCCTGCCACGTGTGCGTTTCAGGGGAGGTGCCATGGGGGGCACTCCCCGGTGTTAGGGAGCTGGTAGGCTCGGAGGCAGTGTAGTGCCCGGGGGTGCCATAGCTGGAGATTCGGCAGAGGGTCGTGCCTGCAAAAGGGAGCCACGTGTCCCAGCCATGAGACCGTGTGAGGGCACGGAGAGAAAATTGGGGGGCGAGGCCCGAAATTGTGAGGACACCAACACAGGCGACGGGAATCTGGGTTTATAGAACCAATAGTTTAAGCGAGAGGCGCTTGTTGAAAGCCCCGGGGTAGTTTAACAGTTAAATGGTTCGGGTAGATTAGGAGATGTACCCCTCCGCACCATCCATCCCCTCGCTGTCGTTGTGGGCCGCTGGACCCACTTTGGTTATAGATCGCCGAACTCTGGGGAGGCCATTCTGAGGCTTCGTTGGGCCTCGGCACAGGACGTTAGCTCTCCCTTGTTCCCCTCCGGGAAGGGAACGTAGGGGTTGGGAGTAGGCTAGGTGACAGGATAGGTTAGCCGAACAAAGACGATAAAGGGGGTTAGGGGACGATTTATAGTGGGGAGTTAAAAAAAAAAAATTAAGTTGGGGCTAAATTGGGGTTTGACAAATTAAGGGAGTGGGTATGTACAGTGACAGGCAAAGGCGATAGGTGGGAGGGAGACAGGTAGGTAGGTCCGAGCCAGCCTTCCAAGTGGCCAGCACCACCGCACTCCCTCCACCAACCTCCACTGAACGGCAAAGGCTGGCCAACTTCATCGGCTGGCCGTGTTTTGCTGCAAGGCAGAGGCCGGCCAGCTTCATCGGCAGCTGTTGTTTTGCTGCAAGGCCTGTGCCGGTCGGATCATCTGCAGCTGTGGTACTTCAAGGCCTGTGCCGGCCAGTTCATCTGCCGGCTGTGTTTGCCTGCAGCGGCCTTCTTCTGTGGGCTGTGTTTGCCTGATCACCTTTGCCATGCCATGCCCACTGCCCCTGTTCACCAGCCCCGTTCAATTTTTGCTTTGCCCCCCCTGTTCATTTCCATGTGCGCCAGGATCCGCAAGGCAACAGTTTGCAAGCTGCGAGAACTGCCCTGTTGGCAGCTACAACACGGGCCTGCAGTGGCGGCCCGTGCACCGTGTTTGTGTTCATCCATCCATTCGTGTGCTCATTGCGTGTGCCACTTGAGCTGGCACGGAGACTACGTTGTGCAGCCCATGCACCGTTGTGGTTCACTGCGTTCAGTTCAAAAGGGAAGGCCTTGGACTGCGTGTGAGCAGCCAGCCACGTTCCCTGTCACCTGCATTGTTTTGAGCCAGAGACTGCATGCGAGCAGCCTGGCTCCCTGTTAACTGCTTTCTTTTTGCAGAGCTCATTGATCCTGGGCCATGGTTTAGTGTAAAATTTGTAAGTTAAGGTTAAGATGTACTGTAAATATGAGTGCGCCCCCGGCATGTCTGTCCTAGCGCCGGCAATTTTATTTAAGTCGTCCGTGTGAGTGAGTTTGTTTAGGTAGTTACGCAGCCCTCAGGTTATTTATTTTGGGGACACGAATACCATGAATGTCGCACTCAGGGATCCGTAAGTAAAATGTACTCGGGGAAAACTACACATGATGGCACACAAAAATTTGACGACTCGGGACGAGTCTGTAAAAAGGGGAGGGGGTAGTGTTGTGGTTGACCAAATTCGCAAACCACCATTCAGGTCCCTTCGGTGAGGTATCTCGGTAAGTATATGTGTAGTTAGGCCCAAACCCGTTGTCTCGAGGGAATAAATGTTATTCATGCGTGCTGCGACTCTTCAGGATAGCCGTTTTTCTTTTACTATCTTTATTTTGGACCAACCGCCATGATTACCACCGCCAACCGCGTCTCAACAGTCATCACAACATCAACCACCCACCGCGGCGCCGCTTCACCACAACAGCCACGACCTTTTACCGTCACACCTCGCAACCGTCGCATCGCCACCGTTCTTGCGCCGCTTGTGGGTACCGGTATTGGACTCGTGCAGGGCGCGCGCCGAACAGCGTGTACAAAACCACGGACTTTCCGCTCCAAAAACGACTCACGTCGTCACACACAAAAACCACTTTTGTTCCGTCCAATCGGTGAGCAAGGGGCGATTTGGCCCCGCCTCCAGGGCGTTGGAGGGCGGTCGCTATATGCAAATTCATGGATAAAAATGCATTCACGCCCACTTTTTCTCGGGCCAATGGGGAGCGAGGTGAAAGGTCGAAGGCAGGGGGTCAAAGGCGAAGCCACGGGGCTTATATAAGCGGCTGCGTTCGTCAGAAAAGGTCGTCGGGTGCGTTGGAGTTGAGTGCAGTTGGGAAGTTCGCAGGAGGAAGAGTTCGGAGTTGGAGTTGGAGTCGGAGCGAAGAGGACGGAGCTGTGGAGAGGCGGCGAAGGCAGATGAGGGGGTGCTCGCGTCGGTGCCGGGAGCTGCACACTAGGGAGGCCGACGGCGCGACCTGGTCGAGGTGGAGACGCTCGTCGCGGGACCCGAGACAGAGTAAAAATCCTCCTTTCCCCGAGCATCAGCAACCCCCTCCTGTTTCCCCCCGCGCTGAGATAGTGCGACCAAGGGGGCCCCTTTTCCCACCCCCTACCAGACACTGTCCGCGAGGCCCGCGGAGTTGAGGCACCACCGCCGCTCCGCGTCTCATCACCAGACGGGTAGGCCCGACACGGTCTCGGCCCCAGGCCCGCCTACCCCCTCATCCTGGAGGGTGGTTCTCTTTTCTTTTGCTTTGGGAATGTGTGTTGTCGGCGCCGTCTGTGAAGTAAAATTGTATAAGTGTTGCCGTGTGCTCGCGTAATCGGTATTAGATCTGCATTGTCGCATTTGCTTTTTGTCTTCTTCTTTTCTATGTGCTTTTGGTGGAATTGTATATGTGTGCTTTCCGTTCATCGCGAATAAATGTGCTTTATGTTGAACTGTTTCCCGCTTCGCTTCGTCATTTCTCTCATTGAATCCTCATCTTGCTTCATGTAAAGGGTTGGTAGTGGGCTGAATACGCCCGATAATTAATCAAACCGTCGAGGCCGACGATAACACCGCTCGGTTATCCCGATAGTACGGAACGGGTCGCTTAAGTGGCCCGTGTCCGAAGTCGACCTGCGGCGAGGTGCGATCGCCCGGTCTACCCTCCGTGTGGGTACTTAGGTAGGTCGAATTTGGCGAGCAACCCTATCCCACGCGGGGGCCGATTGGCTCGATCGCGGTGAGACCGAAAGGTCCACCCGTGACTGGTTCCCGGCGTTAGTCCGAGAGGGTCACGACTGGATTGTCCGTCCGGTGGGCGACGTGCCGCGATTCGAGTTACGTGGCCGTCCGCACGCCGGCGGGCGCGAATCCGTAACAATATATATATATATATATATATATATATATATATATATATATATATATATATATATATATATATATATATATATATATTCCCTCTATACAACAGGTTTGGGCTAACAACACATGAACTTACCGATATATCTCACCTGAGGACCCTTTATGGTGTATTGCGAATTTCCACAACCGTAACAATATATATATATATATATATATATATATATATATATATATATATATATATATATATATATATATATATATATATATATATATATAATGAGAGTTTCAGTAATATATAGATTACAGTGGAGAGAGAATACGTACAAGGTCGAGAGATTTGGACAAGCAGCTGGTGGTCATGAACCAGCTTCTGTTTATCATCGAGTTGGGGGGGGGGGGGGTCACGGTGCACACTATGATTTCATGGCCGGCAGCAGTGACTCGACCCTGTAGTCACGTCCATACGACCCAGCCACTTTGTATCGCTCCTGTTCATGCAGCTGAGCGATGATGCTGTTGGGGTCAAAGAGGATTCCAGAACTAGTTACAGTTAGGGTGATGCACATGGATCAAGATTTGGTCATCACATTCCAGCAGAGGGAAAACTTTCTGGAAGGTTCCATTTTAACAGAATCCATCAAAAACGAGTGTGAAAATGCTGCAGTCATCGCACTGTGCAACTTTGGATGCAGTTCATGGCGATGATTGATATACAGTCCTCGGGACTCCCTCCAAGAAATCCCTTGTCTGGCAAATCTCTGTACGTTTACCGATGACATATCCTTCAGCTGGAGATGCAATTCACCGGAGTAGTCCTGACTGGGCTCGGTTATTTCCAGAATAGGTGACTGAACAAGTGCTGGTGAGAAAGCATTAAAACAACGGGAGTATCGAGGAATAGAGGAGGCCAAATGCACACAGTGGCTGCTTTCTATGCCAGCATGTGGTGTCATGCAGGATCTCACAGACAAAACTACTTCACAAGTGACGGTTACAAATATGTGATACCAAGCAGACAAGAGACGCCGGCCTTTTTTCCCCTTGAGCTTCTTCAGGACTTGTCTTTGTGATGGAATTGGTAAAGACCTTCTTGCATTGCCCACACTGACGTGGGTTTAATTCCCATGGTTGCTCGGTGCAACCTTTATGCACCTTACCCCAGAATGGTGACTTGTCCAGAATCAATTCTTACCTTGAAGCTTGCATGTGTCTTGCCGTGAGCACCTATCAAGAGTATGGTCATGTGTCCGGATTCATATTTGTGTAACATTGCTGAAAATGATGACGTAAATGCTGATAAAGCAAAGGAAGGTGGGATGCAGGATTCTTGGATCAATGGTGGGGAACAACACGGCAGCCAACACATTCCCCCCCAAAAATTTTTTCCATCGCAGATGAAGTCACAATGGTTGATAATGTTTCTAATGTTTCTGTTCCCCATTGTTTTGTCCTTCCCACGCCCCTCTTGTCCCATGCCCCCCTTGCTGTGCGTTGTGTGTTAGCTCTCATACGAGCCTTGACAAGGTATACAAAAAAAATGTTGAGTCCATCCATGTGATGGGTGGGGCACCTGCATGTGATGATCCATGTGATGGGTGGCGCACTAGTTGCTTTTTTACCATTTCATAACAGCTTTGTTTATATGCATAGTCGGGGTTCATGTAAGAGCCGGAGCACAGAATGGATCAGGATGCAACGGAACAAAAGGAACAGTAGAAAGAGGGAACAAACACCAGCAGCAGGGTTGAAGGACAAAATAGAGGGAAACTTAGAAGTATGAAGGGTAGGGGAGGGTACACAACAGTGTGGACAAGATGGAGGCAGAAGTAAACTCTCAAGAAGGAAAAACTGGAAATTTGGAAGGAGGTGAGCTTGAGGGAGAGGAGGGGGTTGAAAAGGTCATGGCTTTAGAAGGGGGATGATCTGACATGGTGTGCACAGCTCTCTTGAAGACCTGGAGGGAAGAATGGGATTGAAGAGTGTGTCGAACTTGGTTCCACAGGTAGGAAAACAACACCAACAAATGAGTGGAGGTGAGCAGTGAGTCTGGAGTTTGACAAAAAGGGGGTTGATGGTAGACCACGTGCGCCCTTCAAAAACCCAGGGGACAAAGCACGTATAGAGCATAAGCCTTGACTGTATACAAAATAATTAAAAGCAGAGGGTGCAAGACCAGAAAGGAGGCGGTAGAAGACAAAGTGATTGTCCCATAGACAGCTTCATTGCGGGAGATTCCAATGATCTTCAAGGCCATGGTTTCCACAGCGTCAAGCTAAGCAAGGTGTAAGGCTCCATAAAAGCTTGAGATGAAGGCCTTGTCAGTGGTAAGAGTTCAGGTGTGCTACGTAAAGACTTTGCACGATGGTGGATGCCAACTTAGCCGTGTGGTTTTCCCACGAAAGATCATGGCTGATGGTGAGACCCAAGAGTTTGAGTTGTTAAACTTCTTCAAGAGGATTGTTAAGAAAGCAGATATGGGGGTTTGTCAGATGGTCCTTTCAGAGAGAGATAGTGAGATTTGTCCAGATTGAAAGACATATTCCAAGTGTTTGACCAGCTTGTGATTTTGTCAAGGTCTGAAGAGAGGGAAGAGGCTGCTGCCAGCCCATTTAAAGGATGGGGGCTGTTATGGCACAGGGTATAGTCATCAGCATAGAGATAAAGAGGATTTCCCAGGGAGTCAGAGAGTTCGTTGATGCAGATTAGGAATAGTATGGGGCCGAGAACACTGCAAAAGGGAACTCTAGCCTTGATGGGGAGAGGAGATGAGAGGATTCTGCTGAGAGCCACATGTTGGCTACAGGAGTAGAGGAAATGAGGAAGCCATAAGTGGAGTTGGCCTTGGATGCGATAGACAGAGAGTTTGGAGAGCAAGGTGGAGTGCCAGCTGCAAGTGATATCACAAAGGAAAGCAGAAATCTTCAAATATAAGCTCTGCACACAACCATCATCTCTGCCATCTATCACTTACTGCTGCAGTTTGGATGAGAGGAAGAAGTACTGACATGGCTGTAACAGCATTTGAAAAGAAAAAAGAAATGGAGTATGTGCTTGATGGTGGTTCTCCAAAAACTGCCATTGCCACGAGGTGCCACAATTAATTATGTTTGCAAGATGTACGTGCAGTGCCTATAGAAAAAGTCTACACCACTTTCAAAATTTTCACCTTTTATTGCCTTGTAGCCTGGAATTGGATTGGGTTAAACCAGATTTTTTCCACCTTTATTTATACATGACCCAAAACTTCCAAGTGAAAAACAAATTTCAGAAAATTAATTAAAAATACAAAACGAGAATATCTTCATTGGAGAAGTGTCTACCCCCCTTATAATCAGAATTGTAAATTAGCTCAGGTGTAACCAATCTCCTTCAAAATCACACACCAAGTTAATTGGCCTCCGCTTGTGTTAAATTGTAATGATTCTGATAATTTCAGAGTAAAATCAGCTGTTCCTGGAGGTTTCCTCTGCTGGGTAGTGCAATTCACAGCAAAAACTCAACCATGAGCCCCAAGTAGCTTTCAAAAAACTTCTGGTATGGGATAAAGTTGTGGAAAGGCACAGATCAGGGAATGAGTGCAAAAATATTTCAAAGGCCTTGAATATCCCTTGGAGCACAGTGAAGACAATCATTAAGAAGTGGGAAACATATGGTACCACCAAGACCCTGCTGAGATCAGACCGTCTCTCCAAACTGGATGACCAAGAAAGGAGGAGACTGATCAGAGAGGCCACTAAGAGACCAATGGCAACTTTGAAAGAGCGACTTGCCTTTACGGCAAAGACTCGTCACTCTGTGGATGTGACAACAATATCCCAAGCACTCCACAAATCTGGCCTGTAGAGTAAGTTGGCAAGAAAGAAGCCATTACTCAAAAAAGCCCACCTCGGGTCCCGTTTCAGGAATGAAAAAAAAAATCACTCTGGGGATTCTGAAGCTATGTTGCAAAAAGTGTTGTGGTCTAACGAAACTAAGATGGAACATTTTTGGCCTCGATGCAAAACGTTACATTTGGTACAAACCCAACACAGCGCATAACCAAAAGAACACCATCCCTTCTGTGAAGCATGATGGTGGCAGCATCATGTTATGGGGATGTTTCTCATCAGCAGGGACTGGGGCACTCATCAGGATATAATTGAAAATGGATGGAGCAAAATACAGAAAAATCTGAGAGGAAAACCTGCTGCCCTCTGCAAGAAAGCTGAAATTTGGACGGACGTTCACCTTTCAGCATGACAACGACCCAAAGCACACAGCCAAAGCTACTCTACAGTGGCGAAGAAACAAAAAGATAAATGTCCTTCCAGTGGCCCAGTCAGAGCCCTGACCTAAATCTAATCGAAAAATCTGTGGCCTGACTTGAAGATTGCTGTCCATCGACACTCCCCACACAACTTGACCGAGCTTGAACAGTTTTGTACAGAAGAATGGGTAAATATTGCCCAATCAAGGTATGCAAAGTTGGTGGAGACCTATCCCATCCAGCCTGAAAGAGCTTGAGCAAATCTGCAAGGAAGAATGGGAGAAAATCCCCAAATCCAGATGTGCAAAGCTGAAACGGACATCCCCAAGAAGACTGACAGCTGTAATTGCTGTCAAAGATGATTCCACCAAGTATTAACTCAGGGGGGTGGACACTTATCCAATGAAGATAACCCAGTTCCATATTTTTCATTAACTTTCTGAAATTTGTAGAATTTGTTTTTCACTTGGAAGTTGTGGGTTGTGATGTGTAAATAAAGGTGGAAAAAGTCTGAGTTAATGCAATTTCATTCCAGGCTATAAGGCCATAAAAGGTGACAATTTTGAAAGCGAGTGTAACTTTCTATAGGCACTGTGTATTATGTTCGAAGAACATACAAACATCCCATCATTCTCTGTTTGATATGGAACCCCTCCATCTGCAAAGGATTTCGCACATCTTTGACGATCAGGAGATGTTGTAAGCGCCCAAGGGAACTTTGGAAGGATGCCCATTAATCAAATAATGAACACTTCTTGGCCAATCATATTTTGTATAAACATAGGTTTATCCTCATCTTCATGCTCAGTGAGCATCTGCAAGAAAATGTTTCTAAAACTAATCACCCAGAAAGTGATTCAGATCTTATCATTGCACAGATAGCAGTTGATTCTGCTTCTGAGTATGCCATTGTCAAAGGAGAAAAAGCTGATTTTCTGGTGCTGCTTTGTGCTCTAATGCTGACCCCATGGCACCGACTTTGGTATTTTCATCTGATCAGAAAGAAAGCAGACCACTGAGAATCTGAAGCATTCACTGGCTGCAGAATGCTTTGAGTCCTGAGATGTTCCATTTGTGCATACGATAAGCTGTGACACACCATGTTTGTTTGGTGTTGCGAAGGGGGTAGCACTCGACATGTTGAGCAGTGACCCTCATTTGAAGAAGCAAGCTAAAGTTCTGCATATAAGCATCCAAAAGATCATTTTGGTGGGTGACATCGAAGGATCTCACTTATTTGTACAGGGACATTCCATCTGGGGACTGTGTTGCACTGCGTTACTGGCGGCGCTGCGAGAAAGTGTAAGGAGCACTTCTTTCATGCAGGTGCCCCACCCATCCCACCCACAAACATCAGCAGCTGCTCACTATTACAGTGCCCGTGTGTGTTTCCAAGTTCAGTGGTGGATGGAAAAACTTTGTCGCTTGAATCCCAAAGACTGAGGATGGATTCAAGTTCATGACTGCTTTGAATTACAAAAATCAGATTTTACCCATTTAGTTGGCTCTGCACTGCAAAACAATTTTGTTTGTGATTTATGGGTTTACATAATAACCTTCTGGAAGGGTAGAGAAGATTAGTAAATAATTAATTATTTCCTTCACGATATGTAAAACATCTATACCAGATAAAGATAGCCAAGTTGAGGTAAATTTGAACATTCTCACTCAATGAGAGAATCCAATGATAATAGACAAATCTTGGTGGAACATCTTCTTCTTTTTTGGATGCAGCACATGAGAGTGGGTAGCATCATTGGCTCGGCTCAGGTTGGCGGTGAGAGGGGTGAGGGTGTGGCGTTGATGCAGTGCCCCCTGTAGAATTTGTGATTTGTTCAGGGTGCCGGAAATACATCGCCTACTCCTCACAAAGGGCACTGTGGCATCTTTAACCTTTAAAAACTAGGAACTTCATTGAACACTTTACCATGCAGCCGAATGAAAAAAAGACATGGGCAGGGTCTGCGAGCCGCAGATTTGATCGGTCGAAATGATTTAAAATGCTGTCATATTTTCTCCGAGTACTTCTAAATAAAAGGTTTTTGAAAGTGCCAACAAGACGATTTGTGTTCTACACTGTTCAAGTATATAATTCAAGTGAATTAAAATAAAGATTTTAAAGGCTGTATAAAAAAAAAAACAATCGATTCCGGAAGTTTACCACCATTGATGCAGCATCTTTTACACCACCTGATTTAACAGGTTACATTACTTATTTGTGCCTGTTGTTTGTGTCCTTTATGATGTCTCTAAAACAGTAAGTTTCCTGTTTGGAATGATCTAAAATTTTGTTTGACTGCCAAGCAGGCAGACTAAAATGAAAAATAAAAAGAGTCACGCGCAGGGTGACCCGTATCTTGCCAAAAGGTGACCACGTGTGACTTCTTTAAGGTCACACTGAGGTGAACAGAGCTGCTATCCACCAGGAGCGACTCCTTGAGGAATATCTGCCTACGAGAGATTCCGATGAGAATCGTTCTACAGAGTAACCATGAAAAATATGCGTTTGCCTCATAATGTCACCAAATGACGTCATAATGTCTCAAGCTTGACATATCAAGAAAGCACTCATCGAGGTACTACACGATATGGTTCCAAAAACTTGAAAATTTGACCTTGGGGTCAAATATGTTTGACCTCAGGCGCTAACCATGAAGGTCAAGGCCAATCGCCAGCAAAAATTAATCAGCTGAGCGCCAGACCATGAACTATATTCCCATGAAGTTTGAAGACGATCCGATCAAAATTACTCAAAAAAATAAGGATTTCGTCGACTCCCCTGATTTGCGACAAAGTGACCCTGACCTTTGACCTTTACCTTCAAAATTTTGTGCACTGAAAGGGACCTCTATCAGCCTCTGATATGCGAAGTTACAAAAATTTCCAATGATAACTGTGCTCTGCAGAATTTTTTATACGTGATTACAGACAAACAAACGAAGAAACAACAACAAAAAAGCTGACTAACATATCTTGCAAAAATTTCGTTTTGGCAAGATAACAAACAAAAAAAAAAACATTGGTGATTGGTGGCAGGATTTGCACTCCGGCCACCGTAAAACGCTTCATTCCGCAAAACGCAAAAACGCAAAAAAATCTGAAAACCCACTCTGTGGGAGTACCTCCTGTGCAGCTTCCCTTCGCAGGGCAGCTCACCGGATGACAGGATTGGGGCAAAGCCTTCGGGACCCCCAATCTTTGATAGGAGGGAAACCACGGGGTAACATCCCTGGGTCAGATTGCGGGAGAGTGTGTCGGAGTGGTGCTGAGGTGTCGTCCACCAGACGGCGGTCTCCTTGGGTTAACCTGAGGCGGTCCCTTCGGGTGGGTGCCTGGAATGTCCTATCCCTAAGAGAGGATGATCACCTGTCTCTGTTATCATCTGAGCTCAAGCGTTTGGACATCGGGATTGCAGCTCTCTCTGAGGTTCGGAGACCGGATTGCGGCGAGATAATGGTGGGTGGTTACACCTACTATTGGTCTGGTCACTCTGATGGTTACCATACCCAAGGAGTTGCTGTAGCTGTGTCCAATAAGCTGACCCCAATGATAATTGAGGTAACACCAGTCAACGAGCGTATTATGAGATTAAGGATTCGCCACTCCTTAGGTGTCATTTCCCTGGTCTCTGTTTATGCTCCGACTGAGGCGAGTGATCTCACCGTGAAGGACACATTCTACGCCACACTCGAGTCTGTGGTTGATCAGTGCCCCAGACGAGATACACTTCTAGTCTTGGGGGATTTCAATGCATGGACTGGAACTGATAGGGATGGTTATGAGGTGTGTGTTGGTCCCCATGGGTCAGGAACTATGAACCAGAATAGCACTAAGTTCCTTGACTTTGCAAGAAGTCATGGACTTAGGGTGGCTAGTTCATGGTTTCAGCGCCCGCAAGCTCATCGCTGGACTTGGTATTCCAACGCTGGCGGTGTGGCAAAGGAGATTGACCATGTCCTCATTGACGGTCGTTGGAGGATGATCCAGAACTGCAGGGTCTACCGGAGTGCTCAGTTCCTCAATACTGACCACAGGCTTGTTGTTGCAACTCTAAAGCTGCACCTTAAATCCTGGAGAATGGTACCATCCCAGCCTAGGCTGGATGTTGCCAAACTCAGGGATGAGAGAGTAGCTGAGGAGTTTGCGAACAGGCTGAGTGGACACTTGGGGAGTCTGGGTGCTTTGGGGGGTCCTGAAGAGTTGTGGAGCACCTTCAAGACCACCGTCCTTGATGTTGCCGGTGGATGCCTTGGAGTTCACCGCAGGGCAAAGAAGAATTTTGTCTCTCAAGGGACACTGGATACCATTGACCAGAGTCGCAGGGCCAGGCTGAATGGCAGAGCTGAGCTGTTCAGGGAGCTGAGGCATAAAACTGTACGTGCACTGAGGGTGGACAAGGAGGCCCATGTGCGAGGAATCTGTGAGGGGGTAGAGCATCACCTGTGGACAGGTGATTCTCGTCCCGCTTACAGAGGAATTCGCGCATTACGTTCATCCAAACCCATCCCTCGGAGCACTTCAGTTCGAGCAGAGAGTGGTAGGCTCTTGACAGAGGAGTCTGAAGTGAAGGCCCGCTGGGCCGGTTACTTTGAGCGGTTGTACCAGACTGATCCCCCAGCTGTTGAGTTGGACGTCAAGGGTGTTACAATCCCTGTTGCTGACCCTCGAATCAACTGTGGTCCACCATCGCTTGTGGAAACATGGGCTGCGGTGAACCAGTTGAAACGGGGCAAAGCTCCAGGGATCTGTGGCATCCATGCTGAACATCTCAAGGCTGGTGGAAATGCTGCACTCGTGTCGTTGCATGCAGTTTTGTGCTCTGCCTGGAACACAGGCATCATCCCAACTGACTGGAAGAGGGGCCTTGTTGTCCCTCTTTGCAAAGGGAAGGGTGATCGCCAGGACTGCAACAACTACCGAGGGGTGACGCTGCTCTCAGTGCCGGGCAAGGTCTTTGCTCGGATAATTCTTGATAGGGTTTGCCACCATCTGCTTGAGCACCTGCGTCCAGAGCAGTCAGGCTTTACACCAAAGAGGTCAACGATTGACCGTATCCTTGCACTTCGTGTCCTCACCGAACGCAGACGAGAGTTTCGGCAGGGCTGCTTGCAGCCTATGTTGATCTCTGTAAAGCGTTCGATTCAGTGAATCGGGATGTCTTCTGGAGGATTCTTGGTCTTCGTGGGGTGCCACCAAAACTGATCGATCTGATGTCTGAACTCTACTCTGGTACTGAGAGTGCTGTGAAGTGTGGTGGTACCATCTCTGACTTATTTCCAGTTGTTACTGGAGTTCGTCAGGGATGTGTACTTGCCCCCACACTTTTCAGCACTTGTATGGACTGGATTTTTGGGAGGATGTCGGAGAGATCAAGTTGCGGTGCATCGTTTGGCAATGTCAAGATCTCGGACCTTGATTTTGCAGATGATGCAGTCATCTTTGCGGAGACTTTAGACATCCTCTTGGGGGCCCTCGAGGTGCTGAATGAGGAGTCGGAGCCGTTGGGATTACGGATTTCTTGGGTCAAAACTAAGATCCAGGCTTTCGGTGACATCTTGGATGCTGCTGTCCTGTCTGTGTCTGTTTGTGGTGAGGATGTTGAGGTCGTGGATAGATTCACTTACCTTGGCAGTGATATTCATGTCTCCGCAGGTTGTGAGCCGGAGGTCAATAGAAGTCAGGGTCGGGCCTGGGGAGTCATGGATTCACTGGATCATGGGGTGTGGCGCTGCCGGTACCTGTGCGGGAGGACGAAAGTCCGAGTCTTCAGGTCCTTGGTACTTCCAGTCTTGCTCTATGGGTGCGAGACTTGGACTTTGACCAAGGATCTGAGACGCAGACTTAATTCCTTTGGTACCAGGTCTCTTCGGAGAATCCTTGGCTATCGCTGGTCGGATTTTGTGTCCAACGAGCGGTTGCTGAGAGAGACTCGGATGAGATTTGTTACCTGCATAGTCCGTGAGCGTCAGCTGCGGCTGTATGGACATGTGGCTCGTTTTCCTGACGCTGATCCTGCTCACCAGATTCTCTCAGCGAGGGAGTCTCATGAGTGGAGGAGGCCAGTGGGCCGACCACGTGCCTCATGGTTGCAGCAGGTTGACCATCATCTCAAGGAGATGGGGATGGGCCTGGCATCTGCCTGGGGGATGGCCAGACGGAGGCCCCTGGAGTACCGGCGGAAAGTGGACGCAGCGACGCGCTGTTCTGGCACATGCTCCCATACCTGACCTGACTAACATATCTTGCAAAAACTTCGTTTTGGCAAGATAAAAATCACTTCTCTCTGCTGATGCGCAATCAGGAAGAATTCCGAATCAAAGTCATGCTGAACTACAGGTTCGTTTTCCAATTCATTTCATGTTCCAATTCAGGTTCAAAATATAACATTCCATTCAAATCAAGTTGTCCCTCGATCATGAATTGACATTTCTGGACAGACAGACAGACAGACAAGCATACAGTGAACCAATTGCTTCACATTGCTTTTTACTTCGCATGCACGCAGGATGACGACTGACAAGTCAGTTTGAAGTTCATCTGAGGGACGGTGCACAAACACCGATGCCTCTCCCAGCCTGCGAAACACGAGAGTGACAGTTTATAGCTTGGCCGAAGTTCTAACCAAAGCTGGACAGCGCAGCAGCGAGGGTACATATCTCTATGTTACCTTGCCAGCCTGCCAGAGCATTATCATATATCACAACCCAAAAGGGATCATTGTGTCTTACCTTATTACATGATTATGTTTCTAAAATTTATTTCAATACCACTCTTGGTTATCACTGTTTTAGTTCATGCAATCAATAGCAAGCAAAATTGCTCAATAAAATCATGTGACCAAAAAAAGTTTCCCTTTCTTCACTCATGGGTTGCCAGATCTGAAAAGTAGAAATATCGTATTGTAACCTCAAAATTATCGAATTTTCATGAATAAATTATTCTACATTCAAAAAGAGCCACGCTTTATGGGCCACCGTTCTTTGCACAGCCCCGTTGTAGGCATGAAGACCATATGCTGTAAAGTTCAGAGTTCTCTTTTATTAATAATAAAAGGAAATTAGTCAAACGTCAAGATCATCTGAAACATGTAAAACATCAATTAAGTTACAATGAGAAAATGTACGAGCCAAATTTATTATGCGCAACATTCAATCATGGCAAACAGTTGCAGCTGTTTTTGTTAGTGTTGTCGTTTGCAAACTTCACAGACATAATGGAAGTGACGTCATGAAAGTTCATGCACATTGCACTCTGTGCCATTATTTTGTGGTACGCCTGCGTGGAAGAACCTGCATGACCTGCGATGTTGGTCATAATCTGCACGGCAGAGTGAGAAAATCTTTGAAATATAAACTACAAATTGAAGGTGGAGTACTTTTTGGACTTGCCATAATTATCGTGTATTTTCCCATTTTTGCAATGACTAATCGTAAATCGTACAAGAGTTGTAATAATCGTGCAAATAAGCCTGGTGATGGCTTAGCGGTTCGGGTGTCTGGCTTGGGATCTTCGGGTCCTGAGTTTGAGCCCATGTTTTTCCGCTGAATTAACATCAGGTGAGGTTGACTCAGCTTGTCTTCCTTCCGAGGTCGGCAATATGAGTACCAGTGTACTGGTGTCGGAGCACCGCATCAGCGGCATAGTCGTTCCCCAACAAAATGATGGCTACCCAGCAGCCAAGCTGCCATACGCAAAAAGAAGAAAAATCATGCAAAGACGATAAATGTCACAGGTCTGATAACCATAGTTATCAGCCCATAAAGCTTAGCTGGAGGACACCATAAACGCAAGGGTGCTGAAAATTACAAAACGTTTTACTGGCAGAGACAGAAAGAAGCAAAGCGAGAAATAATAACCAGAGAGTTCATAGAACACTTTACCCATGCAGTCTTAAGATAAATGTAATCTTACTATAATTCACCATCTGTCTGTCTGTCTCTTCCCAGGTACCACAAAAATGGCTGAACCAATCGCAACTAGTTTTTGGGGTATGTAATCCTGGGACCCCTTGGAGTAAAATAGGCATAAATGTAATAACATGACCCCTTGACAGCTCCCGTAGGGAGCGGGTGCTTCTAGTAATAATAATAATAATAATAATCATAACCTATCTATAATTCCAGCAATCTCTGTGTGTCTGTCTGTCTGTCTGTGACCGCTGCTTCTCGACGACCGCCGGTCCGATCTCATTGAAACGTGCCGGGAATATTGCCGGGGACCCGCGGATGTGCCTTTTCGAGGTTTGATATCGATCGGACGAGCGGTTCCCAAGTTTCGGCCATTTATGTCGACCAATGACAAGACACGGTGCTATGACTTCATGAATGACGTGACAATTAATGTTTATTTATTTATTTTTTATTATTTCTTTTGCACGATTGAAACTTGCCAGGAATATTGCTGGGGACCAGCGGATGTGCCTTTTCGAGGTTTGAGAGAGAGAGAGAGAGAGAGAGAGAGAGAGAGAGAGAGAGAGAGAGAGAGAGAGAGAGAGAGAGAGAGAGAGAGACAGAGAGAGAGAGAGAGAGAGAGAGAGAGAGAGAGAGAGAGAGAGAGAGAGAGAGAGAGAGAGAGAGAGAGAGAGAGAGAGAGAGAGAGAGAGAGAGAGAGAGAGAGAGAGAGAGAGAGAGAGAGAGAGAGAGAGAGAGAGAGAGAGAGAGAGAGAGAGAGAGGCTGCACATACTGGCACTCACCTACGGGCCCGCCCCTACGTGCCCGTACTCGTAACAATAATAAAAAATAATAATATTGTTGCGGTTCTGTAAAACCCCATGCCTCCGAGGCAATGGCACACAGCATACAGAGATCCCAAGGCAGTTATTTCAATAGTACGTGTTTAGTTTGCCCTTTCCACATGTCTAGTGGGTAAATGGGAAAGATGCGTTGCGTCGGGCTCTTTTAGTTAGGTCTTCAATCTTCAATCTTTGCACTTCTTCCACTCTTTTGCCCCACTTTGTCTCTCTCACACGCAACATGCAAGCAAGCATGCATGCAGACCAGAAGGACACAAGTGAGCACATCAAGGTTCATTTGCATATGTGCACCATTTCCATTCAAAATTGCATGCCAATTTTCAACTGCCGTCTCAACTCAGACCTTTATTCCGCTCACTACGCCACTACCATGCTCACCACAACCACTTCATACGACTACCAAAAATACCTGCAACAACTTACATTTTCATTACAAACATGACCGTTCGGGATAAACTTCTCTATCTCCCTACTGGTACAGCATCGTTGCAAGCATCTTCCACCTCTTCGCCACAACGCCACATTGCGATCACTTTATGACAAAATTCCACATCATGCTCCCACCTCTATACAACCACCGCAACTGCCACATTTTCGTTAACCATTCACCGCAGCATCGGAGGATGCTGAGGAAACAAGGGTCGGGTTATTACGGGGAATAACTCGAAGCACGAACGTGCGCTGGAGCTCGTTTGAGGACCCATGGGTAGCGCAGGGATTTCCCTAAAATACCACACTTGAATGGAGGCTGGTGTTTGGGGCCAGAGAGCGCCTCCAATAACCATGGCCCCATGTTAATGTCGGAGCTCCGACGCATGGGCATGTCGTCGAGCGAATGAAGCCATTTTCGCGTTCAGGGCCTGGTGGGGCATGGCTACAACCGCTGTGGACCAAAGGGGAGGCTTGAATTTATCAACAGCTCCCTTTGATCCAATTATTGGCTCCTCCCCTGCCCGGGGCTCATAAAAGGAGCGAACTCAGCTCAGTTTCAGTCAGATATTGCCAGAAACCAGACTTGTGAGACGTGAGATATGGCCAGATGCCAGGGAGAGATATCGCCGGACTCGCCAGACACCACAGCTCGCCAGATAAGGAGACTGCGGCAGACTTCGGACCTCGCCGGGGAAAAAGAGGTGCAAGAAGGGCAAATGTCGTGCTGAGCGAGGGATGCCACAAGTCAGCGTGGTCAAGCATGGAATCACGAGTGACTACTACGAGCCGGGACTCTTCTCATTCTATTGACGCTCAGTTCGGCTGCATCCCACAGCAATATTTACATGTACAGATTCTTACACTATTACGATTGAGTCTTTCTCTTGTGCATCTTTCTCTACCATCTATCTCTCCTCTACTGTGGACGCACAAGAGCAATCAACAAGGGCAAGCCTGACCAAGACCGCTATTTTCAGAGCGAACCCAGTTAGAAACCATCATTTCCTTCAGAGTGAACCATACTGATGCACATCTCACATCTTCCTCTTACACCACGCTGCACCCCATGATGCATTACACTCATACGTTACACTCCCACACAATAGACACCCTCAGTACTTCTCCCTCCTTCCCCTTTCCAAAGTGTTCCACCGACCACGCAAGGTATTGAGAGGTCGCTAATCCTCAACTGCTTCTTATCTCTCTGGGCTATCTCTAATTTTCCTCTGGTTTGTGTGTGTGCGTGTGCGTGTGTGTGTGTAGGTGCCTGTCGTAGCATAAGTTAAGACTGTGTAAGAATATTCGGGATAACACACTCTGCTCTGTCTTCTTCTTTTGTAAATATTGGATGTGTTTTCCGTACCCCATTAATTCCTTGCTTTCCCTGCTGCACATTTGCAATAAATCCCATTACTGTGTTACAAAATTTTTCTCGCTCTTGTTTAAATAAATGTGCCTGTTAGAAATGTACCAGCTCGTTCTTGTCTTTTCCTCCATTGCTTTAGCATTGTCCGCACCTGAGCTTAGCCAGGATGTTATACCCCAAAATCTGCTATTTAGCCGATGTGTACTCGGCAGCTTCGCTCGGCTACACCTGATATGGTAAGTAACAAGTAACGCAAATATGCATTGAAGGCGCGATTCCCCAATAAGGCAATCATATGTTCCAAGGTAAATAGTTGCCAGACGGATGACCCTGGGACATGTGGTCAAGACAGCATATGTGGTCTTTTCTTCTCGGATATTCCTTGACGCCACAATATTACTTCCTTGCTATTTCAAGAGCATGGTTGCTGTGTGGGAGCAGCAGCTGCTATACCATAAACAAAATTTTGTTCACCTCGGTGTTTGCTTGTCATAAGTGAACGGCCATCTTCAGTTATGAATGGCAACCACTATTATTATTATTATAACTAGTGCGTGCCCGTACGTGCATGCCGGTAAGTGTATGCCCATACATGTGTGGCCGTACGTGCAAAAAAAAAAAGAGGAATTGTGACGGCATTTGTGACGTCATAGCACCGTGTCCTATCATTAGTTTGGTAAATAAATGGCCATAACTTGGGAACCACTTATCCGATTAATATCAAACCTTGAAAAGGCACATACTCAGGGCCCCAGCAATATACCTCGCAAGTTTCAATTAGATTAGACTAGTGGTTGTCGAAAAACAGCGGTCACAGACAGACAGACAGACACACAGAGATTGCTGGAATTATAGATCGATAATAATATTATAATATACTAGTACGGGCCTGTAGGGGCGAGCCCGTAGGTGAGTGCCAGTATGTGCAGCCTCTCTCTCTCTCTCTCTCTCTCTCTCTCTCTCTCTCTCTCTCTCTCTCTCTCTCTCTCTCTCTCTCTCTCTCTCTCTCTCTCTCTCTCTCTCTCTCTCTCTCTCTCTCTCTCTCTCTCTCTCTCTCTCTCTCTCTCTCTCTCTCTCTCTCTCTCTCTCTCTCTCTCTCTCTCAAACCTCGAAAAGGCACATCCGCGGGTCCCCAGCAATATTCCTGGCAAGTTTCAATCGTGCAAAAGAAATAATAAAAAACAAATAAATAAATAAACATTAATTGTGATGTCATAGCACCGTGTCCTGTCATTGGTCGACAGATAAATGGCCGTAACTTGGGAACCGCTCGTCCGATTAATATCAAACCTTGAAAAGCACATCCGCGGGGCCCCGGCCATATTCCTGGCAAGTTTCAATCAGATGGGACCGTCGATCATGCAAAATAAATAAATAAACATTAATTGTGACGTCATTCGTGATGTCATCGCACTGTGTCTTGTCATTGGTCGACAGATAAATGGCCGTAACTTGGGAACTGCTTGTCCAATCGATATCAAACCTCGAAAAGGCACATCCACGGGTCCCCGGCAATATTCCTGGCAAGTTTCAATGTGATCGGACCAGTGGTCGTCGAGAAACGGTGGTCGCAGACAAACAGACAGCCAAACAGACAGACACACACACACAGATTGCTGGAATTATAGATAGATTATTATGAGCCCGCGCTCGCAAAGCAGAAAACGGTGTTAAGCAATCGGTCCCGTCATTGCGTACGTGTCTGCATTTTGTTATTCCCATTTCTCTGCAACCGCTTGTTATTATTATTATTTTTATGTTATCATTATTTTTATTTTCGTAATACAGGGTGACAATTAATTAATGAACAACTATAATAAATATCTGGTTTTGTTTTTTTTCATGTGATGGGAAGGACTAAGCTTTGGAAAATTTAACCCAATCATCAAAAACATTATCTGCCTAACAGAAACTTTCCTCTCCCAAGACGTGTCTGACTCCCAAGTATCTCTCCCTGGCTACTCCCTCTTACGGTATGACAGACCTGAGCCTCGTCCTGGTGGAGGAGTTGCTCTCTTCATCAAAGACTCTATTCCTCACTCTCCATGCACTGCTCTCACTCCCCCACACCCCCAGGAATACCTCTGGCTTCGGCTTCCCCTCCACTCGCACCTCATGTTTATATGTGTACTGTACCGTCCACCGAACAGTGATGACTCCATCTACACCTCACTATCCGAAAACATGGACCATCTTCTATCTTCTCATCCAAACTCTCTCTTCCTCTTATGTGGTGACTTCAATTATCATCACGCCAGTTGGCTAGGTGTGGGTACCTCTCTCACCTGCCATGGCACCTCAGCAAAAGCTTTCTGTGACTCATTGGGACTGACTCAATCGGTCAACTTCCCGACCCGGATCTCAACCAATGGTACTCCATCTCTTCTGGATCTGATTTTGACAAATTTCCCTGACAATATCTGCTGCTCTTCCTTCGCTCCAATTGGTTCTTCTGACCACGTCCTTGTCAAAGTGGACATCTCTCTGGCTGTTATCAGAGAACCACCTCACCATACCGTCGAGTCTGGCATTTCACTCAAGCCGACTGGCAGGGTCTCCGAGCAGCCATCAAACTTACAGACTGGTCTCCTATCACTACTTTCTCAAACATCAACTCATCCTGGGAATTCTTTCAAAGAAACTTGCTCTCCCTCATGCACAGATTTATCCCCTCTCGTGTTCAGTTGTCTTACCCTTCCTCCCGCCCTTGGTTTTCTGAAGCTTGTGGCGAGGTAGTTGTCCTGAAACAACTTGCCTTTGCCTCATGGAAAGCAAACCCAACTGAGGGCAATCTCAGTTCTTTCCACAAAGCTCGGAACAAGTGTGTATCTACCCTCAGGAGAGCCAGAAAACAACATCTTTCTCATCTCAAGTCTGAACTCTCAAACCTCTCTCCCTCCTCAAAATCCTGGTGGCGTTTAATCAAATCTGTTTCTGGTGTATGTTCCCCCTCCATCCCCTCCCTTACCTCAAATGGCCGCACTGCTGATTCCACACGTGATAAAGCTGAATGTCTAAACTCGGTGTTTGCAGCTAAATCTTGTGTCCTAAACCCATCTCTATCTCTACCCACTTTACCCAGTCGCACCCAACTGTCCCTGGACTCTGTATCCTTTTCTCCTGACAAGGTGGAGAGCTTGCTTTCAAACCTCGAGTCAGATTCTGCAACCGGTCCAGACGGCATCAGCCCACGTGTCCTCAAAGCCTGCTCTTCTGCTCTTGCTCACCCTCTCTCTGTTATATTCACCCTCTCATTTGCCCAAGGTCATCTGCCATCTGCTTGGAAATCTGCTAACATCACTGCCCTGCATAAAAAAGGTGCAAAAAACAGATCCCTATAACTACAGACCAATCAGCCTTCTCCCAATCATCAGCAAGGTGATGGAATCCATCATCGCCTCAGACATGAAATCCTTCCTCTTCTCCAATGGCTTGATTTCCAATCATCAATTTGGTTTCAGACCAGGTCACTCTACCCTGGATATGCTGCTTCTGCTCTCCCATCAATGGATGGAGGTCCTCAATGCCAGACAGGAAATCCGAGCCGTATCCCTGGACATATCACGTGCTTTTGACACAGTCTGGCACCCTGCCCTACTCACCAAACTCTCTTCCCATGGTATTCAAGGCCATCTCCACTCATGGCTCGCAGACTTCCTCTCCTGTCGCAGTCAACGTGTGGCCCTAAATGGAGTTCTTTCATCCCCTCTTCCTGTGCAGGCTGGAGTTCCTCAAGGTAGCGTTCTGGGCCCTGTTCTTTTTCTGGTTTTCATCAATGATCTCTCGGACTCTCTGGAAAATCCTCTATTTCTCTTTGCCGATGACTCCACCCTCTGCCGTACCATCTGTCATCCCTCAGACCGGCAAGCAGCAGCTTCTTCACTCACTGCAGATCTGGATAAAATCACAAACTGGTCCAACACGTGGAACATGTCTTTCCAATCCAGACAAATCTCACACTCTCACTATGTCTCTTCGAAAGGACCGTTTACAAACCCCCCCCCCCCATCCACTTTCTCAACAATCCTCTGGAAGAAGTCTTTTCTTTCAAGCTTCTAGGTCTCACTATCTGCCATGACCTTTCCTGGGAAAGTCACATTTCCAACCTCGCCTCAAAAGCCAGTCGCCGACTGGGAATCCTCCGTCGTGCTAAGTCCTTCCTCGGCCCTCTTGAGCTCCTGACCACTTACAAAGCTTTTGTCCGTAGCCTGATGGAGTACTGCTCTCCCCTCTGGGCTGGTGCTCCTGCCTCCCACCTTTCTCGGCTTCACGCTGTCGAAACCAGGGCATTTAAGATCATCGGCATCTCCCGCAATGAAGCTGAGTCTTTGGGCCTCTCACTCAATCACCGCAGGTTGGTCGGTGGTCTTTCTGTCTTCTACCGACTCCTCTCCAGCCTTGCCCCCCCTGCTCTCTCTGCGATTTGTCCCCACCACATTTCCACAGGGCGCTCAAGGTCCGCCAACAACCCCCTTCTGGTAAAACTACCAAAATCACGAATCACTGCTCATCTTCACTCTTTCATTCCTCTTTTTTCCCGCCTTTGGAATAAGCTTCCTCACTCTATTCTTTCCCATTCTTCCCTGCAGGCTTTCAAAACAGCTGTTCACCACCACCTCTTATCTTCCCCATCCAAATCCTCGATCTTTTCTACCCCCGATAATCCACCCAAGCCCACTTCCTTCATTTCTCCTGCTTTCCTTCCTGAAAGTCCCTGAAATGTCCATCTTCTCTTCGCCATGTTCCCCGTCCCATCCCCATCCCTCTCCCTTCCACAGTTCACCTAATGTGTCTGTTCCCCACTGTTTTGTCCCTTCCACTCCCGCCCCTCTTGTCTCATGCCTCCTTGCTGTGAGTTGTGTGTTAGCTCTCATACGAGCCTCGACCAAGGTATACAAAAAAAATAAAAAAAAAATGGACAAATGGAGTGTGGAACACAGAGCCACCATTGTGGAGATTTCTTTTGCCAATCACTACTCTATTACAATGGCTTAAAGACAGTTTCAGGCAGAGTTTGGTTTGTGTACATGTCACACAGAATTCACTATTGTGCAATGTTAAAGCACATAGGACAATGGGCAGTGTAGCAGATGCCAAAAAGGTCAGGGAGAAGGAATTCAGTAATAACTGAAGAAGCAATTGAAAGAGTGAGAAAAGCAGTCCCACAGACCCCAAATAAGTTTGCAAGCAGGAAATCTCAAGAGCTTGGCCTTCACAGGGAAACTATGCGTACAGTTGTGAAAAAAGATCTTAGTCTATATCCCAACAAAATCCAAGCGTCACAGAAGTTGAAACCAACAGACAATCCGTGATGAAATAAGTCACATTTCTTCTGAAACACTAAAGCATGTAATGCAAAACCTCTTTTTCCACTGCCGTGAATGCATACGTTTCAAAGGAAGTTATCTGACATTTGTCATTTTCAAGAAATGAAGAAGTGTGAATGTCACCCATATTTCCATACTATGTTCTTTTAAATATCTGGGATCTCTACGTTATCAACAAAACAAATGTGTTCATCAATTGTTACCCTGTATAAACTTCTCTTCCATGAACCTTTGGAAAGATATAAAACATTGAAAACAGAAAAGCTTTCCAACATATAGCCCTTCAGCAGAGCAGAAGAAAGACTTCTCTTTTACTATAAGAAGGGTGAGCTCGAAACCGCAGTCACACATAACTAGCTTCCCATAGCGGTAATCATAATCTAATCTGTTTTTGGTTGATAAAAATCCATTGGCTTATGAGGACTGATAGTATTCATTTCTCTTCGACACTTATCATCATTATTTAGCTTATCTATCATTGACAGTCTTTGCTACATGTTAGTTGTTTTTTTTTGATAACATCTTGGCTATCAGGTTCATTAAAAGTATAAATTGGAAAGTATCTGAAAATGCAAAATTTGTCCGGTTTGTATTCAGACTTCTTCTTCCGTATGTGAAACAGTACCTTTCACTTTTGGACCAAATTATGAATTTGTCTTCTCTATATTCTCATCATAAAACTTTGTTGAAAATTTGATTACAATAGCTCAAATGATAATAACAATTTCAGGACAATTGGGTGAAAATTTACGATTTACCACATCTGACTTATTTCCATTTGTTACTGGAGTTCATCAGGGGTGTGTACTGGCCCCCACACTTTTCAGCACTTGTATGGGCTGCATTCTGGGGAGGATGTCGGAGAGATCAAGCTGTGGTGCATCGTTTGGGAATGTCAAGATCTCTCACCTTGATTTCACAGATGATGCAGTCATCTTTGCGGAGGCTCAAGATAGCCTTTTTGGGCCCCTCATGGTGCTGAATGAGGAGTCAGAACCACTGGGATTATGGGTTTCCTGGGTCAAAACTAAGATCTAGGCTTTCAATGACATCTTGGATGCTGCTATCCTGTCTGTGCCTGTTTGTGGCGAGGATGTTGAGGTCACAGAGAGATTCACTTACCTTGACAGTGATATTCATGTCTCTGCTGGTTGCGAGCCAGAGGTTAACAGACGTCTGGGTCGGGCCTGGGGAGTCATGGATTCACTGGATCATGGGGTGTGGTGCTGCTGGTACTTGTGCAAGAGGACGAAAGTCTGAGTCTTCATGTCATTGGTGCTTCCAGTCTTACTCTATGGATGTGAGACTTGGACTCTGACCAGGGATCTGAGATGGAGACTTAATTCCTTTGGTACCAGGTCTCTTCGGAGAATCCTTAGCCATCCCTGGTCAGACTTTGTGTCCAACGAGCGGTTTCTGAGAGAGACTCGGATGAGATTTGTTACCTGCATAGTCCATGAGCATCAGCTGAGGCTGTGTGGACATGTGGCTCGTTTTCCTGACACTGATCCTGCTCACCAGATTCTCTCATTAAGAGATCCTCGGAAGTGGAGGAAGCCAATAGGGTGACCACGTGCTTCGTTGTTGCAGCAGATTGACCAACATATCAAGGAGATGGGGATGGGTCAGGCATCTGCCTGGGGGAATGCCAGACGGAAGCCCTTGGAGTACCAGTAGAAAGTGGACGCAGCGACGCGCTGCTCCGGAGCATGCTCCCATACCTGACCTGACCTGACCATCTTCCCTTCCATCCCGCACCTTCCCAGCCTCCTCCCTCCCTATCCGTTCCTCACCCCCTTTCCCAAACCTTCCATTTATCCCACACCTTCCCAATACCACCTCCCGTCCTTCACTGCATGGACCTAAAACATCCAATGCCTCCACTCCAATCTGATATATCTCTCAATGCAGGCTGCTGCTGACAGTTTAATCTGTACAACAGAATCCTTCCTCCCACAGGACATCCCGAACTCCTAGGTGTCTCTCCTTGGCTGTTGTCTCCTCTGATTGAATAGGCCCAAATCCCATCCTGGTGGTGGAGTTGCTCTTCACATCAATAACTCAACTTCTTTATGATCCTACACCTCCCAACCCCCAGGAGTACCTTCAGCTGCAACTTTTACTCCGCTCTCACCTCGTTTGTCTGTGTGTTATATCGTGTTCCAAACAGTGACTATTCCATCTAAATATCTCTCAGACAATATGGACAAACTTTTAACCACTCATCTCAACTCTCTCTTCCTCGTATGTGATGATTTCAATTGTAATCATGCTAATTGGCTGGGTGTTCGTACCTCTCTCACCAGCCATGGCACTTCATCAATGGACTTCTGTGACTCCATAGGACTGACTCAATCTGAGAACTTTCCAACCCAGATTTCCCCCAAAGGCAAATCCTCCCTTCTGGACTTGGAGATGAGAAACTTACCCACTAATATCTTCTGCTCTTCGTGTGCTCCAAATGGTTCATCTGATCATATGCTTGTAGAAGTCAACACCACCCTGGCCATTCTCAAAGAGCTGTGCCGCAAGCTTGGCAGTTTACAGGCAGATCGGCAGAGACTGAAAGCAGCCGTTTCAGTTCAGGACTGATCTCCCATATCTACTGCCCCTGATATTAACTCAGTCTGAGAATTCTTCCACAGAAACATGCTCTCTCTCATGCACAGATTCATCCCATCTTGTCTTCAGGTATCCTGCCTTTATTCCCACCCATGGTACGTGAAAAATCCTGTGGTGAGGCAGTTGGTCTGAAACAACTTGCCTTCTCTTCCTGGAAGACTAATCCGACCAAAGGAAATCTCAGTGCATTCCAAAAATCCCGCAACAAGTGTGTGTCCACTCTCAGGACAGCCAGAAAGCATCTGTCCAATTTCAAGATTGAACTTTCAAACTTGTCTCTCTCATCTAAAACCTGGTGGCACCTTGTTAAGTCTGTTTCTGGTGTGTGCTTCCATTCCATCTCTTTCCTCATTTCAAATGGCATGACAACCGGCTCCAATTGTGAGAAGGCCGAATGCCTCAATTCTGTGTTTGCTTCCAAATCTTGTGTCTCCAACTCCTCTGCTCTCTGTACCCACCCTTCCCATTCATCCCCAACTACTCCTGGACACTGTATTTTACACTTGAGAAGGTGGAGAAGGTTTTGTCAACCCTCAACTCTGCTAATGGATAGGATGGCATCAGTTCACGTGTCCTAAAAATCTGCACTGCTGCTCTTGCACATCCTCTCTCTATGGAAGCCCTCAACATCAGACATTAAATCAGGGCTGTCTCTCTGGACATATCTTGTGCTTTTGATAGTCTGGCATTCTGCCTTGCTCTTCAAACTGCTGACCGATGGCATCCAAGGCCAACTCCACACATGGCTCACCGACTTCCTCCACTCTCATAGCCAACACGTGGCACTCAATGGAATCCTTTCATCTTCCCTCCCTGTCAAGGCTGGGTGCCCCAAGGCAGTGTTGTTGGCCCACTCCTATTCCTCATCTTCATTAATGATCTCTCTGACCCTGAAAAATCCCCTTTATCCATTTGCTGATTACTCCACCCTCAGCTGTGACATCTCTCATCCTTCAGACAGGCTTCTTCCCTTTCTTCAGACCATGACAAAATATTCTTCCAGCCTCTTCTTTCTCTTCAGACCTTCACAAAATCACAAGTTGGTCAAACACTTGGAAGATAACTTTCAATCCTGACAACTCACACTCTCACTCTTTCCAAAAGCACTGTCTGGCAAGCCCCCCCCCCCTTTCTACTATCTACTTTAACAATCCTATTGAGGTCTTACTATCAGCCATTCCAAAGTTGGACTCCATAGCCAGTCACCTGCTGGGTACTTCCTTGGCACACCTGAACTCTGATCAAGATCAATACAAGATGGAATACTGCTCCCCACTCTGGGCTGGCATCCCTGCCTTGCACCTTGGTCTGCTCGATTCCATGAAATCCAAGGCCTCAAAGGTTATCGGAATCTCATGCAATAAACATGAATTTAGGGCTTATCACGTTCTCATGGCAGAGAGGTCGGTGGTCCCTCTGTCTTCTCCCGCCTCCTTTCTGGTCTTGCATGCTCTGCTTTTTCCATATTTTGTCTCCCCACCCCCCCCTCCACCCCCTCAAATCGCACCTGTGGAACCAACTTCCCCACTTTTCAATCTCACCCTTCCCTCTAAGTCTTCAAGTCAGCTGTTCACCATCATCTCAGATCTTCCCGAATCCAACACCATGATCTTTTCTACCCTCGTTAACCCCGATCCTCCCCACACTTCCCATCCACAAACCCTCCTCCTTCCAAAATTTCCAGTTTTTCCTTCCTGAGAGTTTCGTTCTGTATCCACATTGTCCACTCCATGCTTCCTTTCCTTCCCCTCATTCCTCCCCATACCAATTGTTTGTCCAAGTCTCCCTCTATTTTGTCCTTCAATCCTCTTTTGGTGTCCCCGCTCCCCCTCTGTTTCTACTGTTCCTTTTGTCCTGATCCATTCAGTGTTTTAGCTCTTCCACTAGCCTTGATTCTGTACATGTATATATATGGATTGTTATGCATCGAGAGAGAGAGGTTACACACACACACACACACACACACACACACACACACACACACACACACACACACACACACACACACACACACACACACACACACACACACACACCCACACACACACACACACACACACACACGTATTGTTGCCAGCCGGGAGCAGGGGAAGCTATCTCGGGTTCCCACCAGACTCCCTGGAATTGTAGGCCGTCGCACAAGGATAACTCCATGACTCGGCGGGTCGCGAACCGACCCTGAATGCCAGTAACTCAACCGCGTGACCTGAGGTCCTCCCGTCTATGGGTTAACCGGGTTACGTAATTAATCATGTGATTTACTTACCGGGGAACAAGCCCTTGGTACGCCTTGTCCGAACCGGATCACTTTATCGGATGCAGCCGAGCGACACTGCCAAGGACATACTGGCTAAAAGGAACGGATCATTGGGAATAAAGTCCCGGCTAAACTAGGATTCGGACCATGCTGGCTCAATGAAAGAACAGACAAAACGACCTGGGAACATTCCGAATAATGATTTATTTACAAGCAGGCGAGGAAAGTTACGTGGTACAGTGAATAGTTTTATTGATGTGTGTAATGGAGGGATAGAAAGAAGTGTGAGGTGTGACAATGTACAAGCAACTTACGAAAGCTTTAACCCGAAATAATAATAACAATCTTCTGCAATCTTAACTTATGAAGACAGGTGCCAGGACGAACACACACACACACACACACACACACACACACACACACACACACACACACACACACACATACACATACACATACACACACACACACACACACACACACACACACACACACACACACACACACACACACACACACACACACACCCGATGAAGAGGAGTTAATAAAGACAAAAAGGAAGAGAGGAGATGAGGCTAACGGTCTCTGAATACCTTGCACAATTGCCCGATCGCGCCACCAATGTTTTTGGGGGGGATGCTCCACTGGGCGACATCCCCCTGACAGCTGGCGTGCCAGCCGTCTCTTTCTTTGTGGAACTTCATGCAGAGAAGAATGAGACGTGACCATCAGGCGTGAAGGGAGAGACTTGGGTGGAGAAGGCGGAGTCGAGAGCGAGTGGGCGTAGTGGTAGGTTGGACCAGGTGGGTGGGTGGAGAAGGGCGGAGAAGTGGAGAAGGGCGGAGAAGTGGAGAAGGGCGGAGAAGTGGAGGCAGAGTCGCAGGCGATGACGACAGAAGGCGGAGTCGAGATCCAGTGCGTGAGAGAGACAACGGCTTCGCCATCCGCCTTTTATAAACCCCGCCGTGCGGGGCAGGGGCCACCCCGAAGCTATGCGTCGTCACCCGAATCAGGTACTCTGATTGGCCCCGGCCCCCACGCGGCCCGGCCGTGATGGCCGGAAGTGGCTCCACTCCACTTCCGGAAAGATGGCCCCAAGCTGTGAAATCATCTCGCTCCGACCTCACGACATGATATGCATCGCCCCGTATGGAACTCCGCGACATGAATTGCGTTGCACAAACTCCCGGATCGTGCCCTGACGACCGGCCGAGGGTCGTGTCGGCCCCGCATGCTCGCCCGGGCACCCCTGGCTAGCGCTGGTCAATGTGCCTGCTCCGTGATGCGCCACACGGCCCGAGCTGTACAACATGCCCCTGCCTGATCGCAGCTTCGCTGGCCGGAGAGGCGAGAAGGTAAGATGTTATGGCAAACCCATGCACAGACGGTACGATGTGTCCATTCGTGCCCTGCTCTGTACGGTAATAAAGTGTCGCGAGCGGCGCACGGCTCTGCTTTCGAGCACGTTCTGCACAGTACGCGCGGATCTGCCATTTCGCATGTGGCCAGCGCTCGCGTCGCCAGAATCTGTTATCGTGTGCGCAGGGCCAACTCTGATCTGTGTCAGGCATTGAGGGGAACGATCAGATATAATAATTAGATGGAGGTTTGAAATGAAAAAGGACATAGAAATAACTGTCAGATGGACAAATGGAGGGAACAAAGGATGCCAATATTATTAGTCCAGAAATGGGTTGAAAAGTACGCGCCGCCCGTATTGTGCACAACGTGGCGTGGTTGTCGTTTTTCTATTATCGGCCTCTGACGATGTTGCTATTGGCATCAGGCTACTCGCCACGCTCTTGCTGATGTTGGGTCATTTGCTTCTGTGTTATGAAAAACCACATCCTTGCAGCCTCTTTAAGAGATATTTGTTCGTATGCCTTTTCAATGCAACCGGCAATCTCTTCCCAGATCATTGGAAACATCAGACGATCATCTCGAGCTTGTGGGAGAGGTTCATTTGAGGGTAGTGTTTCCTCGCAGCTGCGCTGTCGATGCTCGCGTGGTGTTGTTGCGGCTTTCTATTCCCCTCCCCCGCCTGCGGCACGTGCTGCACGTGTTGGCTTCTTCAAGGACGCAAATTCGGATTTACCTCAGGGATAAGCAGAAAAGAAGAGTAGAAATGAAGTTAGTGGTGTAAGCAAACTTAGCTTTGAGATCCCCGCAATGCACGTGCCGTTTGACTCACCAGACAAAAGGGAAGGGGCTATCTAAACGTATATTAATGGAATAACTGTCTTGGGACCACTATATGTTGGATGGCATTGCCTTGTAGGCATGTGGTTCCTAGAACCGCAACAATATATATGCACACACATATATGTCGCAGACCCGGGGTAAAGGGGGCACCATGAGGGAGGGGCTGTCACTGGTTCCTATCTGGACTCACAGGCCATTGCACACAAAAAAAAATTTGTGTCGCGGCGGGTTGCTAATCGACCACAAACGCCAATAACTTGACCACGTGACCCAGTGTCCTCCATCTGACAACCGTTTACCTAGGAATACATGATCGCCTTATTGGGGAATCGTGCTCTCGATGCATACTTGCTTAACTTACCATATCAGGTGCAGCCGAGCAGAGCTGGCAAGTACACACCAGCTATTAAGCAGATTTTGGGGTATAACGTCCCGGCTAAACTAAGGTGCGGACCATGCAAGACCAATGGAGGAAAAGACAAGAACAAGCTGGGTACATTTCTAACAGGCACATATATTTAACAAAGCGAGGAAAGTTATGTGGCACAGTATGGGATATATTGCAAATGTGCAGCAGGGGAAAGCAAGGAATTCATGGATGTGGCAAAAGTCATACAATATTTCCAAGAGAAGACACCATCCAGAATTACCCCGAATATGCTTCTATGGTCTTAACTTATGCTATGACAGGTGCCATCACGTACACACAAACCCAAAGAAAATTAGAGATAGCCCAGAGTGATAAGAAGCAGTTAAGGGTTAGCGACCTCTCAATACCTGACACGTTCAGCGGACCTGTGCAACCCAAAACACTAAGGAAAGGGGAAGGAGGGAGAAATACTAAGGGTGTCTATTGTGTGGGAGTGTGATGTGTGGGTGTCATGCAACATGGGGTGCAGCGTGGTGTAAGAGGTAGATATGAGGTGCGAGTTAGTATGGTTTACTCATTGGGTTCGCTCTTGTGTTTGCTCTGAAAAGAACAGTTGGTTGGGCTTGCCCGTTCTGACTGCTTGTGCGTCCACCGTCGACGAGAGATAGATGGTAGAGAAAGATGCGTAAGAGAAAGACCCCGTTGTAATAGTGTAAGAATCTGTACATGTAAATGTTGCTGCTGGATGCCTCCGAACTTGGCATCGATAGTATGAGGAGCCCCGGTTCATAGTAGTCACTCGTGAATCCACGCTTGACCGAGCTAACTTGCGGCGTCACTCGCTCAGCGCCAATGCTTGCCCTCCTTGTGCCGTCTGCTTCCCCAGCGAGCTCCGGAGTCTGCCTTGCATGTTCGGCAAGGTCTGGCATCTGGCAATATCTCTCTCCTGTCGATTCTGACTAAACTGACCTGAGTTTGCTCTTTTTATGAGTCCCGGGCAGGGGAGGAGCCAATGATCAGATCAAACGGGGCTGTTCATGATGTCTAGCTTCCCTATTGGTCCATAGCGGTCATCTCGCACCGTAGCCACACCCTGCTGGGCCCCGAAACCGAAAAATGACCTCAGTTGCTCGCCGACCTGCTCACGCGTTAAAGCTCATACATTAACATGGGGCCATGGTTCTCGGAAACGCTCTCTAGCCCTTAACATGCGATAGCCTCCATTCAAACGTGATATTTCATGGAAATCCCCGCGCTACACGTACGTTCTTAAACGAGCTCCAGCGCACGTTCGCGCTTCGAGTTATGCCCCAAAACAACCCGTCTCTCGCTCCTTCTGTGTCCCTCGAGGCTGCGGTGAGCATTCCTCAAATAGGTGGCAGTTGCGGCGGTTGTAGAGAAGTGAGAGTAGGTTGTGGAGTTTCGTAGTGAAGAGATTGTTATGTGGCATTGCGGCCAAGAGGTAGGAGATGCTTGTGATGGTGGTGTCTCGGAGGAGAGGGAGAGGTTTGTCCCTAACGGTGGCGTTTGTAATGAAGATGTAGCGTAAGTTGTTTCGGTGACTTTTGGTAGTCATGTGGAGTGGTTGTGGTGAGCGTGGTGAGCAGAATGAAGGTCTGAGGTGAGATGGCAGTTGAAAATTGGCACGCAGTTTTGAATGGAATTGGCGCGCATACGCAAATGAGGCGCTCGCTGTGCTTTGCTTGGTTCTTAGTTCCTATTGTTTCCTATTGGTTTGCGTGTGTGCTTGTTTGCATGTTTTATGTGAGAGAGACAAAATGGGGCAAAGGAGTAGAAGAAGTGCAAAGATTGAAGACCTAACTAAAAGAGTCCAACGCAACACATCTTTCCCATTTACACACTAGGCACATAGAAGGGACTAACTAATACACATACTGTTGAAATAACTGCTTAGGGATTGCTGGATGTTGTGTGCCATTGCCTCAGAGGAATGCGGTTTTACAGAACCGCAACAATATATATTTTAAACCATCTCCTGTCTTTTTCTCTTTTCACCAACCTTTCTTTTCCTTTCTCTTTCTTTACTATGAATTATCTTACCATACCAACCCTCCTCCCCCTTTTCCCAGCTTTGCAAACATATGTTGACCCCAAATGGAATACAATTCTACGAGATGAAAAATGAAGTACCGTTCAGCAAAGATTGTATTAATTGCAGGAAGTCAGAAAAAAAAATGCGGGATAATATTATCTCGAGCCAGGGCTACGACGGGGTCCCGGAGGTCCAATTTACTTTCTCAGGAAACGATATGCACCAGGGCCTCGGTGGTCTCAAATGTCCCACTTACTGCAATACTGATTGCAAGAATGTCTGAGCAGATTAACCCTTGTAATCCCAATCCAGAAATTTACTCCAAACAATGATCAACCTTGTACCATGGACATGCACAGGACAAAGAATAGAGACAGTCTACTGCTTTTAGTCAACCATGCACATGCTACAATCCCTATAATAAATGGTGACAATATTAATCGTATTGGGTTACTCGTATATATCAATTGGTTCATTATCACACTTGTTGTTTTTTTAACCCAGCACTGCACGTATTATAATCCTTACAAACATTTTGTAAGCAGCCTCTGGCTGCTAGTTGCATCAGTGCAAGGGACGTGGCTATACCGCTGATGCAGTATCCCCGTTTCTAGTAAGCTAGCTGGTACTCATTTTGCTGACCTCAGAAGGATGACAGGCTGAGTTAGTCAACCTGGTGTTGTTATTCAACGGAAAAAAAACAGGTGCTCAAACTCACGACCCGAAGATCTTTAAGCCAGCCATCTTAACCGTTAAGCCAACACCAGGCTTATTCTAATCCTTAATTGTATATTAACACAAACCTGAGAAAGAACAGATAATGTAACACACCTGGACAGTCATCAATCCACTGAAGGAAATGTTTACAAAACTCCATTTTCTTGTTACAATCATCTAGTAACAACTACTGAACATAATGAGGTTTGTATGGTTTTCATCCTAAGACATTCAAAATTGCCTGAATTGTATGACATCTTATTCCACTCTCCCTCACTGCTCGTCTCATGGACTTCTGTGGGCTCCTTGTGAACATGTCTTGCACCCGGTTCATGTTTTTTTGTGATCTGGTATGCGTGTCTTCACGATCTTCTTAAGTCCTTGGCTGAAGTCTGAAGTCCTTGTTATAAGCTTTGGTGACAATTTTAATCATTTTTATATCCAAAGTGACATGTCTTCCCATTTCTTGCCACCGCCATCATGACACCACCTTGCATTATGAGAACTGCAATTACAGACTGCTGAACCTCACACCGTTCAGCCATTTGCAGTCTTTGAGCAATAGTTGTCTCTATCTCTCGGTCATAATACATCAATCTGATGGCAAAGAAAAAAATATATTATGGAAAAAAGAAGCCTTCAAAGAAGTTTTTTTAATGAACACCTGAGTATTTCTATATTTTTAAAGTACAGACGTAATTATCCATCATCCTGAAGTCCAGGGTTGTTTTTGAGCCTTGATGTAGATAAGCCCTTGAGGGGGAGTGCAGTGCTTGACCTCTTGTTGACTAATGATCCAAACATAGTGGAGAAGATTTCGGAGGAAGGGAGCATTTAGGAACAAATGACCTGTAAATAGCGTGTGCAAGGATTCTGAATAGAGTTAGAGTTTGGAATAGTCAAATAAGTCGATGAGGTTTCAGGAAGGCAAACCTTGAAGGTATGAGGAAAGAGTTAGCTGCGATAGATTACGACAAACTAACAGGAGGGTAATCTGAATTCGACAATGAGAAACCTTTATGGAGCAACAGTGCAGTGTCCAGAGAAAGTACAGGTAGTGGATTAAAAAAGAAAATAAATACCTGGGTAAATGAGGGACATCAAGCAATGGTTTCCACACAGGTGTGGAGGAGGAGATTGGGACCATACTCTGTACAGAGCGTTGGTGCTGCCTAAGCAGTCTCCTTGGCTATTGGGCACAATCCTGGACGGGTCTCCACTCCGACACAGTATACCAGCAAGCTGGCACTCATTTTACTGATCCCAGAAGCATGACAGGTCGAGTTAACCCCACCTGGTATTAATTCAACAGCTGAGCAGGATTTGAAATCAGGACACTAGGATCCAAAGCCCACCACCCCAACCATTAAGCCAACACCAGGCATACAGGTGTGGCCCATGTGTTAATTAAGCAAATAACATCTCAAAATGCTTTGGGTCATAGAAATGCTACACAGGTTTGGTTGCCTACAATTAAGGCCAGCACGCTTGCAAGAGGAGACCCCCCCCCAAATGCCCCGACCCACAGAATACCTGTGATCACCCAATGGCTTGATGAGCATGACAGATGTTATCTATACGTCATGGCCTTCTCATTCACCAGATCTGAACCAAATCGAGCATTTATGGGATATTCTGGAACGACACCTGAGACAGCGTTTTCCACCTCCATCAAACAGGTGTGAGTTGATCGACTTTGTCGTGGAAGAATGGTGCCGCGTCCCTCCTGCAGAATTCCAAACAATGGTGGACGCCATACCACGGTGCATACATGCCAACCTGGCCGCACGTGGTGGCCCAACTCCCTATTAAGTGATCTTACATTGGTGTTTCCATTGTTATTTATCCACTATCTGTACATTCCAGTAAGGTGTAAATATAGAGGCAAAATGAAAATCAGGGTTGTTGTGTAGGGAGGTAAGGAGTGCTATTAAAGGAGAAGCAGAAGGCTTATATTAGGTTAAAAAAATAAAACAACAAGACTGGAGTCTGACTCGGATCAGTAAAGGAGTAAACAGAGGTGAGGAAAGAAATAAAAAATAAAAAACTCGGCAAACAAAAAGAGAACGTGCGAAGGACACGGCCAAGAATATTAAACATTCTTTGAAGTACATAAGGGGTAAAGATCAGGTTAAGATGAGCGTGGGCCCATTGAGAAAGAGCGCAGGCATATTGGAGAGTGATGAAAGTGAGATGGCAGGCTTATTTAATAGACTTCAACATCTATCTATAATTCCAGCAATGTGTGTGTGTGTGTGTGTGTGTGTGTGTGTGTGTGTGTGTACGTGTGTGTGTGTGTACGTGTGTGTGTGTGTGTAAGTGTGTGTGTGTGTGTGTGTGTGTGTGTGTGTGTGTGTGTGTGTGTGTGTGTGTGTGTGTGTACGTGTGTGTGACCGCTGTTTCTCGACAACCTCTGGTCCGATCTAATTGAAACTTGCCAGGTATATTGCGCGGGACCTGAGGATGTGCCTTTTCAAGGTTTGATATTAATCGGACAAGTGCTTCCCAAGTTATGGCCATTTATTTACCAAACCAATGGCAAGACACGTTGTTGCGTGGGCGTGGCCGATGGGGAAGGGAAGCTCAGCCGCGTTCCCCATTACGGGTTACAATGTACGGGCTTCCGGAGAGTGATGACTTCGTGTATTCTAATAATTTCTCGATTTCTTATGCGCATTTATAGATAAACACAATGGCCCAAGTTATGATCGTTTTCATATTAGACGGTGTATAAATTTCGGGAACATCAGAGTGCTGGTATGCTCCGAACCAGGAAGTAAATTTTTTCTCTCTCTTCTCTTCTCTTTTTGTTTTTCCTTGCCACGACATTGCGAAAAGGTAAAATACGTTGGCGCTAATTGAATAATTGGGTATTAAAAATAAATTGCGAATAATCGTAACTGCGAATAATATCGAACTTCCGGGTCACGCACGTATGGGCACGTGAGAGCGAAGAAACGGCCTGTGTGGTTTATTTGTTTATTATTATTTTTATTTTTTTATTTTTTATTTTTATTTTTTACGGGCACATACTGTGGTGAATTGAAGGTCGTGACGTGTGATCACATGTTGCCCGGCTCGAGCACAGAAGAGATAAAGCTGAGGTTCGGCTCGGTCGGGGGGATTGTCCCAGGGGCATTGTCGTTTTATGTCGGCGGTTCACTTGGTGCTCATTGAATGGTGAGAATACTGATTTATATATAATACTGATTTATTTTTGCGGTGATTAGTTGCGCGTGTGTACCTTACTGCTTATGTACTCCATGCTGCGTCTGTATTTCCTGGTGTGCCCGTAGAAGCGGCTCCAATCAAATGGAATAAAGCCTACACTCTGAAGGTTCTTCTCTCGTCTTCATTTCAATTTATTCCATTTGGTTTTCTCGGCTCTCTCAACCAACGATGGACAAGATCTACAAACCAGAGAGGTTCGACGCAGACCCAAACGCGACTGACTCAGAAATGAAATGGTCGCATTGGTTCCGTTCCTTCTCACACTATCTGACCATCATCGAAGAGGGAGCTGACAAATTGGCCGCCCTCGTGAATCATGTCTCGCCCGGCGTATACAGGCTCTTCTCAGAGTGTGACACCTACGAAGCAGCGATCGACGTGCTGCAGGCGCTCTACGTGAAGCGCAAGAACGAGGTATACATACGACATCTTCTCAACACACGCAAGCAAGCAGCCGGGGAGACAATCGATCAGTTCCTGCAAGCTCTGAAACAGCTGGGAAAAGACGGCAGCTTCCGGGCCGTAAACACCGAGGAACACCGAAATGAAGCGACCCGGGAGGCATTCATCCAAGGACTCAGATCAGCCCACATACGGCAACGCTTACTAGAGAAAGCGCAACCCACTCTTGAAAAGGTAGTCGATCAGGCTCGAGCGATGGATACGGCTCAGCAGCAATCTGAGTCATTTGGGACACCGATGCTGCTAATGAACGCCGCTACGCTGGAAACTCAAGGAACCCCACAGACACAGACACAGCCTGACACAGGGGATGGAGAAAAACCCGAGGAGCCGGATACCCAGACCACGTCAAACTCCTCAGCAACTGCTCCGGTTGGTAAATGCTTCTTTTGTGGGTACAAAAGACACCACCGCCACAAATGCCCCGCCAGAGATGCCACATGCATGAATTGTGACAAGAAAGGGCATTATGCCAGGGTATGTAAATCTACTCTAAGGAGAAATAAACCCACTTCTGCGGCTCTCTACTCGCAAAAGAAACTAACTGCAGCCTCCCCGGGGAATCTATCCAAGGCTATCATCAACGTACGAATTAACGGGCATATGGCTGAGGCACTGATTGATACCGGTAGCTCTGAAAGTTTCGTCAACAGCTCGCTAGTGAAGGGCAGGGAATGGAAAATCCACCCGACAGACAATACGGTATGCATGGCCGCCACATCACTACAGTCCCGCGTACGAGGGTACTGCAATGTTGAATTGGACGTAAAAGGGTACACGCATCGGGATGTAAGGGTACTGGTGCTTCGTGATTTATGCGCAGACGTAATTCTGGGTCATAATGTCCTCCAGCAGCACACGAGCGTCGAAATACCCTTTGGAGGAAGCAAACCTCGTCTAATTTTAAATGCTTTGACCACCGCAGAGGTAACGTCCCCCCAGCTGTTCGCTAACTTGTCGCCGGTCTGCAAACCGATAGCGATCAAATCGCGGCGATATACCACTGCTGACATGAATTTCATCACTTCAGAAACCAAGCAATTACTGGAAGAAGGAATTATAGAACCGAGCGATTCGCCATGGCGCGCACAGGTGTTGGTGACCAGCAGTCAGAACCATAAGAAATGAATGGTTTGCGATTATTCCCAAACGGTCAATCGCTTCACCCAACTCGACGCCTACCCCCTGCCGCGCATAGACGAGATGGTCGAACGCGTGGCCAATTATAAGGTATTCAGCACCATCGACTTGCGAAGCGCCTATCACCAAATTCCCATCCGAGAGGAAGACAAACCTTACACCGCATTCCAGGCAGGTAGGCGCCTCTTCCAATTCAGGAGGATTCCATTCGGTGTCACGAATGGGGTAGCTTGCTTCCAACGGGTTATGGACGACATCATCTCAGATGAAAACCTCAAAGACACTTTTGTTTACGTGGACAATGTCACAGTGTGCGGTAGGGATCAGGGGGAACATGACATGAATCTGGACAGATTCTTGAGCATTGCTAGAAAATATAATCTGACTCTCAACTACGAGAAATGCGTATTCTCGGCGAGGTCAATTGACCTACTCGGCTACACGATAGCCGACGGCACGATTAAGCCTGATACTGAACGATTGCGCCCACTTCGTGAGCTACCCCCACCTCAGGACCTGCAGACAATGCGCCGGGTGATCGGCATGTTCGCTTACTATGCAAGATGGATTTCGCAATACTCCGAGAAAATACATCCCCTAGTGCATTGCAAAAACTTTCCACCAGATGTCGCTGTTGTAACAGCTTTCCACAGCCTCAAAGATGATATCAGTAATTCCGTGGTATTATCGATCGATAGCTCGGTGCCCTTCATGGTGGAAACAGATGCTTCAGATCACGCGATAGCTGCTACGCTTAATCAGTCTGGGCGGCCGGTCGCGTTCTTCTCGAGAACTCTTTCTGGAAGCGAGCAGAGACACTCGGCAATAGAGAAGGAGGCGTACGCCATCGTCGAAGCGCTGCGTAAATGGAGACATTATTTACTGGGAAACCACTTCACGCTCGTTACGGACCAACGATCCGTGGCATTCATGTTTGATGGGAAAAATAACGGGAAAATTAAGAATGAAAAAATTATGAAATGGCGGATAGACCTAGCTTGCTATAGTTACGACATAGTCTACCGGCCCGGGAGGGAAAACCCTGCTGCAGACACCTTCTCTCGGGTCTACTGCTCGGCGACAATCAGTCGGGCTTTGCAAGACCTCCATGTGTCTCTGTGCCACCCGGGGGTAACCAGAATGGCACATTTCGTGCGCAGACAGAACCTTCCCTATTCTATTGAAGATATTAAACAAATGAATGCTTCATGCCCTGTTTGTGCTGAACTAAAACCCAGATTCTATGGTGCGGCTTCTGGCAGATTGATCAAGGCCACTTCTCCCTTCGAGAGACTAAACATTGACTTCAAAGGGCCCCTGCCGACCGAGACAGACAACAGATACATATTCACCGTTGTTGATGAGTATTCAAGGTTCCCTTTCGCATTTCCGTGCTCGGATATGACCTCGGGCACTGTCGTGAAATGTCTGTCTGACCTCTTCGCTATGTTTGGGAAACCTTCGTACATACATTCAGACAGAGGGCCGTGTTTCATGTCGGCCGGGCTAAAACAATTCCTATTAGAGCACGGCATAGCAACTAGTCGAACGACGGGTTACAACCCACAGGGTAATGGGCAGGTGGAATGGTATAACGGAGTCATTTGGAAAGCCGTAACTCTGGCGTTGAAATCAAGAGGACTGGGCCCCGAGCGGTGGGAGGTTACCCTTCCCGACGCTCTGAATTCCATACGCTCTTTGCTCTGCACGTCCACCAATGCAACTCCTCACGAACGAATGTTTACTCACCAACGACGTTATGTAGACAGCCAATCGGTGCCCAACTGGCTAACCCATCCCGGAACAGTGTTCATGAAACGCCCGGTACGACAAAGCAAGTATGAACCCATGGTGGAAGAGGTCGAACTCATCGATACTAATCCAGAGTATGCTCATGTCAGGCTCCCGGATGGCAGGGAGACCACTGTGTCGGTTCGCCATTTGGCTCCCTCAGGTACTCCTCCCGCAGGTACACCACCATCTGGCACACCTCCCTCTGACATCCCCTCCCCAGGTGTTCCCCCCCCCAGGGACTCCACCCGAGAAGGGTGACGACGGAGCTATCGCGTTCCACCCGAGAGCGATCGGGGAGTCATCTCCGGCACGAGTCGAGGCTCACCAAGAGGATCGGAAGCCTTCCTCAAGTGAAACCGCCATCTACTCCCGGAGAGGTCGACGAATAATACCCCCTCGCCGACTCAATCTGTAAAGGGGATTATCGGCATCCTCAATGCTCATGCTCCTATATGCTCGTTACATAATATATCGATGCTCATTACCATGCTCCTACAACTCAAAATAATCCTCACTGCTTGGCATGTATGCTTCTGTAGTTTAGATAGTTCGCATTGCTTGAAATGTATACTCCTGTAGCGCTGAAGTAATCATGGTGCGTTAGCTGGGCCTCTAGTTACATTTTAAAGACGGGGAAAATGTGGTGAATTGAAGGTCGTGACGTGTGATCACATGTTGCCCGGCTCGAGCACAGAAGAGATAAAGCTGAGGTTCGGCTCGGCCGCGGGGTTTGTCCCTGGGGCATTGTCGTTTTATGTCGGCGGTTCACTTGGTGCTCATTGAATGGTGAGAATACTGATTTATATATAATACTGATTTATTTTGCGGTGATTAGTTGCGCGTGTATACCTTACTGCTTATGTACTCCATGCTGCGTCTGTATTTCCTGGTGTGCCCGTAGAAGCGGCTCCAATCAAATGGAATAAAGCCTACACTCTGAAGGTTCTTCTCTCGTCTTCATTTCACATACTAGTTTATATAATAACAGTCAAGTGAATTACCAGTAGCTGAGAGAATTTATCTTTGAGGTGTGAAAAAGCTTTCATAAGAGTTCCAGGTAGAAGTGGAAAAATAAAGAAACAGCTCAGAAAGCAAAGAGAAGATAAAATTCCAGGGCCAGATAATATCCATCCGAAATTTTTGAGGGAGGTGCAGAGCAGATAAGAATGTTAACTGATATTTCTAATAGCTCTATGATGTCAGGGCAGGTGCCCGAGCATTGGAAAATAACAAATGAACCACCATTTTAAAAGAAAGGATTGAGAGAGGAACCGTTGAACTATATACTTGGGAATGTAACTGAAATGATGGTGAAGATGTTGGAGCCATTCACTCGGGATCAGATGGGAATCTTTTCTAAAAATGTAAACCACCACTATTGAATGCAGTTACCATGGATTTATAAAAGGGATATCATGTGCTACTAATGAATCTCTGCGGCTGTAGAGGAACCCGGGTAGGGTTTGAAACAACAAAGGCTTACCTTGTGTAGCTTTTCTTGGTTGGCTTGTGCAGTTTTCTTTGGCTATAATGGCAGAGGATATTAATTATAATGTCCAAGCCACAGCTGGGGATAACGGATTTGGTTAGAGCTTATTGGTTGTTCCCTACAATTACGGGTGAGAGACGTGATTGGGCCTTGTGAAACATAAAAAAAAACAACCAAAATCAAAATCCAAATCATGGGGAAAATCTCAGGATGCTTGAAACAACCTCCATCTGGAATTTCTCCAGAAATTCATGGATAGCATTCCAAAGTGTATATCTGCTGTTTTGCATTGACAAGGTGCTCACACCAAATATTGAAGTTTCATAATTGCATGTATTTATATTCAGGGTGTTTCAAAAAGAGTGAGGCAACTTTAAATGTTTATATACAAAGAAACAGAAACCTCAAGAACATGAACCAAACATTTCTTGAAAGCTTATGACATGGTATTTTCTTACACTGATTCCTATTACAGTCAGTCACTGCTCACTGCTTGAGTTTGTGAGAGCCCAATGTCTGAAATTGGCATTTTCGCAAAATTCTTATAATTGACATTCTTGATGTGTGCCGCTCCACGGTCCAGACAGGCATTGATCCTGACTCCAAAGTTCTGTCCAACTTTCCTGTTGGTCTTATGTGGCACTTCCTGGAGGTAGTCTGCCACCTCCTGCTTCAGATCATCCAGTGTTGCAGGTCAGTTGGGACAGAGCCCTTGGCAGCTCCCCAGAACCAGTAGTCCAGAAGGTTCAAGTCTGGGCTATGGGGTGCGCAGTCATGAGCAGTACCCAGGGCAATGAGGCGGTTTCTGAAGAGCTGCCGCAGGAAAGTGATGATGTCACCAGCTGTATGTGGGGGTGCACCATCCTGCATAAACCAGGTCATGCTGAGCTGGTTTGGGGTGACCTTTTGGACTAATCATTATGGAGCTTCTGGAGAACGGCCCAGTAGCGCTCACCATTGATTGTCACCATCCTGCTGTTGTCACTCTCAAATAAGTAAGGCCCTATAATGTTCCCCATCTGGCATTGAAGGTGTAGAAGCATGTGACCTTAGGTCCTTTCAGGTACCTCTTAGTGATCTCCTCAGGTGGTTCTGCCCCCCAGAAAATGTTGTGGTTGTTGATGGCACTGTTCAAGTGGAAATGGGCTTTATCACTAAGCCAGATCAGGATGATCCGGTTTGGGTACCGCTCCAAACTGTCACTGAGCCAATTGCACATAACAAGTCTCCTTCTCATGTCATCTTGAATCAGCTTATGCCTAATAGAAACGATGTATGGGAAAAGCTTCAGTTCCTTAGTGAGGATACACCAGATTGCTGTTAGTTTGATGTCCAGCTCCCAGAAACACTGGCGGTGGGACTTCTTAGGACTGTCCAGTGCAGAATCCTACACGGCGTCGATGTTGGCTTCTTGGTTACTGATGCTGGCCTGCCACAGTTGCCCTTTCTCTGGTTGTGCACTGTACTCTTGTACTCAAAATGTTTCACAATACGTTGAACAGCACAATTTGTGTGTCTTTCACATGTTCTGAGGTCGTATTCCCAGCAGAACCTCCGGTGGGTGTCAACATATGATTTAGTCTCATACCACAGAGCCACCACTTTTGACTTCTTCACTGTCAATGGTATCGTTGAGCTAACGGAGCTAGAAATTCCAGAGAACAAATACCACGATAAAACCACCAAACCCTGAAAAGGAAAACGGTATAGGTCAAAAAACAAAGAAATGGCAGGAAGTCAAGTTTTATCAATCTTTTTGAAACACCCTGTATATGCATATATATTGTTGTGGAAACGACTCCTTGTGGGTTAAAGATGCTTAATATAGTGTAGTTATTTCCTTAAAGTGAATGTTTAGCATAAGCATAAAGTAATTAATTGTGATATTAGATATGCATCGCTTATGTAATAGTTAGACAATGACCACCTTCCCTATTGTGTGTATCTAAAATGATCAACCCGTTTGACCCAATCTTTACCATTCAGCCATCTATTATAATCTGTCATGCTTGGCCAGCAGCACAACTTTTGGCAGCAAAAGCTGTCAATCCATCATAACTGAGCCAAGATGGGTCTGCGCTTCGGGGTGAGAGGACTACCTTCCTGAGGTTATTTGCTCTCACTCCTCATTTCAGGGCTTCAAGAAGGTAGTGCACTACCATCCCATGTCCTCTCCCCCCACTACTGCACCTTTCTCCTCCCATTAGCCATAATTAGTATTGTTGCGAATTCGCGCCCGCCGGCGTGCGATCGGCCGCTCGACTCGAATGGCGGCCGCCTCACCCACCGGAACGGACAATTCCGTCGTGACCCTCTCGGAACAACGCCTGGAGCCAGTCACGGGTGGGGGTTTAACCCCACGACGACCGTGCCAATTGCCCACCCGCGCAGGATAGGGTTGCTCGCCAAATTCGATCTACCTAAGTACCTGTGCGGATGGTAAACCGGGCGATCTTACCTCGCCGCAGGCCGACTCCAGACACAAACCGCTTAAGCGGTCCGTTCCGTGCTACAGTGATAACCGAGCGGTGTTATCGTCGGCCTCAACGGTTCCGATTAACTATCGGGGGTATTAAGCCCACTACGAACCCTTTACGTGAAGCAGGATGGAGAGTCAATAAAGAAAAGACGAAGCGAAACGGGAAAACAATTCAGACAATGCACATTTATTACGCGACACACGGAAAGCACACATATACAGCCAAACAGTCAAAATGCACCTATATCAGGAAAACAAAAGAAACAACGACGCAGTTACAACCGAATACGCATACACACGGCAACACTTATAGTTCTACTTTACAAGACATGGCGCCACACACATTTACTCAAAAGCAAAGGAAAGAAGCCACTCTCATAGACAAGAGGGCAGACGGGCCTGTAGGCCAATATGTACGCGGGACCTGAAGGAGCGGCCAGGTCCGCGAGACCGGGTGGGTCCTACCCGCGTCCTCGTGGCGCGTTGGCGGACGAGCCGCAGACGTCCGCGTGGCTGTGCCCCGACTCCGTGCTCCTTCGCGGGTTTCGTTGGCACGACGTTTGGAGTGGGGTGGGAACGGGGTCCCCTTTGTTGCACTATCTCAGCGCGGGGGAAAAGGGGAAATTGTTGATGCTCTGGGGGAGGGAGAATGGCTGGCTGGCTTAGGTCCCGTGACGAGCGATCTCCCACCGCGACCTCGTCGCCGACCGCCGTCCTTCTCGCCTCGGACCCGAGCTTCTTGGCCTCTTCCCCCAACTCTTCTCAGCCGATTGCAGAACCCAACTCGACGCCTTCGCCACCCGACTCCACTCTGCCAGACTCCACTCTCAGCCACACTCCACCGCTGCCACACTCTGCCCGATGACTCTCTTACCAGAACTCTCACTCTCTGCCACCAAAACTGACTCTGCCACGATTCGCCTTGCGCTCGGCGTTTTATAGGCCGGCAAGAGAACCAATATGCAAATTTCCGGATCAGGATGAGCTCGCGTGCGGAGCCACACTCGCCCATTGGATGGAGGAAAAGTGGGCGTGAACCTCCCCTGATCCTGGTATTTGCATATTTCGATTTCACACGGACGCGCCTGGAGGCGGGGTCAAGCCGCTCCGCGCTTGCTGATTGCACGGATCAGAAGTGGGCGTGTAGCATTCTTGATTCGAATTCTTCCTCGGAAAGGCTGCTATTTGCACTCGCAGCTCGGTGCGTATCGCTTGAACGAGCCCAAGACAGCCCGACGCTCAGTGTTCACAGGTGGTGCGGGAATGGCCATAGAAGGAGAGAGGTGAGGGTGGTGGAGGGTCTATCGGTGGTTTGATGGTTATGGTGGCGTTTGGGAATGACGGTGATGCGATGTTTGCGGGATTGAGTTGTGAAGGTAAAAGTCGTGGCTGTTGGCGTTGTTGTTGTTGTTGTCTGAGGGTTGGAGCGTGGTTGTAGTTGGTGACGATGGCTGGCATGGTGGTTAAGGTGGTTCTTGTGTGATGGCGGTTGAGACGTGGTTGGTTCAAAATAAAGATAGAACAGAAAAACGGCTATCTCAAAGCGTCGCAGCCCGAATGAATCACATAAATTCCCTCTAAACAACAGGTTTGGGGCTAACTACACCTGTACTTAGAGTTATCTCACCTACGGGCCCTGAATGGTGGTTTGCGAATTTCCACAGCCGTAACAGTATTTTGTCACTTCTCCCCTCGCTGTTTTCAAGTTCATTCAATCCTTTACTTTAGTCCAGTTGTTTCTCCACTGTGGAGCCATTGCCAATTTTTTAACCCACGCATGCAAAGCTAAAAGTGGTGTTAAGCAAATGGTTCATTTTATCTGTGTCTGTCTGTCTACATACGTCAGTCCATGATCGAGGAACAACTTCATATTGTTGCCTCTATGGCTCAAGTAACGGTGAGCTCATCACATCGGGAGGTTAAAATCCTGCGAACGGCTTAACTCCTGTTGAGACGTTCCGAATTAATGGAGGACAATGCGCACGCAGGTCATGAGGAGAAACACGAGAACATTAAACTTTTAAAACCAATGGGTTTATTCCCAAAACCACCAACAAAAAGAACCAGGGATGGTGATCGCAAGAAGACGACGTCGGGTTGGGATGGGATGGAAATAAATGTAATTAATAAAGAATTACATACATTGTGAATAAGACATATAGCGCCGCACACCAGATTCAATCTCGGACGGGAAAGGGACAAAACCGGGGGACTCAGCGTCTGGTGGTAACGGGGACGAGCAGACGATGAGGAAATGATGAGCAACATGATGAAGAGGGATGATGATGTGATGGACAGGATGACAAACAGGCTCCAGCGACGAACAAGCACAGGGCGAAGGAAGGCAGACGAAATGGGCAGAGGCAGGGAAGCACAGGATGGAGACAGGCAGGCAGGATGACCTCCTTAGACATTTTCTCCTCCAAACTCAGTTCTCCATTCTCCTGAGCATGTTTGCCATCCTCCCCAGACCTCGAGAAACCTCTCTTCAAACCCAACCGCCCGATCCGGCTCCTCCCTCCTCCCTGGGCAACGCTTTGGCCCCCCGAGGCGATCCATATATATATATATATATATATATATATATATATATATATATATATATATATATATATATATATATATATATATATCTTCTTCTTCTTTCGGCTGCTCCCGTTAGGGGTCGCCACAGCGGATCATCCATTATGATCCGCATAGTGATTTGGCACATGTTTTACGCCGGATGCCCTTCCTGACGCAACCCTGGTCGCCTCTTACGACACAGGGATAACGATCGAATATATATATATATATATATATATATATATATATATATATATATATATATATATATATATATATATATATATATATATATCGATCTCTATCTCTCTCTGCACTCCCCCAGTAGAGATTTACAGAGGATATACGCACAATTTCCTTTACCCTAATCCCTAATTATTACCACATACTACCCCCTGTATGGTGCACATACAAACAAGGCATCCGTAAACTGACGTGTCCCTACTTCTTACATCAACATTGGCGAAGTACCTGTACACAAACCTTGCTACTCAAAACATTCCTGTCTACTATATGGTAGTATCTAAACCCCTCACAAACACAACAATATCAATGGATTTTATATTTTGAACACTGTAGAAAACGAATCGGAACACGGACCTGAAGTTTAGCAGTGCTTTAGCTCTGAAATTAGCAAAATGTACGGAATCTCGTCCTGCGCACACATAAACAGAGAGCAGTCTTGTAATTGCTTTAGTCTGTCTGCCTGCCTCACAGTCACAAACAAAATTGAAAAGCATTCAAAACAGGAAACTTACTGTTTTAAAGGATGTCATAAAGGACACAAACAACAGGTACGAATAACTAATTTAGTGTGTTAAATTAGGTGGTGTAAAACACTGTGCATCAATAGCAGTAAACTTCAGAAATCGTTTTTTTCCCCCCCAACAGCGTTTAAGACCTTAATTTTATTCCCTTTAATTACTTCTGCCACTGAAGGTGGAAGGAGGTGATGTTTTCACTCCTGTCTGTTTGTCTGTCTCTCTGTGTGCAGGATATCCCAAAAAGCTGTGAACGGATCCGGATGAAATTTGGTGGGCAGGTTAGATGTGTGACAAGGACGAACTGATTCTATTTTGGTGAAGATCGAGTTACTTAAATTTTCCCAGTGATTCTTCACCATTGAGTGATGGGACCAAAAACGATATATATAGCAAGATGTATCGAAAAGTTGTTTACGGATTCGAATGAAACTTGGTGGACACGTTGGGTGTGTGAGAAGGACGGATTGATTCAATGTTGGTGAAGATCTGAATCTGGATCTGAATATAATGATTATTTAATTTTAAAACTGATTCTTCACTATTGAGAGATCGGGCCAAAAAAAAATGTATGGCGTGATATTTCAAAAATGTGTTGGGCCCGATATGTTCTAGTGGATCAGGCATTGCATGGTGGAGGTATGTGCTCTACTGAGTGCCCTTCGAGTTATATACTTGAACGATGTGGAACACAAATCATCTTCTTGGCACTCTCATAAGCCTTCCATTTGGCAGCACTGTACTTGGAAACATATTAATGCTGTCATGCCGTGGAGGGCAAAGTTAACTGTGAGATTCAGCATTCAGCCAAATATGGTGGTGCCTATATAGAGCTATTCGTTTCATGCAAAACGTTCTCATGTCCTGTTTTTCAAGACTGCATGGGGTAAGGTGTTCTATGACTGCTCTAATGGTCTCGTGCCTCTGTCACCCTGCTCTTCCTTTGAGCTTCCATGTTGTCGTTCAAAAAGAAAAAAAATAATTGAAGTACAGTATTATATTTTGAGATATTACTTGAGTTTTGTTTCAAGGAAGCCAAATTCCGATTTAAAAAAAAAACTTAAACGCACTCAAATGAGTTTAAATAAGTCTGGAATAAATTGGAATTGTGAGAAATGCCCCGAGGGCCAGCAATGAGCATCTGCGTTTGAGGTTTTGGACTCAACCCAAACCGGAAAAGGCACCTTTTCCTCGAGACTTGGCACTCAAATGAAATTGGCAACTTTCTTCCAGAGGAGACTGTCGACATCCCACTTGATTTATGTTCCTGCCTGGGAATAATGGGATGGGAGACATAGACTTGACACAAGGTAACACAAGGCCAAGAGGACCCATGCCTTATGACAAGTTAAACAAAATGAGTTAAGAATAGTTTTCACCAATCCTTCATCACTTGTATGTTGCCTGTGGGATGATTCACCTGATCTCTGACTCTCACTGCTCTCTTCAAAAAAAAATATATATATATATATTCATCATCAATACCTGCACATGTCTCAATTGTTTGAATTTACCTCCTTGATTGCCACTTTATTTAACTTCATTCTGTTTAACCTAAGCCATTGTTTATCCATTCACCTGCATGAGTACATGCGACATCTGTTCACCTCTAATTCATCATTTGTTTACAATTGAGTGCATTCGTCAATCAGTCCATCGTTTTTTTTTCTGGAATCATTCCCTTTGTGTGCCAACCCATGTACGATGCTTAATCGGTGGGGTTGGTTAAGAAAAGCTGAGCCCATTGATCTGTCAGTTACATCCTGTGTGCAATGCAGTGGGAATTTCACAAATTAGTCACTCATTTAATCCAACAGATATTTAACCAAGTACAGCAGTCATTTATTCCATGTGAATTAGTTTATCCATCAGTTGCTTGCAGTTTTATCAAATGTCTTGGCCATTGTTTACATTTCAACCCCTTGGTTCAACAGCTGCCATCCCTTCGAGCCTCCTGTTTAATCCTTCCATGTGTGCTTTTAGCATCAGTTTTCTAAGTTACCAGTTACCACCTCACTATCCAAGTCATTTGATCATCTGTTTAATTGTTGAACATTATTCTTTCGTTCACCCAAATGTATTTTCGTCCTACATCTGCACACACATACATGTAACTCATAGTAAATGGATAATGCTTCGGATCAAGTGATACCACCGAGCAATGGTGATGTCCATCAGACATCCTCTCATTGGGTGAATTTAACTCCTTTACATCCGAATGGTAGGTTACATCGAATGAAGACAGCTGAATGCCGTTTATCATGTTGGTTGTCAAAACGTTGCGTACTTGATATCACGATAAACCAAAACCCATTAAAACCGTGGGATTTCAGGCCACGTTTATCGAACAGTTATGCCAACTTACCTGATAGGGAAACGGATTACTTGGAGATGTGTAAATCACACAAAGAATCCTTGAAGTTAGCAAATTTCTCTCCCTCTCTCCCTCTGTCCTTTTCCTCTCGCCCTCAATTTTAGAAACTAGAGCGATCCTGGTTCTGCATTCGTTGGTTGGTTGAGGAAGACACACGAAAGGTAGTCACATTTAATACCTCCAACACAAAAGGTGGACAGAGGACATAAGTTATGTTTTCACTTATGTTTGTTATTTGTGAACTTGAAGATTCACAAGGATATTTGTTGGTCTGGTCTGATATTCTAATCCATATCAATCACCTACAGATCGCATTTTTACTCCGATCTTCACGAAATTTAACCACCTGCTAATCACAAGCAAAGAAGCCTATTGTTTTTAAGGTCAATAGGTCAAAAGGTGAAGATCACACACAGTACCTTCAGAAAGTATTTATACCCCTTGACTTTTTTCATATTTTGTTCTGTTACAGTCTGAATTTAAAATGGGTAAAGTTAAATTTTTGTCACCGATCTCCACAAACGACCTCATAATGACAAAGTGAAAACTTGTTTTCGAAATTTTTACAAAGCAACAATGAAACTCTGAAATGTCTTGCGTCAATAAGTATTCAACCCCGAGTCAATACATCTGCATACAGGAGGAAGGTGAATGAGATTTCATCAACCCAAAGTCAATGTGTCGATCGGAGACAAAAACTTAATTCTAATCCATTTCAAACTCAGGCTGTAACACAACAAATTGTGACAAAAGTCAATGGGTGTGAATACTTTCTGAAAGTACTGTAAATAGTCAATTTTCATCTGATTCACGACATGTCTCTACTAATAAACGTGTGTGTGTGTGTGTGTGGGTGTGTGTGTGTGTGTGTGTGTGTGTGTGTGTGTGTGTGTGTGTGTGTGTGTGTGTGTATGTTATTGATTGGTACCTACATATCTGGGTTTCAGAATGTGGAATGGAGTCCTCCCAGGGCAGGCTCAAAGTATCAACCTTCATTTTGGTAAGGGGGGTCACAATTTATGGACCAAGCTGTGAAGTTTTCTGTTCTCAAAGGTTTTTGCCGAGGGCTCTCTTCAGGATCGTCACTGAGCCCTGGACAGCTTCCAGGTGTAGTTCATTTATAATTATATTCCCAAGGATGGTTTTTAGCTCACCTGTAAAGTAGTTCCGGGAAGCCTATGGGATGGCGCATCGTCCGTCTGTCCACAAATATTTGCAACTTCTTCTCAGAAACTACACACAAGATCTCAATGAAATTTAAACACAACCTTCATCACCCATGGCATACCAAAGTTTGTTCATGACATTAGAAAAATCAGGCTCTAAGGGGGGTTGCCCCCCAGAACATGTATTTGCTTTCTTCTACATACACATACAATTCTCCAATGAAATATTACCACCATCTGTGATGTACTAAAGTTTGTTCATGACATTAAAAAAACAAATTGGGGTCGAGGAGGATTCCACGGCGGGGGGGGGTGCCCCCCCCCCAAATATGCATTTGCTTTCTTTTCTGAAACCACAAACACAATTTTTATGAAACTTCATTTCATACCTTTATTCCAACCTTTATTACCCGTGACATACTAAGGTTATGTTTTTGTTGGTTTTTTTTTATACATTTACGAGGCTCGTATGAGAGCTAACACACAAGGGGGGGGCAGGAGATGGGAGTACAAAACTGGGGAAGAGACACATAAGGAGATCTGTGGAAGGGAGATGGATGGGGTGGGGAACACGGAGAATACAAGATGGACATTACAGGGACTTTCAGGAAGGAAAGCAGGGAATTTCAAGGAGGTGGGTTGGGGTGGATTAACGGGGGAAGAAAAGACCGCGGTTTTGGATAGGGGACAATAAGAGGTAGTGGTGAACAGTTGTTTTGAAGGTCTGGAGGGAAGAATGGGATTGAAGAGAATGTGGGAGTTTATTCCAGAGGTGGGAAACTGGGGAATGAAAGAGTGAAGGTGAGCAGTGATTCTTGATTTTGGTAGTTTTACCAAAAGGGTGTTGCTGGCGGACCTTGAGCACCCTGCGGAAATATGGGGGGGACATATCGCAGACAAAGCAGGGGGGTGCGAAACCAGAGAGGAGTCGCAAGAAGACAGAAAGACCACCGAACTGCCTGCGGTGAGAGAGTGAGAGTCCCAAAGACTCAGCCTCATCGTGGGAAATACCAATGATCCGAAATGCCTTGGTTTCCACAGCGTGAAGCCGAGAAAGTTGAGAGGCAGGAGCACCAGCCAGGAGGGGACAGCAGTACTCCATCAGGATGTGGCCGCAAGCTTTGTTTGTGGTCAGGAGCTCAGGTGGGCCAAGGAAGGACTTTGCACGATGGAGGATTCCCAGTCAGTGACTGACTTTGGAGGCCAGGTTGAAAATGTGGCTTTCCCAGGAAAGATCACGGCAGATAGTGAGACCCAGAAGCTTGAATGAAAGGACTTCTTCCAGAGGATTGTTGAGAAAGTAGATAGGAGGGTCGTGGGGGGGGGGGGGTTCCAAATGGTCCTTTCGGAGAGACATAGTGAGAGTGTGAGATTTGTCACGATTGAAAGACATGTTCCTAGTGTTGGACCAGTTTGTGATTTTATTCAGATCTACAGTGAGCGAAGAAGCTGCTGCTAAAAGATGACAGATGGTACGGCAGAAGGTGGAATCATCAGCAAAGAGATAAAGAGGATTTTCCAGAGTCGGAGAGATCATTGATGAAAACCAGAAAAAGAACAGGGCCCAGAACGCTACCCTGAGGAACTCCAGCCTGGACAGGAGAGGATGAGAGAACTCCATTTAGGGCCATGCATTGGCTGCGACAGGAGAGGAAGTCTGCTCGGCATGAGTGGACATGGCCTTGGATACCATAGGAAGAGAGTTTGGTGAGCAGGGCAGGGTGCCAGACCGTGTCAAAAGCACGTGATATGTCGATGGATACGGCTCTGATTTCATGTCTGGCAATAAGTACCCCCATCCATTGTTGGGAGAACAGAAGCAGCCTATCCAGGGTCGAGTGACCTGGTCTGAAACTAAATTGATGATCGGAAATCAAGCCATTGGAGAAGAGGAAGGATTTCTCTGAAGAAATGCTTGATTCCATAACCTTGCTGATGATTGGTAGAAGGCTGATTGGTCTGTAGTTGCAGGGATCTGTTTTTGCACCTTTTTTGTGCAGGGCAGTAATGTTTGCTGATTTCCAAGCAGATGGCAGATGACCTTGAGCAAATGAGAGGGTGAATAGAACAGAGAGAGGGTGAGCAACAACAGAGGAGCAGGTTTTTAGGACACGTGGGCTGATGCCGTCTGGACCGGTTGCAGAATCTGAGTCGATGTTTCACAGCAAGCTCTCCACTTTGTCAGAAGAAAAAGACAGACTCAAGGGAAGTTGAATGCGACTGGGTTAGGTGGGTACAGAAAGCGATGGGTTTCAGACACAAGATTTTGATGCAAACACCGAGTTTAGGCATTCATCCTTTTCATGTACAGTATCAGCAATGCAACCATTTGAGGTAAGGGAGGGGATGGAGGGGGAGCATACACCGAAAACAGATTTGATTAGATGCCACGAGGATTTGAAGGAGCGAGAGAAGTTTGAGAGTTCAGACTTGAGATTCGAAAGATGTTTTCTGGCTCTCCTGAGGGTAGACACACATTTGTTCCGAGCTTTATGGAAGGAACTGAGATTACCCTCAGTCAGGTTTGCTTTCCATGAGGCAAAGGCAAGTTGTTTCAGGACAACTGCCTCACCACAAGCTTCAGTAAACCATGGGCGAGAGGAAGGGTAGGGCAATTGAAGACGAGAGGGGATAAATCTGTGCATGAGGGAGAGCAAGTTTCTTTGAAAGAATTTCCAGGACGAGGTGATGTTGGAGAAAGTAGTGATGGGTGAGAAAGTAGCAGTTTGTACATGGAATTAAAAGAAAATCCACAGGTATTTCCTTTCTTCTCCGTTATATATTTTGTGGGTCATCCATACCTACCAGTGGTTGCCTGGTTATCTTATGCAGCCGCTACCAGGTGAGCGCCTCGGGGTGTTGCCCCTAGATTTAATATCTGATGATTATTTGTCATCATTCCTGTAGGTCCAGCTATCACTGGTACAACTTTGGCATTCTTCAACTTCCAGGATCTTCTCACTTTTGACTGGAATTAAATTTCATTAAATCAAACTTTTTCCACCTATATGTACACATCGTAACCCACCACTTCCAAGTGAAAAACAAATTCTCCAAATTTCAGAAAATTAATTAAAAACACAAAGCTGGAATATATTGGTTGGATAAGTGTACACCCCCCTGATTTAATACTTGGTCGAAGCACCTTTGGCAACTACAGTTACGATTCTGTTGGGATAGGTCTCTACCAACTTAGCACAACCTGCTTGCGCAATATTTTCCCATTCTTCTGCCCAAAACTGTTCAATCTCAGTCAAGTTGCATGGGGTGCGATGATGGACAGCAATCTTCAAGTCATGTATTAGGCACTAATAGGAAATCTATGTATGGGGAATCATTTCATGTCATCAGATTTGACCTTGAATCGAAGGGTCAAGGTCAAACAGGCATAAAATTGAACAAAAACTGTGATATTGACCTTTATCTCATGACATTGACCTTGGATGATAATGACACCCTCTCCATTAGATTGGGCATAGCCAAAAATATCAGAATGCATACCAAGATCATTGGAATCGGCCTAGTATTACTTGATGTATGACAATATTGGTTTTAGCCGATATCGAAACAGCCATCTTGGATTTGGGTGGCGCCACCTACCACACCCACCACTGGCGCAACTTAATAACTGGGTTGCTGGATCTGCCAACCCTCCTCTACACCACTGGCACCCTTAAACATCTGCACCTTCCATGTTGAATAAAAGTCACCTAGCTCCTGGACTATAACACTTTGCAGATAATTATTCATTCCATGCGATGCTTTGCTGGAATCTCAATGTCACGTTGCTTAATTCAGCTTCACAACTCGTCAGAATGACGGAGCCAAATTATCTTCACCCAACGAAACTGACGTCATCAGAAACCCAGCGGAACTGACATCATCTGAAACCAGCGGAACTGACGTCATCAAACCCAGCAGAACTGACGTCATCAAACCCAGCAGAACTGACGTCATCAAACCCAGCAGAACTGACGTCATAAAAACTCATGAAAATACGCTGAATACATAAAATAAAATGTTACAACGCCCAATTAACAAAGACCCAGATAAGACCCTTTAGGCCCCTTAGACTCTGAAAGACCTTTTAGACCTGAAATGTATCAGGCAATGAAAGAAGTTTGAATGCACCATTCAAACTCTTTTATTGTGCTCCACACACAGAAACCTCAGAACCATTCATGAGCTCAGCCTCCTCATGCCGCCATGTTCCCGCCTCGCGATGACCGCACTTCCGGTTGATCTCATACATGAATACATAACATCTCCCCACTCCCATTAAGTGTGAAAATGCATGAAAGATGAACACAAGAGTAATGAAGACACTCGTAAATAATACAAAGATCATGAATATATGAGTAACGGCTACAAATCGAGGCGGATGGGCACCTTTGGAACTCTTGATGCTCGTCGGGGTGCAAGGCCGACAGACGCTGGTGGTGCTGCAACGGCGTTGTTGGGGTCAGCCTCAGGGAGTGGTGAAGTACCATCTGCAGCACCAACGTCGCTCTTCACAGGTTCAGGGAGTGGCTTTGTGAATTTGTGAAGATGACATCATTTGTGAAGATGACAGGATCACAAGACCGATACCGGACATGATGAAGGTGTCTCCAGACGACTCGATTGGCCTCGAGTTTGATCTTGTAGGACAACGGTCCCTCGTTTTTGTGAACCCTCCCCGGTAGCCAAGCCTTTCCGCGACCAAAGTTTTTCACAAACACCGGGTCCCTGATGTTTATAGAGCGCTGCACTGCATGTTTGTCATGATGAAGTGTCTGTTTCCACTGATTTTGATGCACGACCGATGCCACACCAGGTCTTAGACAATCCAGTCGTGTAAGCAAACGTCGTTTCATCAGCAGCTCAGCTGGTGTCACCCCCGTTGTGGTGTGGGGAGTGATTCTGTGAGTGAAAAGCAAACGTGATATTCTGGTCTGAAGGCGTCCACCGTGTATCTTATTTAGACCAGACTTGACGAAACTCACAGAGCTTTCGGAGAGTCCATTTGAAGCTTGATGTTGTGGGCTCACAAACTTGTGAATTACACCATTCAGGCGGGTGAATTCAGAGCTTGAGAAATAGGTTCCATTGTCAGTGACTATCATGCGTGGCAAACCATGAGTGGCAAATCACTGGCGCAGTTTCTCTATTGTCGCGTGTGAGGTTGCTGTATGTGTTACAAAGGCATCAATCCATTTAGTGTGAGCATCCATAACAAAAAGAATCATACGGCCATCGATGGGTCCAGCATAGTCAAGATGAATCCTCTGCCATGGTTCAGTGGGCCATTCCCAGGGATGCAGTGGCGCCTTTGCAGGGGCGTTTCGACTGCTTTGGCACGGATAACAATGTTTCACATGCTGTTCTATGTCAGAGTCAAGGTGAGGCCACCGGACATAGTTTCGTGCCAGTGATTTCATTCTTACAATGCCTGGATGACAATCGTGAAGCTGATCCAAAATCTTTGTGCGCATGTTTGGGGGAATGACCACTCGGCATCCCCACAGCAAGCAGCCATTCTCGACACTTCGTCCATTCTGCCTGGCCTTGTACGAATACAATTCAGGGTCAGCATCGTGTCAAAGGCCCCACCCTTGCCCAATAGCATGAATGACCTTTGAAAGAAGTGGGTCATGCCTGGTGTAGGTCCGTATCTGGTTGGCATCGATTGTGTTGTTATTCAAAAATTCCATCAGAGATATCACACTGCCAGGTGCGGGGGGGGGGGGGGGTTAAACACTGTGTCTGGAAGTGGCAGGCGACTCATGGCATCTGCATTTGAAATTGTGGAGCCAGGTCTGTACGTAATGTCGTAATCATATGCCGAGAGTGAAAGTGACCAGCGTATGATCCGAGGCGGTAAGACCTCTGAGACAGCTTTTGTTGGACCAAACAAACTAATCAGTGGTTTGTGGTCTGTGTGAATCGTGAAATGTCGACCGAAGACGTACTGGTGAAATGTCTTAACTTCGAATACAATGCCAAGTCCTTTGTCCAGCTGACTGTAGTTCTCCTCAGCTGGTGACAGTGTATGAGATGTGAATGCGATTGGTCTCTCTGTGCGATCTGGCATGATGTGTGACAAAACAGCACCAAACCCGTACTGACTCGCATCACACGACAGAACCATGTCTTTGTCTGGGTCGTAGTGAACTAGCAGATTTGAAGATTGCAGCATATCTTTTGACTTCTGGAAGACTGATTACACTGGAATGTCCCATTTCCAGCTGACGCCTTTTTTAACAGGCAATACAGTGGGCCAAGCATGGTAGCAATGTTTGGGATACACCTGCTGTAGTACTGCAGCATGCCAATGTAAGCCTTGAGTTCAGAAATGTTGGTCGGAGCTGGAGCGTCTTTAATTGCTCTGATCTTCTCTTCAGTGGGATGTAAGCCTTCGGCATCGATATGATGACCCAAATAGGTCACAGACGGAACCATGAACTCGCACTTGTCTCTCGCAGGCGTAGTCCGGAGTCGGAGATAATGCGTACGTTTGAGGTTGTCATGATGATGAAGCTCTGAGCGGCCAGTGACTAGGATGTCATCTTGGTAAACAACAGTGTGTGGTTCAGCAGCGAACAGGCTATCCATACAACGTTGGAGATTCCTGGTGCAGATTTGACACCAAAACTCAGGCGGTTGTATCTGTAGAGTCCCTGATGCGTGTTGATTAGGGTGTTTCACAAAATTTATTTTCACAAAATTTTGCCAGATCGCTTTTTGTCTTGTTCCAATTGGCATTGTAAGAATCTGTACCAAAAATGGAGTAAATTGTTGCACATTTAGGGGTGGCACACTTTTTTCACAATGTTGATGTTTTTTTCTATTTTCAGGAATAATGGCATCAAGAAAGAAATGTAACTTGCTCGAGAAGCCCCCTCTATCTTCCATTTTAGGAGCTCGCCTTCCCTCAAAGGAGCAAGTGCTACTCCACCTCCTCAATCATATTGAAGAGGGGAAGGCATTATCAAAGGCCACAACAGCAACAATGGATGAAGTAAAGAAGATATGGGAGAGAGCCAGTTTACCGACAATGACGGATGTCAATCTTCGAAAAAAGATCAAGAAGCTGTATGCGGAGTACAAGAAACTAATAAAAGAGAAAAACAGAGAGATGGATGGAGCTCTTTTACGTCGTGAAACTTGGCTAGGGGATCTTCAGGACCTCTTCGATATTGCTGCAGCAAACATATTCGACCTGAAGATCCCCGAAGAAGACATATAATTTCTAAGGCGCCAAAGAGAAGACCGGATGTCATGCTCTTTTGGATGTGTAGACAAGGTTCAGCAAGGGAAGGATAAGAGAAAGAGGGCAAGAGAAGCTGAGAGAAATGCAAGAGCTGAACACAGTGCAGAAACAATGGCAAAACAGAAGTGTATCCGAGGTACTCACACGCTATCTCGATTGAGAGAAGAAGTTGGACAAGATTCATCAACAGCCTCTGAAGATGGTTCAGACGAACAGTTCGCTTACAGGGCAACGCCTGCCAAGCTCAGCCATATCTCACATGCAGGATTAAAGAAGCGAGGCTCATCTGAAGTACTTGTTGCTTCATTGACAACAACATGGGACAGAGAGGGTCTATCCAATCGTCAGGCTGCTGCATCCTTCATAGTGACAGCAAAGAGCTTGGGACATGATGTTAGCAATTACTCAGTAAGTTCCGCAACTGTCCATAGAGCTTAGGTTGAGCAATAAAAATTGTGAAAAAGTGTGCCACCCTTTACTGGTGTCCTCTTGGCTCAATTTTTGTTACAGATGTTCAAAATGTCAAGAGGAACAAGGCAAAATGTGATCTGGCAAAATTTGGAAAACTTTTACTAATACCATTATATTGTGAACCACCCTAGTGTTGATGTTGAGATACTCTTTGGAATCCTCATCCAGAACGACTTGTAGGTAGCCCAATCTCATGTCAAGCTTGGTGAAGCATTGTCCTCCGCTCAGTTTTGCGTATAAGTCATCGATCCTTGGTATGGGATATTTGTCCAAGGTGGAACATTTGTTGATCGACATTTTGTAATCCCCTCAAAGTCGTATCGATTTGTCTGCCTTCACAACAGGAACAACTGGAGCAGCCCAATTTGAGTACTGAACTGACTCAATGATACCTAACTTTTCCAGTCTGGCTAATTCTGCATCAACCTTCTCTTGCAATGCAAGAGGAACTGGGCGTGCTTTGCAGAAAATTGGCTTCACATCTTCCTCAACATTGAGTTTGGCAGTGAAACCCTCCAATGTCCCGAGTTCATCCTTGAAGACGTCCGGGTATCTCACGAGAAGGTGCTGTAGTACGGTTGGTGGCTTGGAAGCCTGCAGTCGATGGATGTGTTCCCAATTGAGTTTGACATCGAACCAGTTTTGTCCAAGAAGTGTGGGTCCATCCACAGGGACGATAAGCAGTTGTAATTGGTGAGTGTTATTGCCATAGGTTACTGTGACATCACATGACCCACAGGCTTGTATTGACTCACCGGTATATGTCATGAGTCGGATCGGGGACCAACGGAGGCTGGGTTCGGGTTGTTCAGAATTCCCCCGCAGGTTACGGAAAGCTGCTTCACTCATGAGTAAGATGGCAGCACCCGTGTCTACCTCCATTTCCACGGTCCGTCCGTCTATATCTACGATAACCAGTATAGGAGTAGACTGTTTGCCAAACTTTGTGTGGAAAAGGTCATACGACTCAACACTGCAGCAGTTAAGGCTGTCTCCATCAGTCATGTCTTCCTGGTTATGCTCTGAGTCAAGGAGGTGGGTTTTGCATTCGTCTCCTTGCCCTCCGTTTTTGAGACAAGCACGCAGAGGCAATATGACCCATCTTGTGGCAGTAGTTGCAAGCGGAATTCTTGAAATGGCACGTAGTGGGAGAATGCTCACTGTTGCAGCGGAAACAGCATTTACCTGCACCAGCCACCAAGCAGTTTCCAGGCGTTTTGGCATCGGATTTTCTGGTTGGATGTTGTTGCACGCGATTGACAGATGACAGGTCAGCTCGAGGCTGGTATGTGATGGAGCAAGCAATATCTGCAGCATTTTTGTCTGCACACTCCATTGCGATAGCGATGTCCTGAGCACTGGAAAATGTCAGGGTCCATTCAGCAAGTAGGCGCCGGCGAATTCGATCTTACTCCACTCCTACCACGAGCAAGTCCCTTAGCATGTCGTCGCATGTAGCACCAAACTGGCAATGCTGGGCAAGGTGTTTCAGGTGAGCAATGAATGCTGAAATGGACTGTGTCGAGGTTTGGCGCCACATGTAGAAATTCAATCGACTCACAATGACTGAGGGTGTGGGTTCGCAGTGTTCCTTCATAGCTGCCACAAACTCAGCGTGTGCTAAATCCATCGTGGTCCTGGGCATGGCGAGATTCTTCAGAATCGTAAACGACTCGCTGCCGCAAACCGACATCAGGATCGCTTTCTTCCTGGCATCATCCTCTATGCCGTTAGCTTGGTAGTACGACTGTCGATGCTCAATGTACGCCTCGGAGCTTGCTTCGTGCAGGTTGAACTCGTCAATACGGCTGAAGGACATGGTGATCGAGCAGCGTATGCAGGGAAATAACGAGTTGGTAGGCCAACAGCTAACTGCAACAACTCCGCTTACTTTCCATGTGCTCACCGGAATCCCATCCTCGTCGCCATGTAATGTATGAGGCAGGGAAAGCAGTTTGAATGCACCAACAATCTTTTATTGTGCTCCACACACAGAAACCTCAGAACCATCCATGAGCCCAGCCTCCTCATGCCGCCATGTTCCCGCCTCGCGATGACCGCACTTCCAGTTGATGTCATACATGAATACATGACAAGACCTTTTCTTCCCTTCGACCTTTTCGATATTTCAACCCATTAGACCTTCTTTAGACGCCTCAGACCCCTTTAGACCCAATTACTTCAATTGGAAAATACCCTGTAGATCTTTATACCCCATTTAGACCTCTTCGACCTTGAGATATCTGAAGACATCAAAACCAAAAGGTGGACAAGAAACGTATCAAAAGTCACCATACGGGATTTCCAATGACTTGGTTCATCTCGACAGATCAGATCAGAGTTGAGGCGCACATGGCGTCACCACGTCCAGCTGTGGATCCCAAAAAAGCATTTTTGGGGAGTGCTTTTATTCGGTAATAAACAAAATTGTCCAAGTAACGGTGAAAGATCTCATCCCAGATTTTGGGCAAACGGCTCTCATCGTTTCATCATTGGAACAACTCGTGGACTCTTCGTGCAGGGTTCATATCCTGAAACCGCTTCATTTTGAGGACTTCTCCAGGTGTTTGCATCACCATCAGGGCAAGAGCTGGAAGGCGGGAAAATGACTATCAATGTTAAACACCATCGATGAGATTGTGGTTTGAAGAACTCTGCGATTGTTGATTAAAATTTTATAAATCACTGGGATCATGTGACCATCTTACAGATCATTTGAGACCTGTGTTTATTGGTGTTTTCGCGCGTTAATTTTAATGCTCGTACCAAGTAATCTAAACATTACACATTTTGAATCGATTTCCTCTTAACCTACTCACGAAGTTGTAATGTACTCAAGAGACAGGGAGGAAGGCTCTGAAGTGGGAACAACAGGTTTAATCCGAACACGGGCACAACACAACACAGCACAGCACAGCACAGCATCGGGACATGGGTGGGTCACATGACTCTGCTAAACCACACCCCGGTGCTCCCATGTATTCAAGCATAATCATAAACGACTGGTACATCTCATCTCCCCCCCCCCTTTTTTATTTTATTTTACAAATCAAGATGCTCAAGAGGCTTACAGACACGAGCTGATCTTCTAAGGGCGAGTGGAGGGCTGTCCTTGCTTGCGACTGCTGTGGGTTTCTCAATAAGGGGTACACAGGGTCAGGAAGGAGTTCAGGTACATTGACAGGTGAAAAGCTTTCATGGGAAAACACCTCAGGTTCAAACGCAGGTGGTGTTAATACAGCAGTGGGTGACAAAGGCACTTGAGCCGGTCAATGTTGGGCTCCCCATGACATAACCTGAGTTGGTCAACATGTTTACCATGCATCTACCATCACATAACTTCACAAGAAACATCATTTCACTAATGTTATCAATAATGATGCCAGATAACCACTTGGTTCCACATCCGGAGTTCAACACGTACACAGGATCATTGATCTGCAAGTTGTAGTATATAGATGTTTGGTCATGATTACGTTCCTGTTGATACTTGTTATTCTCGACCTGGACCATTATGTCCGGGTGCACTAATGATAACCGTGTTGTTTGTTACTTTTCACGACCCATCAGAAGCTTGGCAGGTGAGCGACCGGTGGTTTGACGTGGTCTGGTGCGATAGTTGAGCATCACACGAGCGAGACGAGATTGAATGGAGCATTCCTTGACGTGGCTTAGACCATTCTTGATGATCTGAACAGCACGTTCGGCTTGACCATTACTGGCAGGTTTGTAAGTTACAGATGTGTAGTGCTTATTGCCATTCATTTTACAAAAGTTCTGAAACTCTGAACTCGTGAATGACAATCCATTATCTGATACAATGGAGTTTGGAAGACCATGTTGCGCAAACATGGTACGTAGAGCTTCAATTGTTACAGTAGAGGATGAGGATGGCACCACGAGAGCTTCAATCCATTTGGAGTGGGCATCAACTACGATAAGGAAAAGTTTCCCTTGAAATGGACCAGCATGGTCGATGTGTTGTTTGGACCATGGCTTTGATGGTCATGACCGCATGGCCAATGGAGACTGTGGCGGTGTCTTAGCATGGACTTGATAAGTGTAACAATGGCGTGCACTGGACTCCTTGTCACTGTCAAAACCAGACCACTAAACATGGGCTCGAGCAATAGCGTTCGTGGTGACTAGGCCTGGATGAGCATTGTGGAGTTCACTGATAATTTTCCCGTGGAGTTTAGGCAGAATTATCACTCTGCGACCCCAAAGCAGGCAGTCTGCATCAATAGAGAGCCCATCCTTCTGGATGAGGTATGGTTTTACCCCTTCCGGTAGTGATGCCCAATCACATGACGTAACACAGCGTTTAATATGTGACAAATCTGGGTTGCTGTTGAGAGCACAAGCAATCTGCTTAGCGGTTACGGGCGCCTCATCGTGAATGACGTTAGCCATGAGATGAATGACATCGCCAGATTGTGGAGGTTCTGGGATGGTTACAAGAAACGACTGAGTGCATCAGCACAGTACATTTCCTTACCCGGATGGTAAACCAATGAATGGTAATATCTCAATGGTAATATGTCTTCTAAAAACCTATTGGTGCATCTTTAAGGCGCCCCAGACACACGCTAACGCCTATCGTTTTACTTGGGCAGAGCGATGTTCAGTGTCAGATCAGGTTCGTGATGCAGACGTGACAGGCTGGAGATTACCAGTTGCATTTGTTTGCAACAACACAAACCCAATGCCATATGAAGAGCAATCACAACTGAGAATAAGTTCCTTGGATGGGTCGTAATGGACAAGTAACGGTGAGGAAGACAGCATGGTTTTAGTGGCCTTGAACACTCTTGTTTTGGCAGCTTCCCATTTCCAGGCAACGTCTTCCATGAGGAGAAGATGCAGAGGCTCGACGGTTGTGCTTCGTTGAGGCAGGAAATTACCAAAGTAGGTCAACATACCCAGGAATGCACGAAGTTCTGAAATGTTTTGTGGCATCGGTGCATTCGCAATTGCTTCAGCTTTGCTCGGAGAGGGCGAAATGCCTTGACAGGAGATTTGATGACCCAGGTATTCACTTCTCGTGTCATAAAGGTACACTTCTCACGCCTTTGGCATAACCCAGCTTGTGACAGCTGATTGAAGACTTCGTTTAGGTTCTTGTGGTGTTCATGTTGTGACTTGCCAGTCACTAGTATGTCTTCCTGAAATACGACTGTCTTTGGCACCGTTTTCAATAATGTCTCCATCTTGCATTGGAAGATTGGTGCAGCAGAGCGTATGCCAAATGGGAATCTGTTGTACATGTCGAGTCCTCGATGAGTGTTGATGCATGTATAGGGCTTGGAATCATCATCCAGTTCTATTTGAGCATTGGCATTGGTCAAGTCAAGCTTCGTGAATGTCTGGCCACCCACGAGAGTGGTGAACAGGTCATCTGCTTTGGGCAAAGGGTAGCCATCCAGCTTTGAATAGCGGTTGATTGTCATTTTGTAGTCCCCACAAATGTGCACTGTTCTATCTGGTTTGAGTGTTGGAATGATAGGTGCTGCCCAGTCGGAGTAGTCGACTGGTGAGATGATGCCCTCACACTGCATGCAGTCAAGCTCACATATGATCATTGATCGCATCATGTGGGGCACAGGTCTAGCCTTATGGAACAATGGCTGAGCATCTGCAGAAACATGAATCCTCACTTTGGGTCCTGCAAAGGTGCCAACACCATCGCTGAACAGGCCAGGGTACTTGTTGAGCACGGTATCGTATCCAGCATCAGAGATGGAGACTCTGTTTACGTCACTCCAATTAAGTCTGATTATTTGAAACCAATCTCGGCCAAAGAGGGTCGGTGCTTCTCCACACACTATCAGTAGTGGTAGGATATGAGTGCTGTTTCCATATCCTGCAGTTACGTTAGCTGAGCCAACTACAGGAACCACCTCCTTGGTGTATGCTCTCAAGTCAGTAGGTACAGGCTGGAGTGCAGGAGCCTTTCTCGGAGGGTAGATGGAGGTGAACTTGCTCTCGCTCATAATTGATCTGGAAGCGCCGGTATCAACTTCCGTCCTCATCGGGATCTTATCAATTGTTACATCAACTATAACTGGAGCATCGGAGCTCCTTGTTCCAACAGAGAAAACCTCACGAAGTTCCTCACTTGACTCTCAGCTGCAGGCTGTGCTTTGTGACCTATCGTCCACTGCATCAGGGTCACCCCAATGTGATAAGCAGGAGACAAGTTCTTCGACTTGGATCGAGAACGACACTTCAAGTGTCCCCACTTCCCACAGTTGTCACAGGTATAATTCCTATACCGACATTGGAAAACTTGATGATTTCCACCACAACGCCAACAAGTTACCCAAACCTTCCCAGGAGATTCAGAAATGTCAGGAGGCGGAGGTGAATTTGGTGGCTTGCTAAAGGCCCGGTCACACCTTGACGTTTTAGCCAGCGATGGCAACGTGTTAAAATGTATGTAAAACGCTGGCTTACGTTGAACTTTTGATGTTTTTTTTTAAAGATTCGGACGTATTCATAGCGACTTGGTCTTATGTGTAACGCATTGGTAACTACACAGAACGTTTCGTTGTGTTATAGATAACTTATACCAACGAATGCTGAACCTGTTGTCGGCCTACACAACCGATGCCCAACGATAGTCTAACTCAGGCATAGCGCGTTGCACGCATCGCCGACGATGTCGTGACGTAGCCTATTAAAAGGCTGACGCACAACGATTCGAATCATAACTGCCGTAGAAATGGAAGGGTCAAAATCGCGGTCACACCTTGGCGATCTTGCCAGCGTATGCCGACGTAACAAAAAGTGTGTCTAAAACGTTGGGGCACGTCGAATACGGTATGGGTAAGTTTGGTATGCGTGAGTACAACGCTAAATACGCTATCATAAGTCGTAGTAAGTAGAGTACGTCGTAAAATTTTGAACATGTTCAAAATTTTACGACGTACTCGGCGTATGACACACGTTCGCATGCAATGGGGATACGTTTTACACACGATATGTGGACGCTTACACACGTCCACAAAGGCTACTTATAAGCTACTCATAAGTCGAAACACGTCGCGGTAATGTCTTTTTTACGCGAAACTTATTTCTAACTTGTGTTTGACGTGCTTTGAACCAATTCTTTACGTAGTCCCAACACACATCGACGTATGTAGACGTATTCCAATGACGTCTTCCGGTCGACAAAAAAAAAAAAATGAACGTGTTTCTCGCTTACAACTGCCATATAAAGACGTGTTCCCAGCGGTTTTGGGAATTGGTATATAAAAATGCTGTTCATAAAAGGGGAACCCAACAGTGTTTTCGAGTCCTTTTTGAGTTGATGTCCATGTCAGCAGTAACAGTATCAGTATCAGTATCAGTGTTAGTATTAGTATTAGTAGTAGTTTGTTCATGTTGGCAGTAGTAGATGGGTGTGAGGGGGAGGGTGTGGGTTATGATGGATCGTCCTTGCGTCCGTGTGTCCACGGGTAGGTTCATAGGCTGCCACTCAACGATTTAAATGGCTGCATCTCCACTATTGAAAGTAGACGCTTGCGCTCAACAATTGGATTTTTTTTACACTCAACGACTTTGAAATGGTACCACTCAGCTAGTTTCATTGTTTACAATGAACGATTTAAATTGCTGTCACTCGCCTTTATTTTTTATTTTTTATTTATTTTTTTTTTGACGCTGGGGTTTGGAAATTTGAAGCGTTTCTTCTGAACGTGTTAAAACGCTCAAACTCGACTATTTTAAATAGACGCTGCCGATGGACAATTGGAATCATAGCCAAGCTAGACATCGAAGTGTGAACATCCTCGTCATGCCGAAGAAAAGTTTGAAGAATGCTGCAAATAAGTGTCCTGGCCGTGGCCGTGGACGCTGACGCAAGGACGATCCATTATACCGACGTCTTTCAGCCTATGAGTAACTTAAAAGTAACGTCTGTCGACGTGTGGCAACGATCGCGTAACGTGCCAACAACACGTTAATCATAGGTTAGAAATAAGTTTCGGGTACGCTAAACATTACCTCGGCATGTCTCAACTTATGATTAACTTACAAGTAGCATGTGTTGACGTCTGTCAACGATCGCAGACCGTGCCTACAACTTGTGGCCAGCGTAGCGGAACGTGTGAGTCATACGCCGGCATACGTCGTGAAATTTCAAGCATGAAAAAATTTGAGGACAACCGAAAAGTACAACGTTTAAAGCCAACGTACAACGACTTATGGCAACGTACTACGACGTATGCCAGCGTGCTCTTAATGTTATCAAAACTTACCCATAACGTATTCAACGTTTGCCAGCGTTTTAGAAAAAAAATTCAAAAATCGGCATACGTTGGCTAAAACGTCAAGGTGTGACCGGGCCTTAAAACACTTTTGCTGGTAGCCAAAGGATAGCTTGTTAACCGATGGGTCCTGCTGGATAACTTTTGACTTGTTAGAGACCACACGCAGGCTCTCGGCAGTTTGCTTACACGCAGTGGCTATTTCCATGACTTTAGCCAAATTGTGGTCGGATTCAGTTAGGGGTTTCCGCAGAATTGAGTCGTCATTGATGCCGATTATAAAGAAATCATGAAACATCTCTTCGAGTTTATCTGTAAACTCACAATGTTCAGTGAGTCGGCGTAAATCAGCCACGAACTCAGATGCTGACTGACCATCTTGACGGTGGTGGGTATAAAATTTATATCTCGAGTTGATCTTACCTAGTTTGGGGTGATAATGTCTTTTCATGAGATTGACGAGCTCTTCCTATGACTTGTCAGAAGGTTTGGCTGGGGCAACAAGATCTTTGATGAGGCTGTACTTCGGGGCTCCGCATACAGTCAGTAATACAGCTCGCCGCCTTTCAGCGTCCTCATCGGTGTCCATCTTGTTTTCCACGAAGTGCTGCTTCAGACGATCTGCATAGTCTTCCCAATCATCCCCCACTGCGCATTCTTGCAATATGCCGATGCACGAAGACATCCTCGTCGCCACTTGAATGGACTCGATAGACGAGGATGAAGGCTCTGACGTGGAAACAACAGGTTTAATCCAAACATGGGCACAGCACAGCATGGAACATGGGTGGGTCCTGTAACTCTCCTTCACCACGACCCGGTGCATCGATGTACGCATGCATAATCATAAACAACTGATACATCTCAGTAGTCAAATCCACACGTGCGCAACACAGTTTAATACGTACTTGGTTCAAATATCGTGAGATGTGAAGGGAGATCTTGTCTGAATCTCCTCATAAACCAAAAGAGCGGAGCTGGGCATTCAATGCCATCACGTAAGACTCGATGAATGATAAGCAGGCTTCAATGGCATTAAATAGCTCCAACGTACAAAAATGTGTCACGTGATTGCTTTGAAAGCCTTCAGTTTAGTTTTTCTCCCCTACTTGGTTGTTGTCTGTTAAACGGGCAGAGGGGAAATGGAATGGACCCCAGTTGCACCACTGCAGCGATATAACGACATACATTCATCTCAGCAGATTTTTAAGTCATTTCAGGATAAATCCTTCCTTTCTTCAGGCTGTGCATCCATGCAAAAAAAAAATTCTTGGGCAAACCACATTTCGAAGTTGGTCTCCAAAGCCAGTCGCTGACTGGGCATCCTCCGTCATACAAAGTCCTTCCTTGACATACCTGAACTATCCACCTGCGAGGCCTTCATCCGCAGCTTCATAGAGTCCTGCTCTCTCCTCCTCGCTGGCTCCCCTGCCTCATGTCTTGCTCAGCTTGATGCTGTGGAAACCAAGGCTCACACCCTCTGCTCTGTCCATGATTTGACACACCCTCTGCTCGAAGCACAGAGCACGACAATAGGAGCAAAACAAAGCACGAGAAAGAACAAAGTCGAGAGAATAAGGCAAGCTTCTGGGTCTCACTATCTGCCATGACCTTTCCTTGGAAAGCCACATTTCAAACCTCGCCTCCAAAGCCAGTCGCCGACTGGGAATCCTCCATCGTGCAAGGTTCTTCCTCGGCCCACCTGAGCTCCTGACCACTTACAAAGCTTTTGTCCGCAGCCTGATGGAGTACTGCTCTCCCCTCTGGGCTGGTGCTCCTGCCTCCCACCTTTCTCGGCTTCACGCTGTAGAAACAAAGGCATTTCGGATCATTGGCGTCTCCCACAATGAGGCTGAGTCTTTGGGCCTCTCACTCAATCACCGCAGGTTGGTCAGTGGTCTTTCTGTCTTCTACCGTCTCCGCTCCAGCCTCACCCCCCTGCTCTCTCTCTCTCTCTCTCACTCTCTGCGATTTGTCCCCACCACATTTCCGTAGGGCGCTCAAGGTCCGCCAACAACCCCCTTCTGGTAAAACTACCAAAATCAAGAATCACTGCTCACCTTCACTCTTTCATTCCTCTTTTTTTCCCGCCTTTGGAAGAAACTCCCTCACTCTATTCATTCCCATTCTTCCCTCCAGGCCTTCAAAACAGCTGTTCACCACCACCTCTTATCATCCCCCATCCAAATCCTCGATCTTTTCTACCCCCGATAATCCACCCCAAACCCACCTCCTTCAAATTCCCTGCTTTCCTTCCTGAAAGTCCCTGTAATGTCCATCTTGTATTCCCCATGTTCCCCGCCCCATCCCTCTCCCTTCCACAGATCTCCTAATGTCTCTCTTCCTCACTGTTTTGTCCTTCCCACTCCCTCCCTCCCGTCTCATGCCCCCCTTGTCTCATGCCCCCCTTGATGTGTGTTGTGTGTTAGCTCTCATACGAGCCTCGACAAGGTATACAAAAAAAATAGCAAGTTTATCCGTTAATTTAATTAAATTGGAGCACAAAACAGAGAAGCTCAGTAGATATCTGTTAGTCAACAAACGGTTGATGAGAGGACATCAAGGCAGACGCAAAATTGTATCCAGCATCAGAGAAGGTGCCACTCACCTCTGCACAGGTAGCTATCTGTCTGGCAGGTGGACCACTAGTTTAATATTATGTGTATCGCTTTCGAAAGACATTCAAGTGGCACCATTTCAGCCTTGTTTTCCTCGTTGCAATAATCCACCCATTGATTGAATGTTCTCAAACAATTCAATGTGATGTATCTCTTTTTCCAATTCATTATTCATTTTTAACATGATGAGAAGCATTTTCATCAAGATACATGTCTGTGTCCTGGATTTGCTCCAGCAACGTATTTGGCATGGGGCATTATTGTTTGACAACGTGGCCTTTGATAAATCATTTTAATAATAAACAATGCATTCCGGCATTGCTTCCACTGGGCTTTTAGGAGTCTTTTAAAACGTCTGCTGAAAAAATGTAACAAGTGACACATTCATACTGCAACATTGAGTTTCACCATGTTGAGTGCACCTTAACCAGGACTCCGGGACGGCTTGACCTTGCATGATGAGAATCACAAGGAGGTTTTACCCGACCACAGTGTGAGTTAGTGCTTGAATTTACTCTTGATGAATGGTGAGGCTAAACATTAACTTAACGTCAGATTGACTTGGACACACTAGAATAACCACTGCCCGAGGAGCCAACTCATCTGTTCCATTGATTATTTATCAATCGCATGCTGATATATCAAGTGCATATTGGAAGGGTTAAGGATACTCTGCAATTTGTATTTAACTGGACTCTGTGGAATAATGGTGAGATAGTGCGCCCTGAGTCTGGTGGGTCGGCGGTTCGATTCTGACCCTGGCCGAGTCGTAGTGTGGATTTTAGATGCGGTATGTGCTGCTTCCTTACTTGACGCTCAGCATTTAAAGGATAGTGCACGGATAAACCCCATTACTTGGCATCCATGGGGAGGAGGTCATCCCTCCTTTATTGCCCCACTGAATGCAAAGAGTCATAACGATGGTGTCTGGTATGCAGTGGCCCATGAAGTTGGATCACTCCCCCACCAGCAGTGACCAGTAGTAAGACAATGACTGAAACATTCATTGTCTAACCAGAGACTGAAATTGCGCAAGAGCTTCCTTGCTCAATCAAGATGCAACAACACAACCTATCAATTCCACATTTTAGGATGCATGGCTGTAAATGTGGAGCACATCGTTAAAATGCAGCAACAACTGGCCAAACATCTACCAACTCGAGTGGACCAACCAACTGCCTTGGCGAATGTGTCGGTGTCCAACCATCTACACACACTGGGGTCGGTGGTTGCAAAGTGGTAACGCACCGCCGGAGATACACGACCAACTCGACCACTTGTGGTGGTAATGCTGTGCCCCAAACGATGCAGCACCTGCTATGATGTCTGTTACTCGATGAGGAATGCTCCACTTGATCAAGCACACTTTAATCGTTGCGCTCAAGCATATGTTCAAAAGTTGAAAGTAATAGTATAAGGACATGAGAAGTTGAATATTATCATCTTTGTAAACTTTATGTGGAAAGAATTGTTCCTTCTGCCACCGAAGGTGAAGGAGATGATGTTATCACCCCTTTCTGTTGGGTTGCCGAAATAGGTGTTGGGTCGCTGAAATAGGTGTTGGGTCGCCGAAATAGGTGTTGGGTCGCCGAAATAGGTGACCCTTATTGTCAGTAATTCTGTCTGTTTGTTTGGATATTTGTTCGTTTGTCATCAGCATAATTGGTAGTAAACGTGAGCGGATTTTGACCAAACTCGGGTGGTAGGTACATCTTATGACCTAGTGCTTTGGAAATTGTGATGGTTGCTAGGGGCGCTTTGGTTCCCTAGCAACAACCGAAAAACCATCAAAATCGGTACCGTTCACGCAAAATCAATTCCGAAAGCCATTATCCCAAGTAGGGTTATGAAATTTGGCAGGAATGGTCTAGAGGTGATGCTATATCAAATATATTCCGATTTTTTGTGATATATGGAATACTTTACCCACAGCGCCCCCTACAATTAGGGTATGCGCGAAAATTGGCGAAAATTGAAGGCCCCCTAGCGACCAGGTGAGTGCATCGATATGAATAAAACTTTTCAGGTTCATGGTACTCAATGAGTAGTGTAGCCAAATGCTACTACTCCGAGGGTTATGGTCGGATGGTCATGAAAATTCACACTAATCGTCTAGAATACATTGTCCACAAACGATCGAGCCGGATTTTCGATTTAGATCTTTGTTCACCCACAGCACCCCCTCGAACTTTGGGGATTTCCGATTTCAAACCGCATTTTCGGTACTTTTCATTCAAATGGATACCGAGTAGTTATCAGTAGATGGAACTGGATGAGATTTGATATGCATAATCTTAAGGTGATTCCCTATCCGCTATATGACATCCATTTTGCTCTATATCTTATAGTTTCCATGCTCGGCGACCCATCGCCGCCTACCAGCTTGTCTGTTTGTTTGTTTGTCTGTGTATGGGATATCTCAAAAAAGTTGCAGACGGTTCTGGATGAACTTTTGTGGACATGTTGGGTGTGTGACAAGGAAGAATTGATTCAATTTTGGTGACAATCCGGATCCGGATCCGAATCTGATAATTTCTTAAGTGATTCTCCACCAGTGAGAGACAGGGCTAAACCAATATATATCACGATAACTCAAAACGTTTTGGACAGATTGGGACGAAACTTGGTGGACAGGTTGAGTGTGTGACCACGATAAATTGCTTCGATTTTGGTGAAGATTTGGATCCAACTACTGGAATTTTTAAATGTGAATCTTCACCATTGAGAGATGGGGCTCAAAAACGATATATCGCATGATATTTCAATAATGTATTGGGCCCGACATGTTCTCATGTATCAGGCATTACGTGGCGGAGGTATGCGCTCTACCAAGTGCCCTTCTAGTTGTGGATAGAATGGGAGGAGTGAAGCAAGGGGGTCTGTGAAATTGGATGTAGTAGTGGGATAACATGTACCCTTTGGGGCGAATAGCGCAGAGAAGGGATGGTCTGAAAAGGTACATCAAAGACAGGACGTCAACAAAACATATGGGAAAAATAAATGATCTAAGGTCAGATGGGTGAGAGTTGCATCAACACAGATGACACGTTGAAGGTGGAGATTCGCCAACATTCAGTTATATTCTCTGTATGGTCATTACCATAATTCAAACATATTTGAAAACATCACCATGTCCTCCGAGACAACCTCTGCCTACCCACCGACCAGAGGACGTTTTCATTCAGATAATTTTGGACCGAACATAAACAATGTGCTGGAGCACCATCCTGGTGCAGAACCACTGTGGTACCAATTCCCAGTCAAACAAGTTCTGGAATCCGAAACTGCTGTAGCATTAGCAGGTGAGCTTCCCCATTGACAAACCCAGTGAAGAAGTAGGAGCCAATTAATTGCTCAGACGAGACTATACAGCCCACATCATAACACGGGGAGGGTGATGTTGAACTTCTTCAAAATAATGAGGATTTTCTTTTTATTTGCCCAAAGATACACAAAGAAGAACTTTCAAAATATACTGATCCCTCACTTTGTGGCCACCCTGTGGAGTGCACATCCTTACAGATTGTTCACAGTTTACCCAATTCAATTCTGATTTAGCTTCCATTTTTTTTTCCTTCCTTCCAAGTTTAAACAGCCAACTCTCACTGTTGCCGGTCTACCTCCCAAACATGGAGTTGAACGTGTCGTGAAACAAATTCTTCATTTGGATATGTCCTTCCCTGTTGACCACGCAATGTCTTTGAGTTTTCAAAAATTATTTAATGATTTTGATTTTTCAGCTTCTCCCTGCATTGAACTATTTACTTAGTTATTCTTAGGGATTTCAGTTATTGAGACAGCCTGAAATTCATAGCTTCATTTTGTCTGTTTGGTCAGATCTGATGCTGCACGCATGCATTTGTTCAGACCTTTAACAATTGGGCCTTCGCATGAGGCAGCTCCAAGACTGACCGGTACCACACACTATTCTCGCTAACCATGATTTTGTCTTTCTTGTCCAAAGGTAAGCAATGTGATGGTGAAAGCCCCCCAGTCTTGCTCGGCCGCTCTTTGACTTAGGTCTTGCAAACGGCCCATTTGCAACTGATTCCTTCAGCTTTCCGACCCCTGCCTGCGGGGTTGTGACTCATCGGGCTGAACACGTATAACTGCAGCCGACCCAGCAGAAATTATTGGTCATTCGAGCATAATGTAAACACACCTTTAGAGGCCTTCCAGCCTGACAAAAGGCACCAACTGTAATTATGGTGCTGATCGAAACTTTGATTAAAATTTATTATTATGATTATTTTTTGAGCATAGGCTGAGTAGTATGCTTCACAGCACAGCATTAAGTGGTATATTCTTGTAAACTGCACCTCAATAGTGTAGACCAGGTGTGGGGAAGCCTTCCGAGTCGGAGAGCCACAACAGTTATTGCTGAACTTGCTGTGGGCCAATATATGCCTGTAATGATGTGATAGTAAATTAAACAGCACATATGTACAATGTTAATGGAACTAGTCATTCTGACTTGTTACTGCACACGTAAAAAAATGATAGTCATGTAACTAAACATCCTCATTCCTGATACTAACTAAACAAAAGTAACAGGAAACTATAAACATTTTAAAATAGTCGTACTACTAATAACGAAATAAAACTAACTGATTACCAAATATACCTTCAGAGATTGCTTCCTTCTGATGAGAGTGTCCATGTTGGGGGAATACTTGTTGCTATTCTTAAGTTGTTTTCCAGTGAAGTGATATCAATAGCTACTACAGTCCATAAAATATCACCACATGGCTGGATCAAAGCATGTCACGGGCCAGAGGTTCCCCCACGTCCAGGTACATATCTGAAAAATGATGCAGGTGCTGCAGCACAGCCAACACTACGCACAGCAAATTGGTCATTAAAAGTTTTTTTTTTTGTCTGTTTAACTTGGAAGACTGGAGAGAGAGAAAACTGGATGGGTGGGGGAGAAGCAGCATTGCAAAATTTTATGAGCAGTTGATTGTTTATAATTTTGACAGAATCAAAACGACCTTGAACATGCAGGTGGATTATGCAGTATATCCCACTTACTACATACACCTGCATGCACAGCTGCATGACCAGGGTAATGGAGCATAACAACAGATAAGAGTGTAATAGTCAATTGGACACATGAGAAAGCTCTGAGCATACTATGCTGTAATTGATTAGCATTAAAAAAAAATAGCTGTTGTTAAACATGAGAGTCAGAGGAATGATAAATTGAAAAGGGAGATAAGCTTTCAGCAAAGATAGAATGCACACGTGTATTCGGTAGTGTGCATACCTCCGCCAGGCTGAACAGTTTACATTTTGTATTCCACCAACAGGCCACGGATCTGCATCCGGACCCTTAACCAGAATCTAATCTGTTTGTTCTTGTCACCAACCCAACTCATCCACCAAGTTTTGGCATAATATGTCCACAACTTTTTTGAAATTTAAATTTCCACTATCATGCTCTGCTGAACACCATTTTTGGGCAAAAACTCTCGATGGTGAAAAATCATTTAAATAATTATTGGATCTGGATCCGATCTTCACCAAAATTGAATCAATTCGTCCATGTCACACACACACACACACACACACACACACACACACACACACACACACACACACACACGTCCACCAATTTCGTCCAAATAATTCCATAACTTTTTGAAATATCGTCCTATATATGGATTAATGAGAAAGTCAAGTACGCTGACAATGTCTCCGAATGGACACACATTAATGCCAGAGTTCCCCAGGGAACAAAATTGGGACCTGCTGTATTTCTTGCCATGATCAACAATGCTGGCCACAGCAAAATTGCCACCAGGTATTGACTGCTTCAAATATGTTGACACTGGATCTTGTGTGCCAGCTGTGCTTGAACAACTTCATAACTGGTCTGCAAAGACCAAAATGTGGAGAGACCCAAAAAGTGTGCGGATGTTAACATCTTAGTCGGGCAACTTAGCTAAATATAGCATAACAATTGTGCATTTTGTGAGGAAAGCACCAAATTTGGCAACTAGTAACCTATCATATTATGAACAGATTTGGATATTGGGCCATCTCAAATTCAGCCGCTGATGGCTGTGGCAGCCATTTTCCACTGCCATCAAAAATTTTGAGATGGCCCAATATCCAAATCTGTTCATAATATGATAGGCTACTAGTGTGCCAAATTTGGTGCTTTCCTCACAAATGCACAATTGTTATGCTAAGTTGCCCCACTATCTGTTTCATTTTAAAATTACCATCCCCATTCTAAGCTGCTGTTGAATGATGATTTAATCCAAAATTGTAATATTAAACTGTTGGGTATCTTCATCCAGGCCGATTTTAAATGGAATGTAGATGTCAGTCGTATTGTTAAAAGAGCTAACAGTCGTTTACACATGATTCGGAAGTTAAAATACCATTGCCTCCCAAGTAATGATCTCCTAACCATTTTCACATCTTTTGTTCGCCCCATATTAGAATACGGAGCTCCTGTGTGGTCAAGCGGAATGACAAAGCAGCGGTGCAATGCTGTTGAATTTATTCGGAAAAGGGCTTGTAGACTTAATCTTGGCCCAAACTACTGTAGCTATTTGGATGGTTTACGCGATTATGGTTTGGATTCACTTGAGAAAGATGTGAACAACTTTATTGTTCTTTCGTGAGATTGCTTCCAAATTCCAAACTTCACCACTTGTTACCTGCAGACAGATCTCATCGCAGCGTGCAGCTACGTAACTCAAAAACAATGAACTGAGTTAAAATGTAAAACCACAAGATTCAAGAACAGCCCGGAATGGTATTTCTTATCGGTACAATGAATAAATTTCAGTGATTGTCAAAATTTGAACTTTGATGTGATGTGAATTGCTAAATTATTGAAAAATTGTTTTGTCTTGATGTGATTTTTATTTTGTTTTGATGTTTTTTTGATCACCATTTTACTGTATTGTTATATTTTAATTGTTAAAATTATCAGTTGTAAAACTTACCTCAATTCGGCTTTTGACCGCGATGGAAGTTGAATAGAAATAAACCTTCTTATTATTATTATTGTTATTATTATTATTATATTATTATTATTATTATTATTTCGTTTTTGACACTTTCACTCAATGGTGAAGAATCACTGAAAAAAATTCAGATATCCGGATCTTCACCAAAATCGAATCAATTAGTCCTTGTCACACACCCAACCTGTTCCCCAAATTTCGTCAAAATCTGTCAACAACTTTTTGAGATATCCACGGGCAGGCACAGGTGAAAACATAACACCGCGCACCTTCGGTTGTGGAGGTAACAATGTGAGAATTAAGGGTACATTAAAAAACCCCAAAACTATGATGAAAGAAACGTGAAACTGTACTGGCAGGTAATTTAACGACTTAAAGTTTAAATCTGATGTGCTGGTTTGGCAAATGGAATATGACGTGATGTGGTTTGTTGGGGAATTCAATTCAGATTTTTACCCTGCACACTCGAAGCGACAAAAGTGGGGTTAAGCAATTGGTTTATGTTTGTCCAGCCGTCCATTTGTCTGTCGTATCAGTTTATGATTGAGGAACAGCTTAATCAAATGGAGTATTAGATTTTGAACATGAATCTGAACATATATCGAAAGACAAGTCTGCCATTTTACTGCGTTTTGGCTCTGAATACGTCCCGATCGCCCATGTGCAGAGAGGAGTGAAATCATATTTTTACTCTGTCTGCCTGCCGGCAAACAAATACACTGAAAAAATCATTCCAAACAAAAAATTACTGTTTCTAAGGACATTATACAGGACACAAACAACAAGCACGAAGAGCCAATATAACGTGTTATACGGGGTGATGTAATAGACGCTGGGTAAAACGGTGGTGAAAACCATAATTAATGTATTTATACGCCTTTAAACGTTAAAATTGAATAATACACTTAAAGACTGTAGAACACGTGTTGTTCTCCTCTTCTTCCTCCATAAGGGGTGAGGTCCAATGGCACCCAAGCTTTTGCCCTGCTTTGACCACATGATACTCCTCCACCTCCCTCTGTCCTCAGCCAACTCCCTCCACTCTCCAACCATCCTTACCTTATTGATATCCCTCCTCACACAATCCTCCCATCTCAATGGCGGTCAACCTCTTTTCCTCCTCCCTTACTCCCTGAATCTATCTGCTCTCTTTGCCATTCTTTTTTCCCCCATCCGCACCAAGTGTCCAACCCATCTCGGCTGGCATTTGACCAATCTCACCATCAAGCTCATCTGCATACCAATCTCCTTCCTCAGTTCATCCAATCTCCTGCATACCAATCTCCTTGTGGCTTTCCCGATTTTGAAAGAATGAACCGGCTCTGGCCATCCAATTCCTCGCCACCAACTCCACCAGCTATTGTCCCTCTCTATTCCTCATTCCCCACCCAAATTTATTTTCTCTGCTGCCTGACCCACATCACCTCGGTCTTCTCCATACTCATCTTCAGCCCATGCTTCCCAAATGCCTCCTTCAACTTTCCCAGTACCTCCTGCATCTCCTGCCTACTCTCCACCACAACAGCCAGATCATCCGCATACAACATCCTCCCCATACTACCCCTCAAGCTCACCTTCCTGCTTGCCAGCTCCATCATCATGATAAACATGAGTGGGCTGAGAGCGCTTCCCTGAGTCAAACCGATGTTCACGCTGAACTCCTCAGACATCCCAGGACCAACCAAAACTCTTCCCTTTGTTCCCTTGTACATCCCTTCCACCAACCTGTCTTTTGCTTCTGGCACTTCCATCCATCTCAGTGTCTCATGGGACATTGTTGTAGGCCTTCTACAAGTCCACAAATCCCAATGCCATTTCACCTTGCACCTTACAATCCCAAGCCCTCCACAACTGTTGCTTCCTCACCACCACCAAATCGCACTCTGTTCTATGTTGTCCACTCCTATAGGTAATCTTGTGGATTTCCCAATTTTGAAAGAATGAACCGGCTCTGGCCATCCAATTCCTCGCCACCAACTCCACCAGCTATTGTCCCTCTCTATTTCTCATTCCCCGCCCAAATTTACCAACACATTCCTCTTCACAAGGCTCTGCTACTCCCACGTGCATGATAAAGTCTCTTGCAATTCACAACATCACCTCCAGCTCAACCATTCCCATCATCCACTCCAGTGCGTCCCTGAATTTCTGCTTCTCTGCCACAGTCCTTCCCGTTTGTGGCCATTATACCGACTTAAAACAAACCATTTACCTCTGTTTCACCACCCATGTCATAACTATCCATCCCTCCCATCTTTCCACTCTGACCACCCACTTGCTGTTCTCTTCTGACACTATTATTCCCATGCCATTACTCCTTCCATCCCACCCGCATGTAACAGCTTGTATCCTCTTACCAATCTACTCACCATCTCCTTTTCATTTGGTCTCCTGCAGACACAACACTTCCAAACTCCTTCTCTGCATCATCTCCACCACTTTGACCCCTCTCGCCCCCCCCCACCCCCATGCATGGCCCTCTCAGGGGAACTTGTTGGGATTGGCGATGGGTATTTCTCCAGCAACCTCAGGTTACTGACCTGGGTTGCCCTTGCCATACGAAGTTGACTGCTGGGTCATTGCGTACCAGACCCCGCCAGCCTGGCAATCTCAGTGAGCACCATGCCGCATGTCAGCATTCGTAGCAGGTGGCCACATGTGAACCAATGGATGGTTTTGTGGTCCCAAACTGCTATGAGTGTCCATGCCGGTGGGCTGGAGTTTGTCTGCCGCCTCTGCGGCATGGTGGTCAGCACTTGAAACACATGGGATTGCGGCGAAGGGGGAGAGAGGGGAGGACAATGGACAAGTTGCCTCCTTTACTCATTAGTCCAAATATTGTGGTCTTTGATTTTGAGTTGATGTACCATAAATGTCAATGTCAATGTCAGGTCAGGCCAGATTATATCTGTGACTTGCTACAGGTATCCTGTAAACCTGTACTAACCTGTTCCATGGTCGGGTTGTCAGCGACTAAACTGTCTCCGCCACCAGGTTTTTTGGTGAGGAGGGGGTTTGGATATGGGCACCCAGCAGGATTAAAAACAAAACCTGTCAAAGGGCGGAGGAGCTCCTTGTGAGCCAGCGGCCATCCACATCTAGTGCCCAACTGTGTCTGCGGACATCCTCCTGCAGTTGGGTTTAACTTCTTATTAGGAGGTTGGTGGCAGGATTTGCACTTCAGCCACCGTAAAACCCTTCATTCCGCAAAACGCAAAAATGCAAAGAAATCTGAAAACCCACTCCGTGGGAGTACCTCCTGTGCAGCTTCCCTTCACAGGGCAGCTCACTGGATGACGGGATTAGGGAAAGGCCTACGGAACCCCCAATCTTTGATGATAGGAGGGAAACCATGGGGTAACATTCCCAGGTCAGATTGTGGGAGAGTGTGTCGGAGTGGTGCTGAGGTGTCGTCCACCAGACGGCGGTCTCCTTGGGTGAACCTGAGGCGGTCTCTTTGGGTGGGTGCCTGGAATGTCCTATCCCTAAGAGAGGATGATCACCTGTCTCTGTTATCATCTGAGCTAAACCATTTGGATATTGGTATTGCAGCTCTCTCTCTGAGGTTCGGAGACCGGATTGCGGCGAGATCATGGCGGGTGGTTACACCTACTATTGGTCTGGTCGCTCTGATGGCTACCATTCCCAAGTAGTTGCTGCAGCCGTGTCCAATAAGCTGACTCCAATGATAATTCAGGTAACACCTGTCAACAAGCGTATTATGAGACGAAGGATTCGTCACTCCTTAGGGGTCATTTCCCTGGTCTCTGTTTATGCTCCGACTGAGGCGAGTGATCTCACCCTGAAGGACACATTCTACGCCACGCTGGAGTCTGTGGTTGATCAGTGCCCCAGGCAAGATACTCTGCTGGTCTTGGGGGATTGCAATGCATCGACTGGAACTGATAGGGATGGTTATGAGACGTGTGTTGGTCCCCATGGGTCAGGAACTATGAAGCAGAACAGCACTAAGTTACTTGACTTTGCAAGAAGTCATGGACTTAGGGTGGCTGGTTCATGGTTTCAGGGCCCACAAGCTCATCGCTCGACTTGGTATTCCAACACTGGCGGTGTGGCAAAGGAGATTGACCATGTCCTCATTGATGGTCACTGGAGGATGATACAGAACTGCAGGGTCTACCAGAGTGCTCAGTTCCTCAATACTAACCACCGGCTTGTTTTAGCAACTCTGAAGTTGCACCTTAAATCCAGGAGAATGGTTCTATCCTAGCCTAGGCTGGATGTTGGCAAGCTCAAGGATGACAGGGTAGCTGAGTAGTTTGCAAACAGGCTGAGTGGACACTTGAGGAGTCTGGGTGCTTTGGGAGGTCCTGTAGAGTTATGGAGTGCCTTCAAGACCACCATCCTTGATGTTGCCGGTGGATGTCTTGGAGTTCACCGCAGGGCAAAGAAGAATTTTGTCTCACAAGGGACACTGGATATCATTGTCCAGAGTCGCAGGGCCAGGCTGAATGGCAGAGCTGAGCTGTTCAGGGAGCTGAGGCGTAAAACTGTACATGTGCTAGGGGTGGACAAGGAGGCCTATGTGTGAGGAATCTGTGAGGGGGTAGAGCATCACCTGTGGACAGGTGATTCTCGTCACGCTTACAGGGGAATTCGCGCATTGCGATCATCCTAGCCCATCCCTTGGTGTACTGCAGTTAGAGCAGAGGGTGGTTGGCTCTTGACAGAGGAGTCTGAAATGAAGGCCCACTGGGCCGGTTACTTTGAGCGGTTGTACCAGGCTGATCCCCCAGCTGTCGAGTTGGACGTCAGGGGTGTTACAATCCCTGTTGCTGACCCTCCAATCAACTGTGGTCCACCTTTGCTTGTTGAACCACAGGCTGTGGTGAACCGGATGAAATGGGGTAAAGCTCTAGGGATCTGTGGCATCCACGCTGAACTGGTCAAGGCTGGTGGAAATGCTGCACTCGTGTCGTTGCATGCAGTTTTGTGCTCTGCCTGGAACGCAGGCATCATCCCAACTGACTGGAAGAGGGGCCTTGTTGTCCCTCTCTGGAAAGGGAAGGGTGATCGCCAAGACTGCAACAACTACCGAGGGGTGACGCTGCTCTCAGTGCCGGGCAAGGTCTTTGCTCGGATAATTCTTGATAGGGTTCGCCACCATCTGCTTGAGCACCAGCGTCCAGAGCAGTCAGGCTTTACACCAAAGAGGTCAACGATTGACCGTATCCTTGCTCTTCGTGTCCTCACCGAACGCAGACGAGAGTTTCGGCAGGGGCTGCTTGCAGCCTATGTTGATCTCTGTAAAGCGTTCGATTCGGTGAATCGGGATGTCCTCTGGAGGATTCTTGGTCTTCGTGGGGTGCCACCAAAACTGATTGATGTGATGTCTGAAATCTACTCCGGTACTGAGAGTGCTGTGAGATGTGCTGATACCATCTCTGACTTATTTCCAGTTGTTACTGGAGTTTGTCAGGGGTGTGTACTGGCCCCCACACTTTTCAGCACTTGTATGGACTGGATTCTGGGGAGGATGTCGGAGATATCAAGCTGCAGTGCATCATTTGGGAATGTCAAGATCTCGGACCTTGATTTCGCAGATGATGCAGTCATCTTTGCGGAGACTTTCAATATCGTTTTGGGGGCCCTCGAAGTGCTGAATGAGGAGTCGCAGCTGCTGGGATTATGGGTTTCCTGGGTCAAAACTAAGATTCAGGCTTTCAATGAAATCTTGGATGCTGCTGTCCTGTTTGTGCCTGTTTGTGGTGAGGATGTTGAGGTCGTGGAGAGATTCACTTACCTTGGCAGTGATATTTATGTCTCTGTTGGCTGTGAGTCAGAGGTCAATAGAGGTCTGGGTCATGCCTGGGGAGTCATGGATTCACTGGATAATGGGGTGTGGCGCTGCCGGTACCTGTGCGGGAGGACGAAACTCCGAGTCTTCAGGGTCTTGGTGCTTCCAGTCTTGCTCTATGGATGTGAGTCTTGGACTCTGACCAAGGATCTGAGACGGAGAGAGACTTAATTCCTTTGGTACCAGGTCTCTTCGGAGAATCCTTGGCTATCGCTGGTCGGACTTTGTATCCAACGAGCGGTTGCTGAGAGAGACTCGGATGAGATTTGTTTCCTGCATAGTCTGTGAGCGTCAGCTGCGGCTGTCTGGAAATGTGGCTCGTTTTCCTGACGCTGATCCTGCTCACCAGATTCTCTCAGCGAGGGAGTCGCGTGAGTGGAGGAGGCCAATGGGCCGACCACGTTCCTCGTGGTTGTCGCAGGTTGATCGGCATCTCAAGGACATGGAGATGGGCCTGGCATCTGCCTGGGGGATGGCCAGATGGAGGCCACTGGAGTACCGGCAAAAAGTATACGCAGCGATGCGCTGCTCTGGCACCTGCTCCCATACCTACCTGACTTGTACCATACTCTTTACACAGCGTTGGTGCTGCTGAAACAGTTACTTAGCAAGGGTTATGGGTGGTTTGCCATTGCCTTCGCAGTATTTGTTTGCCCATGCTAAATCCTTTTTAAATGCTGAACAGCAAGCAAGGAAACAGCACGTGCAATTATTATTAAAGTCTTCGGTATGCCTCAGACAGGGTTTGAAGCACCGCACTCCCACAATCAGAACGGACACTCCTCCCATTACGCCATCGGGTCCGGTTTACTCATCGTCGATAAATTCACCCACGCCCTGAAGTGCTTTGGCATCATTGTGACTCATTTGTTGAAAGATTCATGACTGCCACGGTGATAGCCCAACCTTGACCGAAACAGCCAAACCCGTCCATGCTTCTCGAGTTTATTTGCTCATGTTGGGCAAATATTGCAAAAAATATGGTTCTATCGATTGAAAATGTTTAAGCCTTGTTTAAGTTTTGCATGAATACCTAGTTGAGCTCAGCTTGAGTCTTGCACCTCTGATTTGACAGTATATTTGAAGAGGACCTTAGGCATTGAATGATTTCACTTACATACTCCTGGTCGGTGTATTTATGCCTCTGCGGATTACGTACTATCATCATCATCATCTTATTTGACAACTGGAGCAACTGACTGCTGTATTTTACCGAGAAGACATTTCACAATATTCCTGTTTTAAATCAGTGCTGAAAGCAGAATCAAAGAACAGCACTCGGTGGAGCGCATACCCCGCCAGGTTGAACAGTTTACGTTTTGCATCACACTGATAGGCCGGATCTGGATTTGGACCTGAATCAGAATCTAAATCACCTTGTTCTTGTCACCGACTCAACTCGTCCATCAAGTTTTGTCATAACCCTTCCACAACGTTTTGAGATATCGGTGCTACACATCATTTTTTTGGCCCTTTCTCTCAATTGTGAAGAATCATCACCGGATCCAGATCTTCACCAAAATTGAATCAATTTTGACCTTATCACACACCCATCATGTCCAACAAGTATAGTCCGAATGCGACCACAACTTTCTGAGATGTCCTGCTCACAGACAAACCTACAGAGGTGAAAACATAACCTCCATTCACCTTCTGTGAAGGAGGCAATGAGCTGAGTGAGACACACACTGCAATTGGTCGTGGGAAGAAAATCACCATTTTCAGCTGTGGGATTCTCATTTATACACAGATCCTATAGGCAATGTCTGGGGTTAATTTCCACATTGCTGAAGCTAGGCTGCGTGTGACGCTTCCACCGAGCTAGTTCCCTGACCGGGTAGGGCATGGCTAAGGGCAATCAGTGGGGATCACGCAGGGACGGTGCCAGGTTGCCAACTGTTTTGAGATGAGCGAGGTGCGGCAATATGTGCACACAATATTCGTCGCCAAGCTTCGATTAAATTTTCTTTATACCTCTGCCATCGAAGGTGGATGGAGGTCATGTATTCACCCGTGTTTGTGTGTCTGTTTATCTTTGAGCAGGATATCTCCAAAGGTTATGCGCAGATTCGGACAAAACTTGGTGGACAGGTTGGGTGTGTGACAAGGATGGATTTATTCCATTTTGGTGCAGATTGGGATCCAGATATGAGAATTTTAAAAGTTATTCTTCACTATTGAGTGATAGAGCTGAAAACGATACAGAGCAGGATATCTCAAAAAGTTATGGACAGTTTCAGACGAAACTTGGTGGACAGATTTGGTGTGTGATAAGGCCCAAAAGGTAAAGACAAAGATACTGGACTTCAACATTGAAACAGCACAGAAAGACTAGGTCACAGAAATAATTGTTTCGATTTTGGTGAAGATCCGGATGCAATTTATTGCTTACGAAATCTAAAGATTTCGTTAGTATATTGATGACTTCCGTCCTCTGTTTATGTGTTTGTTTGTGTGTGTGTTTGTGTGTTTGTTTGTAGGCACGATAACTCGAGAACGGAAGAAGCTACCAATGTCAAATTACACCACATGATTCAGGAGGGTGATGGCTAGCGCTGATTAGATTTTGGTCAAAATCGGTCAAAGGTCAAGGTCACAGTGAGGTCAAACATAATTCCGTAAATTAATGTGGAGAAATGTAGTATTTTTGCTTCCGTCGACGTTACGAGTTCGTTTTAACTTCGATTTTAATTTTGTCTTCGGTTTTTGCGATCGCTTAGAACGCTTTAACACTCGCTTGTCGAAATTCTGGTAAAAATCGGATGTTTTGGAGACGTTTTAAGATTGTATAAAAAATATTTCACTCGCCGCATCACGGCTCGTCATGTGGTGCAGCGCGCTCGAGCAGAGGCATCGTTGATCACGTAAAGGTTTTGCGTGTGCGTGCTGACGGTGTTTTCGATAAAGATGGTGTTTAAAAGTCATTTTTTATCCCAATAAAGGTTATCGTTGCACGCCTGACTCGCTAAGCCGTCGGATTATGTAAAGATTGTTGGTGGATGGCCAGATATTACGGTTTTGTGACTTTGATAAAATAATATTAAATAATTGCGTGGAGAAATGGAGATTTTTGCTTCAGTCGACGTTACGATTTTTGATGGTTTGGTACAGAATCATCGTATAAACTTCTGGTTTGCGTCGCTACCTTCTCTCGAGACAGCTTTTATTAGACAAGGTCAGAGGTCAAGTTGACGATTTCATAAGTACGAGTCTATGACTGCTTGTTTATTTATTTTTTAAAATTTAAATGATTCTTCACCATTGATATGGGGCCAAAAACGATAGATAGCATGATGCATTATTCCAAAAAGTTGTGGACAGATTGTTTGAGTTGGGTAGGTGACAAGAACAAGCAGATTATAATTTGTTGTGTGACAGGAACGAAAGGTCCATATGCAGATCCATATGCAGATCTCAGTGGGATACAAAACGTAAACTGTTCAGCCTGGTGTAGGTAGGCACTCTACCGAGTTCCATTCCAGTTTATTTCTGTGACAATAGTCTTTCTGTGCTATTTCAAAGTTGAAGTCCAGTGTGTTTGTCTTGAACATTTTAGCCATGCAACCCCTTGAAAGGAATCATGCCATCATTGTGTACATAATGTATGAACCAATCCATGAGGACTTCTGAATTATTTGTTTGGATCCAGTTCTTTGGTGCCTGGAATGAGTGAGGGATGGGGGTGGTGGTGGTGGTGGTGCTTAGAGCACTGCCACAGATTCTCTGGACAAATGCTAGAGGCACAACAGTAAGATGACCTGAGGATTGAAGGATGGGTAAACCTCAAAGTTTCTGTTCTCAGAGGTGTCGGCCAGAACATGGATCCAAGTAGGAGAGTAGGAGTCAGGTGCCTCGGGCGCAGAGAAACACGTTCCTCCACGCCATGACTGAAGTCCATTGGCTGAGTCCAGGGTAACCAATTGCGCAATGACAGAGATTGACCTTTTTTATTTTCCTTTTCAGGAATGAGACTCATGGAAGATCAAGGTAGATCTGACAGTGGGACAAACATCAAGGGAATGAATGAACAGGATGAGAGGCAACTGAGGAGGGGAGGAAATACTGAAAGTAATCAATAAGATGGTTGGGTGAGGAAAAGTTTATTGGGGGTAATAAAGATCACGTGACAGAATCGAGTATGACAATAAATGGTGGTGCGCTGCTAGCTTGAAGACCTGGAGAGAAGAGTGAGACAGAACAGCCTCTGGAAGGTGGTCCAATGGACTAGAGAAGTGAGGAATAAAGGAGTTGAGGTGTGCAGTCAGACTGAATTTTGGAAGTTTTATCACAAGGGGTTACTGGAAGAATGCGTGCATCCTGAGGATGCGGGTGAGGGTCAGAAGACCTGAGTGAGCAGAGGGAGTAATATTGGATAAGAGGCAGTAAAAAAAAAAAACAGACCACTGACTTGCCTGTGATGTGAAAGCAACGTCAGACCTTGTGCTCTGGCCTCATCATGGGAGATTCCAATAATTTTAAAGCAGTACTCTGACTTTTGAAATACTATAGCGGAGAGCAGTACTCCTTTGAGCTGTAGACAACAGCTTCAGGGACTGTAAGTAGCTCTGATTTTCCAAGGAAAGGCATGGATCAACAGAGGATGCCCAGTCTGCAGCTGGATTTGGAGGGCAGTTTTGTTATGTGGTTTACCCAGAAAAGTTCATGGTTGATGGTGAAGCTGAGACGTTAAAGAGGCTGAACCTCTTCTAATGATGACCAAGTTAATAGAGAGGTGGGTTGGTTTGATGGTCCAACCAGGGCAATAGGGTGAGACTGAGGTTTTGCAGGATTGAAGAACATGTTCCATTTGCCAGAGCAGTGTCTCATCATTTACAGATCAGCAGAGAGAGACAGAGAGATGAAGCTGCTGTCTGCAAAGCAGAGGGAAGGGGATACTGTACCACGAAACATCGTCGAGTCGTCTGCAAAAAAGAAGAAAGGGTTTTCCAGAGAATCTGTGAGGTCATTCATATAGATGAAGAACAAGACTGGGCCCAAAACACTGCCTTGGGGATCTCGGCCTCCACTGAGAGGAGAGGAGAGGGTTCCATTGATGGCTAAGCAGTGCTGTACAGACTGGGAAGAGTTAATGGTGGTATGTTGGCATTCTTGCAGATAGGACTTCTTGTGATAAGTGAAGACAGACAATTGTGACGGTGATGTAATGAAGGGTTATTGAAAGCATGGAGAAAGGTCGTGCTATAAGTTCGGAGGGATGGTCCATGAATCAAGCGTTTGCGTGATTGACAGGTTTGGGAAGGAAATCGTTTGAAGAATAAGAGAAAGAGATCGAGATGAAAAATAACACCTTGGTTAAAAATGAATTAAAGGTAGAAGTGAAGAGCCAGATTATGTGGCCTTGAGCTTGCTTCCACACAATAGCCAGAGAGATATGCGCTTTCACAAGAACATGGTCAGGAGCCAAGATCGATAGAGGAGAAACAGTCCAGAGGTTGGAAAGAAAGTTGGTCATTAACAAATCCATGAGTGAGGATGTACCAGTTCCAGAAATCGAGGTGGGGATGTTTACAGATTGGGTCAGACCCACAAGGTCATATAGCCTTTGCTGCAATACCATGGCTGGTTAATACAGAACAAACTCCCAGCTGGCTATCCAAGAGGGCAGTTGAAAGTGCCAGAGATAAATAACAGAGAGTTCAGATGAATGTTTTGGAGTTCATCTGGATATGTTATGAGAAATTGAGTTGTATATGGAGTCATCATCATTGGGTAGACGGTACACCACACAGAAAAGTATTAGGTTGTGGAGAGGTACACTGTAGCCAGAGGTATTTGCAGTGGGCTAGGAGGGGTTAGTGTGGACAATGGACATTGAAGAATGGAGTTCTTGAGGTATCTGCCACACTACCTCTGGAATGGGAGACGGGCCTGTCAAAACGGAAGAGAGACGAGCCAGGGAGACTCCGAGGAATCGGAAACATCCTGTGACGGCATACAACGTCCGGAGGTGTGGCAGCAACCTGAATGTAAAGATTGGTAATATTAGATTGAAGACCTTCAGCAATGGTGCACTATAATGTGGCAGATGCATTGTTTTTCGGTTGTACATCGTCGATTTTGGTTTCCAAGATAACTTGAGAAACAATCGGGGCATTTTCTTTTTTGAAAACAATTTTGGTACAAAGGTCTATTATGATGTAATGATAATCTGGGTTCAAGAGGATTTTGGGTTCAAAGACTCAAAGGTCATGTGACCTTTGGCTGAAGGTAGCAGATTTTAATTACTGGGATAACCTGTGAACTGCTAAAGGGATTTTGACCAAACCAGGAGTGTGTTCCGTTGGAACGTGTCTCGCCTACCATTTGCCAAGTGGCTTGCCTCTCGAAGGAGGAGGGTTCGATCATGTAGGCTCGCCGCCCTTGAGCTCGGTGGACTCATCTCCATTTCTGTCATGCCTGCTATGGCTCATTTAAATGTGCAGTTTCGTACTCATCATGGTGTGCAGAGAGTTGAGTGTCCGTTTCCAGGAAGTGGGGTTTGACTCGGCTTTAGTTGCATCCAACAAAAGGAGACTGTGGGGCTTCTCCTCCCTTCCACTGCATCAGGAGTCAAATGACCTTTCAGGCATATGACTGGGCTTTTCCAGCACTGGCATCGTGATGCAGCTTACCCCGTCTTTCAGTAATCCTGTCCTGTACTTGCCATAGATCTGAGGAGGGTGAGCCGAGAGAGTTTAAGGCTTGTGCACGAACCGAACTCTCTAAAGTCTGCGCAGGCTACCAGTCTCATCAAACAGTTGGTGATGTTGATCACAAAGGCTGAGCTGTGATGAATTTTTTTGCATGCTGGAATATTTGGACTCTGAATGACACAACTGATTATAATCGAACTCGGGTTACCAGAAAAACGGCTCATATTGATAATGCACTCAGCAGACTTTGCATTGACATTGTGGCTCCATCTGAGACTCACCTAACCAATACAGGAACTACACAGAAAGAAAACCTCACATTCTCCTGGTCAGGGACAGAAGCAGGAACATGGCAAGGGCTTTGCAACAAATAATCAACTGGTCCCAAATATTGCTAATCCGATCTGGCACTCAGAGAGGTTGATGTCCTTACGTGCTTCCCCTCATTCCATCAGGACACATCGCTTTTGTCAGTGTGTACATGCATCAACTTTGACGCATCCATTACTGGCAAGGGAAAAATTTGTATGAGGCAGTTGATTGCATTGCGTCTACCATACCCGAAGAAGACAGTATTCATACCTGGCAATTTCATTTCCCATGTTGGCAACAATTGTGACTTATGGCCACAAGTTTTGGGCCACCACGGTGTAGAAAAAAATCAATGAAAATAGGCAGCAATGGCTAGTATTTACCAGTTGCCACATCCTCACAATTACCAATACCTTATTTCCTATGAAAGATGCTTGAAAAGTCACAAGGCACCATCCCAGATCAGGTCACTGGCACGAGCTTGATCAGGCGCTTGCAAGGGTGCAAGATATAAAACAAATATTCCACTGTTGGGCAATGCACAGTGCAACCTGCAACACCGACCATTCCTCGATTCGTTGTAAGAGTAAACTCAAGATTCTTCACAAGCCAAAGAAAAGGTATTTGGCCCATCCAAGGATCAACATTGTGAAGCTACAAGATCCTCTCTAAGGAGGAAACTCGCATCTGCTTTTGCAAGAGAAACTCGCGTCTGCTTTTGACAACCAGCCTACAATTGATGACTGAGCTCCACAAACTTTATGGATGCAGACTCGAAATACTATCTATGAAACAGCAAAATCAGTTTTGACTTTGCATTGCAGGAAAGACCCAGACGAGTTCAGAGAAAGTGTCTCAGCTCTGCTGCCCCTGATAGAAAAGAACAGACAAGGTCTAATCCAATACAGATCTGACAAAAATGAAAGCAATGAATAGAGTTTCAGGCATGCTGGTCAAGCCATTCAATTGGAAATCAGATGATGTAAACAACAGTATTGGGACTGTCCAGCCGGACACATACAACAGTGTGCAGACCGGAATAACAGTTGAGGTTTGTGAAGTGGTCTCAAAGAAGCAATTGGTCCAACAAAAAAAGGCCACTGCTCCCATCATGAGCCTAGTGTTTGGACAGAGAAATCTGAAAAGGAGACATGCAGACGGACGGACGAAGTGCGATGACAATACCTTATCTGGAATTTAAATTCCAGAAATCGATAATATAATGGACATAAACCTGGAACTTCTAACACACTTTTCTCCGAACATATTCTCTTCAAACTTCCGAAATCTTCACATTATGTGTTGCATGTATTTACGTGCGTGATAGCGGGCGGATTTTAAAAATCGAATATAGATAGAATTTTCAAAGAGGAAATCGATGATGTCACAATCAGCAGCATTCGGCGGCAAACCGATGGCCGGGTCCCAGACGACGTGCTTTACTTAACTTAATCCATGAGTTCAGGACGTTTGTTCAACTCAGCATTTACGACTTTTATCCTGCCATTTTGTTAATCTGTTGATGGAGGTAATATAGAAACGATGAATATGTCAAATTGTTCATGTTACTCATCCGGCACTATGTGTCAAAGCCAACAATCTAAAGCGACCGGTCTCAAACGCTACCATGGGCACCCAGACACGCCACCAATATGAACTGAGTTGTTGAATGCGGCGCAAAACATCCAAAGAAACTACAGTAACCAAGTATTGTGATCCGTCCTGTCCCCATACCCGTCTACGACGGATATCTGCTCGTAGCTAAAATGGAAAGAACAGCAGAAAGAACTTCATGTAGCATTTGTTGATCTCACCAAGGCTTTTTGACCTCCGTCAGCCACAGTGGTTTGTTTATATTACTGGAATCACTTGGCTGTCCCCCTACCCTGCTTAGTCTGATCGGGTCATTTCACAATGGAATGGAGGCACTTGTTATCTTTGATGGCAATGAGTATGAACCATTATCTGTTCTCAGTGCAGTTAAGCAGGGGTGTGACTTGGCACTAACATTATTCAGAATTTTTTTGTTTTTTCTTGTCTGTTGTCATTTGCAGTTCATGGAATTAATGAGGGTGTCTAGATTCACACAATATATGATGGAAATCAATTCAGTCTTGCTTACCTGAATGTCACGACTAGGACAAGAACACTCATCCATGAGCTGTTATTTGCTGATGATGCTACCCTTGTCTCCCATTCGGCCATATGATTACAAGCAATTGTTGATGCTTCCTCGAAAGCACAGGACAAGTTTGGTGTCAGTATCAGTAAAAAGAAGACCATGAGGATGCGACAGTGCAACAGTGACCCCATTTCCTTGAAACTACATGGTACAGAGCTGCATGAGGTTGAACATTTTGTGGACCTTGGTCCACTGAGTCCAAGTCCACTGAGACAGATGGAGAGACTTCAGCACGTGTTGCCAAAGCTGCGACTGCACTTTTGTAGCTTGTAAAAGAGCATGGAACAGTGTAAATCACGAAAACTTTGCAGATATTTAATTTTCGTGATGTTTGCGGTGACGATTCCACCGCAAAATTATCTGACCACAAACTAAATGGCAGTCAGGTGGCTCCTTTTGCAACCCAACAGACAAGACTAACTCTTCCCGTTGGCATATGTTGAGTACTAGTATATTGATGGTGATAGTTAACACACTTCAATGTTGCAACACACATATACTGTACATACACTTCAAGCAATAAAGTTGTTTCAAAACGATCTCTTTACAACAGCATCATCATACCGCACATTTGTTCCGTATCTCCATCATGTTTGTGTCATCAAGAATTAAATACCTTGCTGCATAACTTCACCAATCCAAAATGATTCTGGTGCCATATCAGTACATTTATAACTACTAGCGAGATACAAGATGTCGATAACAAGAGGAACAAAATATTTTTGCAACAACACTCAAAACAAACTTGAAATATTCAAGATGGCGTCGCTTGTTTCGGCTGACCAATATGACGCTGCGAAATATTGGGGCAACTTAGCTCTAAATATAGCATAACAATTGTGCATTTTGTGAGGAAAGCACCAAATTTGGCACACTAGTAGCCTATCATATTATGAACAGATTTGGATATTGGGCCATCTCAAAATTTTTGATGGCAGTGGAAAATGGCTGCCACAGCCATCAGTGGCTGAATTTGAGATGGCCCAATATCCAAATCTGTTCATAATATGATAGGCTACTGGTGTGCCAAATTTGGTGCTTTCCTCACAAAATGCACAATTGTTATGCTAAGTTGCCACACTAAAAAGCATCATTTGAGCTTTGTGTTGAGTTATTTTCTACAGGGTGAGTTATAAGTCCTCGTCCACAGTTTTAGCTCTTGCACAAGATTTGTTTATACCATGTATTTATACCGGTTTCTATTTTTTTATTGATCATACATTAGACCATTCAGGAAGCATTTAGCACCATACCACCTGGTATTTTGCAGCAGTTTTCACGCCACACGTGGAGAAAAATTATCTTGTGCCGTGACAACGGCGGACTTCAAACAGATGCACTCGATGTCTAAGGAGGTATTGCAATTGTTGTATACCTGTAATATTTTATCATTACTCCTGTTATTACGTATCACTGTAATATGGTATTATTCCTGGGGCTTATGGCTGGCTCACCCTGGTCGATGGTATAAACAAATCTTGTACAAGCAGCTAAAACCGTGTCCTGGCACTTATGACTCACGCGGTAGACATTAAATTTAGTGCAAAAAATAACATATTTACATTGAAAGGGAATGTCTGAGATCTTCAAAAGAACAAGTTAAATTACAGAAGATTCATGGTGAATGCGATGGAACATGGAACAATTTCAAATCAAAGCGGAATGGTGCTGTGGTTCAAGTCATACTCATTTGTACAAGCTGTGCGCCGCTTAGGAACGATTTAATATCTGAAGCAATGATGGATTCCATAACCTTGCTGATTGTGAGAAGGCTGATTGGTCTGCAGTTGCAGGGATCTGTTTTTTCACGTTTTTTATGCAGAGCGGAAATATTTGCTGATTTCCAAGGCACATGACCTTGAGCAAATGAGAGGGTGAATAGAACAGAAAGAGGGTGAGCAAGAGCAGAAGAGCAGGCTTTTCGGACATCTGGGCTGATGCCGTCTGGACTGGTTGCAGAATCTGAGTCGAGGTTTGACAGCAAGTTCTCCACTTTGTCAGGAGAAAAGGACACAGAGTCCAGGGACAGTTGGGTACGACTGGGTAAGGTGGATAGTGAAGCAATTGGTTTGGAACACAATATTTCGAAGCAAACACGGAGTTTAGGCATTCAGCCTTTTCACGTGCAGTGTCAGTTGTGTGCCCATTTGAGGTAAGGGAGGGGGTGGAGGGGGACATACACCAGAAACAGGCTTAGTTAAATGCCAGCAGGATTTGGAGGAGGGAGAGAGGTCTGAATGTTCACACTTGAGCTTCGAAAGATGTTGTTTTCTGGCTCTTCTGAGGGTAGATACACACTTGTTCTGAGCTTAATGGAAGGAACTGAGACTGTCTTCAGTTGGATTTGCCTTCCATGAAGCGAAGGCAAGTTGTTTCAGGGCAACTGCCTCACCACAAGCTTCAGTGTACCCTGAGCTGGAGGAAAGGTCAGACAACTGAAGACGAGATGGGATAAATCTGTGCATGAGAGAGAGAGAGAGAGAGAGAGAGAGAGAGAGAGAGAGAGAGAGAGAGAGAGAGAGAGAGAGAGAGAGAGAGAGAGAGAGAGAGAGAGAGAGAGAGAGAGAGAGAGAGAGAGCAAGAGATGACCTGAAAATTTCCCAGGATGAGTTGATGTCGGAGAAAGAAGAGATGGAAGACCAGACTAGAAGTTTGATGGCTTCTTGAAGACCCTGCCAGTCGGCCTGAGTGAAGTGCCAGACTCGACGACACTGAGGTGGTTCTCTTGCAACAGCCAGAGAGAGATGTCTACTTCGACAAGCATGTCGTAAGATGAACCGATTGGAGCGGAGGAAATAAAAACAGACATCTTCAGGGAAATTGGTCAAAATCAGATCCAGAAGAGATGGACTACCATTGGTTGAGATCCGGGTCGGGAAGTTGACAGATTGCGTCAGTCACAATGAGTCACAGAAGTCTTTTGCCGGAGTGCCATGACAGGTGAGAGAGGTACCCACAACCACCCAACTGGCATGATGACAATTGAAATCACCACATATGAAGAAGAGAGAGTTGGAATGAGAGGATAGACGTTGGCCCATGTTTTCAGAGAGTGAGTTGTAAATGGAGATGTAGAGTGAGGTGTGTGTGTGTGTGTGTGTGTGTGTGTGTGTGTGTGTGTGTGTGTGTGTGTGTGTGTGTGTGTGTGTGTGTGTGTGTGTGTGTGTGTGTGTGTGTGTGTGTGTGTGTGTGTGTGTGTGTGTGTGTGTGTGTGTGTGTGTGTGTGTGTCGGTGTGTCTCCTCCATTACTACAAAACTATAAAATCTGGCAGCCTGAAACCTTGAATGCATTTCAAGAAAACTCCAAGAAAGTGCAAGAGTGAAAATTGGGTGCTTGGGTTAATTAAAACACCCCTTGTGAAGATAATTATTAACGGCCTTATTTAATTATATACTTTATCAGGCAATCCTCGGCCACCTCGCTGTCTGGGGTCTTAAGGCGTTTCCTAGGTAACCTTGCTGGGGTCTGAAGCCGCCATGTTTTTTGGCCTGCTCAACCATGCCTTGACTTGGAACAGGCCGCAACAATTTCTTCACAATCAGGTTTTTTTTTTTTCATTTTCTTTACTCATAATATCGAATACCTGTTCATCATAGTTACGAATTGGCTAAGAACGTTGCAATGTTTATAAACTCCTGGAGATGCCAGCGTTAGTGGCTTTATTTCATTTGTACCTATGATTAACCGAATCTCTTATATTAACCAGAATTACAAAATGTAAGCTCCAGATTTGAAAGTATCAGCAGTTCCGACGCCTAAAAATGTGTTGATTTGTTCAATTCGGACATTGCTTGTGCCTTTCCTTGTGCATAGTTGTATCGACGGCAATTGGTAATCACTTGCGAAGTCAGGCGTTCTGTTGGAGTGCTTGATTGAGTGCTAAAGCCGCTTACCTGGCTGTGAAGTACAGTTCATGCCCTGATCGGGACGTGCAGTCGACAGTTACTACAAGGTAGAGGTACGTATACAGCACCCAAGGACGTGGTATACATGGGTAGATTTGGATCTGTACAGACTTTCCGTGGGTGTGTGGACATGCCATGCTTGTTACGGGTGCCGTGGTGGCAAAGTTTCATCCCGTACCTTATGGAGGTTCTATCAGGTTTTCCTTTGTCCTTGTACCTGTTTCTAAAGCATTTGGTTATTGGATTTGCTTTGCAAAGGTCATATGTTTCTCGTTGTGAGTTTCATTGCAAAATATATTTGAAAACACCCAATTTCTGAGTCGTTTGCCGTATAAACGTATTTTCTAAATTACCGAGCCAAATTTTTTCCACCCATCACACGCAGCTGTTTCTAAAGAATAATGTTTGTGAACATCTTCCTGAAATGCATAAATAAATGGAACATTGTTTTTCGGTGAAAGTCATTCAAGGTTTGTGGGTTGTACACAGAAAGTAGTGTCGTCTGTAATCACACTGACTCCAACCTGCCGATTCCCCCAAAAATTGCCGATTATCGGCCAAGCGTGTGTGTGTGTGTGTATGTGTGTGTGTGTGTGTGTGTGTGTGTGTGTGTGTGTGTGTGTGTGTGTGTGTGTGTGTGTGTGTGTGTGTGCGCGCGCGCTTGTATGTGTGTGTCTCATTCACAAAGCATAACATATTCTCTCTGATGACTCTCCTACCCCCCCCCCCATATATATATATATATATATATATATATATATATATATATATATATATATATATATATATATATATATATATATATATGTATATGTGTCTCTCTCTCTCTCTGTCTCTCTGTCTCTCGGTCTCTCGGTCTCTCTGTCTCTCTCTCTCTCGGTCTCTCTGTCTCTCTGTCTCTCTTTGTCTCTCTCTCTCTCTCTTTGTCTCTCTTTGTCTTTCTTTCTCTCTCTTTGTCTTTGTCTCTCTCTCTCTCTCTTTGTCTCTCTCTCTCTTTGTCTCTCTCTCTCTTTGTCTCTCTCTCTTTGTCTCTCTCTCTCTTTGTCTCTCTCTCTCTCTTTGTCTCTCTCTCTCTTTGTCTCTCTCTCTCTTTGTCTCTCTCTCTCTTTGTCTCCAGACAGCTTGGCTCCAGATGCGTCCCGGCAGTGTTTATGTCGGGATGGGAGTTTGTCTGGGCAGTGCTTATGTCCAGACAGGACCTTGTCTCCGGACTTGTCCAACCGGTTTTTGTCTCTGGAGTCCATGCAGTGTTTGTCTCTGGGTGGTATTTATAGTATGACCAGTAGAAAATATATTTCTGACATTATTTTGCTTCCATCTTCACTGTTATTCTTAAACTTTTTGATTTTTGCACCGAATCATTTTGATGAGACGGTATGAATTGCAATTGATGCTCCACCACAAGTCTGCCTTCCCTTCCTCTCAGCTCACGTTGCCTTCCCTCACCCCCCCCCCCCCACTGGCTCACTCTTCCTCCCTCCACACTCCTCCTCCCTCCACACTCCCCTCCCTCCTCTCTCTTTCCCCCCTGCCTTTCTCTTTCTCTTTCTCTCTCTCCCCTGCCTCCTCTCCCTTTCTCCCACTCCCCTCCCTCCCACCCTCCTCTCTCCCCTGCCTCCTCTCCCTTTCTCCCACTCCCCCTCCCTCCCACCCTCCTCTCTCCCCTCCCTCCCACCCCTCCTCTCTCACTCCCCTCCCACCCTCCTCTCTCTCTCCCCCTCCCTCCCCTCTCTCCCCTCCCTCCTCTATCTCCCCCTCCCTCCCCTCCCTCCTCTATCTCCCCCTCCCTCCCCTCCCTCCTCTATCTCCTCACTCTCTCTCCCACCTCTCTCTATCTCCGCCTCTCCCCCTCAGTTTTCCCATCAGCGAAGCGAAAGGTGGTATTTGCGATTACATATAGTGTGTGTGTGTGTGTGTGTGTGTGTGTGTGTGTGTGTGTGTGTGTGTGTGTGTGTGTGTGTGTGTGTGTGCGTTCATGCGTGTATGTGTATCTGTCTGTCTGTCTCTGGGCCGTCTTAAGGCATGGGCACACTGGGCAGTGGCCCAGGGGCCTCATGCTGCCATATTGTTCATGAGAGATCTCTTGGTGGAATGGATAATTACTCGACCTCTCGTTGGAAAGGCCTGGGATTCAAATCCCTTTTCAAATTATCTATCTATAATCCCAGGTGTGTGTGTGTGTGTGTGTGTGTGTGTGTGTGTGTGTGTGTGTGTGTGTGTGTGTGTGTGTGTGTGTGTGTGTGTGTGTGTGTGTGTGTGTGTGTGTGTGTGTGTGTGTGTGTGTGTGTGTGTGTGTGTGTGTGTGTGTGTGTATGTGTGTGTGTGTGTGTGTGTGTGTGTGTGTGTGTGTGTGTTTGCGTGCGTGCGTGCGTGCGTGCGTGCGTGTGCGTGTGCGTGACCGCTGTTTCTCGACAACCACTGATCCGATCTAATTGAAACTTGCCAGATATATTGCTGGGGACCTAAGGATGTGCCTTTTCAAGGTTTGATATTAATCGGACAAGTGCTTCCCAAGTTATGGCCATTTATTTACCAACCAATGACAGGAACCGTTGCTGCGGCCATTTTTTATTAACCAATGGCAGGAAGCGTTGCAGCGTAGCCGTGGTCGATGGGGAAGAGAAACTCAGCCGAGTTCGTCATTACGGGGTTTTTTCTCTTCTCTATTCTCAAAAAGGCAAAATACGTTGGCGCTAATTGAATAATTGGCCATTAAAACTAATAATTTATCAAAACATTGGAAGATCCAGCTGCCTCTGCATTGTTTCCCTGGACGAGGAAAACAAAGAGGCGCCGTTTCCTCAGCGATGTTGTTTATGAAGAGGTGCTAACGAGTTAAAGGTGTGTACAATGTACATGGAGACAATTTTTATTATTATTTATTTATTGAAGAAAAATTGTTCCGAAAATAATTTTTCAAAAAAAGTGCACAACTTTTATTTTTTTCCAAGTGTCAAAACGCTGTGGCCTTCGGAAGTGTTAAGGAATTCAGCTCCACTCAACACGCTTGCCAACGAAATACATCTCAATTTGGTGGTAAAAACGATTCACACCGACGGGTTTCCTTACTCATTGCTCTGCAGTCTGCATTCAACCCCTTCATTTGTCATCTCATTGACCTTTTTTTTATCTATCTATAATTCCAGCTGTGTGTGTGTGTGTGTGTGTGTGTGTGTGTGTGTGTGTGTGTGTGTGTGTGTGTGTGTGTGTGTGTGTGTGTGTGTGTGTGTGTGTGTGTGTGTGTGTGTGTGTGTGTGTGTGTGTGTGACCGCTGTTTCCCGACAACCACTGGTCCGATCTAATTGAAACTTGCCAGATATATTGCTGGGGACCTGTGGATGTGCCTTTTCAAGGTTTGATATTAATCGGACAAGTGATTCCCCAGTTATGGCCATTTATTTACCAACCAATGACAAGACAGGTGCTGCATAGGCGTGGCCGATGCGCCATTTAGTTACCAATCACAGGACACGTGGCTGCGTAGGCTGGTGCACGGCGGGCCGACGATGATGTCACGTGCCGTGCCTGTTACGATGGGGATCAATGGTAAATGGCAGCGAATGTCATGGCAAGCAAAGACAGGGAGGTAAACTTGATTTTAATTAACTCTGTGTGTGTATCACAGCAGTTGTTACTTCAATGCAAGCGATAATTCGTGGAATGATGTGAACATTCCGTACAGGCACGCACTACTTCTGGATCGTGATGACTTACTGTATTCGAATAATTTCTCGATTTGTTATGCGCATTTATAGACAAACTCAATGCCCCAATCCAGTTGTCGTTTACGAGAGCGAAGGAACGGCCTGCGTAGTTGTTTGAAAGTTTTTTTTTTGCACGTATGGCCACGCACGTACGGGCACGCGAGAGCGGAGGAACAGTCTGTGTGGTTGTTGTTTCTGGCACGTGGTTTGAAAGTTTTTTTTTGTATGTATGGCCACGCACGTACGGACGCACACGTACGGCCATGCACGTACGGCCACGCGAGAGCGAAGGAACGGCCTGTGAGTTTTGTTTCTGGCAAGCGGTTTTAAAGTATATATAGATATATATATATATATATATATATATATATATATATATATATATATATATATATATATATATATATATATATATTTTTTTTTTTTTTTTTGCACATACGGCCAGGCACGTACGGGCACGTGAAAGCGAAGGAACGGCCTGTGTGGTTGTTTCTGGCAAGCTGTTTTAAAGTATAGATTTTTTTTGCACGTATGGCCACGCACGTACAGGCACGTGAAAGCGAAGGAACGACCTGTGTGGTTGCTGTTCTGCCACGTGGTTTGAGTTATTTTGGGGGGGGGGGTTTACATGTACGGCCACGCACCTACGGGCATGCACTCATCTTTATAATATGAATAATTTGTTCAGAGCTATTTAACAAATGTTATTTCTTATAATGTTGTTAATCTGCAATAATATTGTATTGTTTATGCAATTATATTCTATTATTATGATGTTGTTAATCTGACTTGCAGCTGTGGATTTTAATTGCCTAATTGGTGCGAGGTTGTGTGTTGGTGTGTGCATGGAAAATGACATCCTGAAGACGATTGACTTCAAGCCAATTATAAATCAATTCTCTGCAAAGAAATTTTGAAAACGTTTGTGTTGATTAATAATAAATAATTCATTCTGTTCCATCTCCGTCTGTACTGTGTTACAATGAATTATCATTTATATTGTTGCGAATTCGCGCCCCGCCGGCGTGCGAACGACCGCGTGAAGCCAATAGCGGCCGCTTTGCCCACCGACGTGCAATTCAGTCGTGACCCTCTCGGAACAACGCCGGGAGCTAGTCACGGGTGGGGGTTTAACCTCACCACAACTCAGTCCGCATTCTACCCACGCGATATAGGGTCCGATCGCCGAATGGTCGATTTACCTAAGTACCCGCGCGGATAGTGTACCGAGGAGTTGTACCACGCCGCAGGTCGACTCCAGACACGAACCGCTGAAGCAGCTCGTTCCGTGCTACAGGAATAACCGAGCGGAGTTATCGTCGACCTTGACGGTTCAGATTAGTTACCGGGTGTTTTAAACCCACTATCAATCCCTTACATGATGCAAGATGGAGATTCAAACAAAGAAAAGGACGCAGCGAAACGGGGAACAATTGGACCAGCACATTTATTCCGCGCCACATGGCAGCACGGAAGGCACGTATATTACAATCAAGCAAGAAAACACAATAAAAGCAAGCGAAGAGACACGCAGATCTACAACCGAATAATGTAATTCACACAGAAACACTTATAACAGTTCTGCTTCACCAGACTGGCGCCACACACACACACAAACGTTTACACAGAACCCAAAATAAATGGAAATTGCGACTTCCCTTAGCGCGTCGTCCAGCCCTTGGCGACCGTAACTCCGAGTCCCTCCGGCGTGGTCCACTGGGCTCGTGCCTCGCGCCTGCACGTGTCGTCTGCTCGACAGGGACGAACGAACGGAACCTCCGACCAGGAACAATCACCACGACTCTCGACAATTCCCCTTCAGGGACAAGGGAACGACGTTATCGTCGACCTTCACGCCCACGCCTTTTGTAGAGTCGGGCTCCGCCCTTCGCTCCGCCCCGCGCCCCGCCCCGTTCTTGGCTCCACCTCCCTTCTGGAAGCTTCCCAAAAAGGTGCGTGCCCTCTCGTTCCCCCCTTCCCGCGCCGTGCGGGGGATGAGGAAAGTCAGTTTTGGCTCGGGGCCAGGGAATTATTCCCCAAAAATCAGGCCCCCACCTTTTTCACCTTTGACCTCTGGCTCAAATCGCACCTCGCCCATGCCAAAGCGTGGGAAAAGCAGGAGGGAAAATCCGGCGGGAGACATTTAAGCGGGAGTTTTGGGCGGGAGATGCCCCTTCGCACCCTGGTTGCTGCTGCCACTCCGCTCCTTTCATCCGTCCCACGGAGATCGTGACCGCACGGTGCTCGTTGAATGGCGAGTGGCGCGAAGATGGTGGTAGCGTAGTTGTGGAAGGTGGCATCATGGTGTGAATGGCGTGATTGTTGGCGTCGTGTAGTGAATGGCGTGATCGTTGAGATGTTGGTTGTGGCGATGTTCGTTGTTGTTCTAACGACAGCAAAAGAAAAACGGCTAACTGAAGAATCGCAGTCCAAATGGATCACATGTATTCCCTCGACACAACGGGTTTGGGCTAACTACACATGGACTTACCGATATATCTCACCTGAGGACCCTTTATGGTGTAATGCGAATTTCCACAACCCTCACAATATGTTGAAATGTTTGTGTTTTTCAAGGCTTATGTTATATTGTTCAAAAGTTTGTGTTGATTAATCCTCGCTTAACAGCATGTTTTTTATGTTTCAACATTGATTTTGTTGAAAGTACCAAGAAATCTGTGGGCTTAATTTTATTGACCGTTTACATTTTTATTCCCGTGGGTGGGTAGGGGCCCAGTGCATTGCTTAGCCCAGGGCCTACAATGCTGTTAAGGTGGCCCTTGTGTGTGTTGTGTTGTGTTGTGTTGTGTCTGGCTTCCTTCTTGGGACTACAGTGCAGTAATTGGTCTTTATTTTGATTTTACATCTATCTATACAAAAATATGCTGTTGTGTTTTGTGTGGACCGGTGTTTTTTGGGGTTTTTTGATGCACAACTCCAACAGTTGTGGGCCGATTCCATCCAGACTTGCTACATATGATCAGCATGACCCCAATTAATGTATGGAGGTATTTCTTTCTTTGCCGGTGGTCTTGGGGGGGGGGGGATGGATGGAGGGATGCAAATTATATACGTAAATGTGTATCGTGTAGCACCACCTCCAGGTGGGGGAGGGTATTGCAAGTCTCCCCCATTTACAGTGCAGTATTCCTGTCCCCACGTTTTCCAGTGCAGTGAGGTGTTTTGAGTTATTAGCAGTCGGTATGTTTTTGCTTCGTGTTTCTTTTGCCTATACACACACACACACACACACACACACACACACACACACACACACACACACACACACACACACACACACACTTACCAAGTATGGCCTGGGACACTTTAGACTGTTACCAAATTAATACCTCAGTCGTCAGGATCTCGTGTGTTAGGGCTGTCACATGAGAGGTTAAGTGTACGTCTGCACTCCATTGATTGGATTTGTGGTGTACGTGTGGGGTGTATTTGCCATAACAGAGAACTACACTGGTGTAGCATTAGCATGTTGTGTATGCATATTTTGTTTTTGTAAATACATTATTCTGATCATGTAAATGCAGATTTTTTTTATTGTGAATACCTGAGAAATAAAACAAACACCATGGTGTCTCAGCCGAACAGTATGAGTGCATCTGTGTCAATGACATTAATTGCACCTGCTGAACATTTTCGAGTTGTGACGTATGAATCTGTCGTTCGTTCGTGTTAAGTTTCATGTTTCATGTAACTCTTTTGCTCAGATAGAGAACTGTGTGTTCTGTGCCTTTTATTTTGAGTTGCTGTTGGTTGTGAACACTGTGACATTGCCTTGGTATCACCTTTTAAAGCATCACCTGCCACTGCCAGTCTCGACTGCACACATTGGAAAATGTAGTTTTCACACAACTACTTGAAGACATATCCTGATCGCTGTGAACAGCAGTACAAGAAAAAGGATAAGAAAACAAATAATAAAAAACAACGGTATGTAACAACGCTGGAATGTGGATAACTTATGTAGAGCTTTTATAAAAACGTTGATTGCCTTTGGTGTGTTCTTGGTCTTCCGTTTCATTACAAATTTTCAGTAGTTTAGACCAGCCAAAAGTAGAATAATCAAACTTTAATGTCAACTGATGTTAAAACACTGTTTGGGTTGTCTGCAGTCAACCAGAGGAATGCTAGTTTTTAATCAGTATCGCATCTGTAATGCGCTGTTTTGATAAGAGGAGCAACTCATGAACAACCAGCTTCTGAAAACATGATTTTGGAATCTATCCAACCCACCTGCTCACAAAGTCAAAAGTTTGCAATTGTGTTCAAGCACAGCCTGTTGTTCTGACTAACATGGGTGGGTATCAGCAAGTGGAAAGAAGTCCTCTCATTCCCCAAAGCATCGATTATATATTATTTTTATTGTTTTTTTTTTAGGTTTACATTTTGTGGATCAAATGATGGCGTTTTCAAAGGATGGATTCAACAGGACATTGGTCAAAGTATGACAACCGCCACAGGAAGCAAGGAGAAGCTGATGCTTTGAGTGTTGACCCTTTGGGCTAACAGCTGAACATCAACTTCTCCTTGCTTCCAAACTAACCCAGTCACACATCTATCTCTGCCTCGATTAATGCTGTTTGTCCTTGTGAAAAAAAATTATGAAAAATTTTAAAAAAGGATTCAAATCCATAACACTCAGTGCTTGCCAAATAAACGCACTCACTGTCATTGTTTGTACTGTATCATGCTCTGAGCCAATCAATGCTGTTTACTTCATCTTCATATCTCTCTCTCTCTGTCTCTCTCTCGTCTCTCTCGTCTCTCTCGTCTCTCTCGTCTCTCTCGTCTGTGTCTCTCTGTGTCTCTCTCGTCTCTCTCGTCTCTCTCGTCTCTCTCGTCTGTGTCTCTCTGTGTCTCTCTGTGTCTCTCTCGTCTCTCTCGTCTCTCTCGTCTCTCTCGTCTCTCTCGTCTCTCTCGTCTCTCTCGTCTCTCTCGTCTCTCTCTCTGCCTCTCTCTCTCTCTCTGCCTCTCTCTCTCTCTCTCTCTGCCTCTCTCTCTCTCTCTCTCTCTCTGCCTCTCTCTCTCTCTCTCTCTGCCTCTCTCTCTCTCTCTGCCTCTCTCTCTCTCTGCCTCTCTCTCTCTCTGTCTCTCTCTCTGCCTCTCTCTCTCTCTCTCTCTGCCTGTCTCTCTCTCTCTGCTTCTCTCTCTCTGCCTCTCTCTCTCTCTCTCTCTGCCTCTCTCTCTCTCTCTCTCTCTCTGCCTCTCTCTCTCTCTCTCTGCCTCTCTCTCTATGCCTCTCTCTCTGCCTCTCTCTCTCTCTCTCTCTCTCTCTCTCTCTCTCTCTCTCTCTCTCTCTCTCTCTCTCTCTCTCTCTCTCTCTCTCTCTCTCTCTCTCTCTCTCTCTCTCTCTCTCTCTCTCTCTCTCTCTCTCTCTCTCTCTCTCTCTCTCTCTCTCTCTCTCTCTCTCTCTCTCTCTCTCTCTCTCTCTCTCTCTCCCGCTCTCTCTCTCTCTCCCTCTCTCTCTCTCTCTCTCTCTCTCTCTCTCTCTCTCTCTCTCTCTCTCTCTCTCGCTCTCTCGCTCTCTCGCTCTCTCTCTCTCTCTGCCTCTCTCTCTCTCTCTGCCTCTCTCTCTCTCTCTGCCTCTCTCTCTCTCTCTGCCTCTCTCTCTCTCTCTGCCTCTCTCTCTCTCTCTCTCTCTCTCTCTGCCTCTCTCTCTCTGCCTCTCTGCCTCTCTCTCTGCCTCTCTCTCTCTGCCTCTCTCTCTCTCTCTCTGGCTCTCTCTCTCTCTCTCTGCCTCTCTCTGCCTCTCTCTCTCTCTCTCTGCCTCTCTCTCTCTCTCTCTGCCTCTCTCTCTCTCTCTCTGCCTCTCTCTCTCTCTCTGTCTCTCTCTCTCTCTCCCTCTCTCTCTCTCTCTCTGTCTCTCTCTCTCTCTCTCTCTCTCTCTCTCTCTCCCTCTCTCTCTCTCTCTCTCTGCCTCTCTCTCTCTCTCTCTCTCTCTCTCTCTCTCTCTCTCTCTCTCTGCCTCTCTCTCTCTCTCTCTCTCTCTCTCTCTCTCTCTCTCTCTCTCTCTCTCTCTCTCTCTCTGCCTCTCTCTCTCTCTGCCTCTCTCTCTCTCTCTCTCTCTGCCTCTCTCTCTCTCTGCCTCTCTCTCTCTCTCTCTCTCTCTCTCTCTCTCTCTCTCTCTCTGCCTCTCTCTCTCTCTCTCTCTCTCTCTCTCTGCCTCTCTCTCTCTCTCTCTCTCTCTCTCTCTGCCTCTCTCTCTCTCTCTCTCTCTCTCTCTCTCTCTCTCTCTCTCTCTCTCTCTCTCTCTGCCTCTCTCTCTCTCTCTGCCTCTCTCTCTCTCTCTCTGCCTCTCTCTCTCTCTCTCTCTCTCTCTCTCTCTCTCTCTCTCTCTCTCTCTCTCTCTCTCTCTCTCTCTCCCTCTCTCTCTCTCTCTCTCTCTCTCTCTCTCTCTCTCTCTCTCTCTCTCTCTCTCTCTCTCTCTCTCTCTCTCTCTCTCTCTCTCTCTCTCTCTCTCTCTCTCTCTCCGCCTCTCTCTCTCTCTCTCTCCGCCTCTCTCTCTGCCTCTCTCTCTCTCTCTCCCCCCCTTACAGTGCTGTATTTTCATGTGTTTTTGTGAACATTTCACTCCCATTATGTCTGCAAAGCCGCTTGCGAGTTTTAGTGTTGGAAACCTGACAAACGTGTCAAGGAAAAACATCCCTTTTGATGTGAAAATGCAAGTGTTGAGTGGATCGAGGCAGGTGAGCACCAGATAGAAGTGGGTCATGTGTTGGATTTGGCTACGTGAACCATTAGATATTACAGTACTAGCAAATACAACCTATCGCTTTACTGATGGAAATATTAATAAAGGGGGGGGGAGGAGAGAGAGAGGAGGGAGTGAAAGCGGTAGTAGGGAGGGGAAGGGGGTGTTCTGGACATGTTTGATAAGGGGATTTGAGGGAAAGCATGGAGGGGGTTTGGGGGGAATGGTGCCCTTTTGCTGGCATTGGTACAGGATTGAACGAAATTGGGTACGTTTAAAGAGCACATGTAAATGGGTCATACAAAACAACACCTGGACACTGGCTAGAGAGGTCCATGGGGAGGGGGGTGCAGGGGCTTTGGAAGCAGGTAAGCATAAGGGAAGAGAAAGGGAAGGAAGGGCATTTTCCTTCAATAGTCAAAAAATCCACACTAGTGTTTGTGCCTTTATTTAATTTCCACACATACGATAACCTCTAGAATCTCTTAACCTGAGAGAAATTGAGGAATTCATCTGAGCATAAGTTCTGACTGCTTGAAAAAAAAAAAAACGTTTCATTTGCTCAGTTCACCCATTCTTTGACACACCTTCCTCTGCTCGACCCCTGGAGAGTTTTATGGTGGAGGAGGGGGTTTGGGAGGAGGATACTGTGAAGGGAGAGTTGGGGAAGGCAGTGTGAGGGGAGGGGAAATGGAAGGCAGCACGAGGGGAAGGGGAAAGGGAAGGCAGCGTGAGGGAAAGGGAAAGGCGGCATGAGGGGAGGCGGGGGGGATGGGAAGGCAGCGCAAGGAAAGGGGGAGTGAGCGCGAGGCGAGGGGGGCAGCGCAAGGAGAGGGGAGTCAGCGCAAGGAGAGGGGGGCAGCGCAAGGAGAGGGGGAATGGGGAGGCAGCATGAGGAAGGGGGGGAATGGGGAGACAGCATGAGGAGGGGGGGTGGGGAGAAATCACGAGGGGGGGAATGGGGAGGCAGCATGAGGGGAAGGGGAAGGCACATTCCTTAATCTTTTCTTTATGAAATGTAATCCTCCAAAACGTAGAAAAAAATACGCTTAATGCTTTGCTTAAATAAATACACTTGGTTTATAAAATAGCGAATTTGTTGAAATTTCCAGATTTCACTCCAGATTTTGGCCCTTATTTCGTCCACCAGATCTGATTCTCAAATGAGATATATTTAAATTATGTACTTTAATTTATCTGTGCGAGTCGATCGTGTTTCTAAGTCGGGGCATGTTTTTGAATACGCCAAACAAAATGGCAAATTAAGACCCCAGCAAGCTGACAGGGGGCTGACCAAGGATGATGCCTTGATAAAAGATAATTAAATAAGGCCATTAATTATCTTCAAAAGGGGGTGTTTAAATTAACCCAAACACCCAATTTTCACTCGTGCACTTCCATGGCGTTCCCATAGTATGCATGCAGTTTCAGGCTGCTGGTTTCTTGGTTTTGGAGTTATGGAGGACACACACACACACACACACACACACACACACACACACACACACACACACACACACACACACACACACACTGACATTTATTCATATAGATAGCATGGTTTTGAAAGTGCTGTATTATGAAGGCGATTTCTGTTCTTGTCTTCAAGTGTGTGATTAAATTTAAATAGAGGTTTAAAGGGATATAAGTAAATTCATTCCTGGTTTTACGCAGCAGCCATTACATCACCTTATTGACCATGTTGCATTAGTCCTATGTCCCTGTTGTTTGTCTCCATTAATACGTCCTTAAAAACACTAAGCTTCCTGTTTGGAAAGATGTTCCATTTTGTTTAACTGCCAGGCAGGCACAGAGTGAAAATATTATCTCACTCTCCTCTGCGCACGTGCGATCGGGACAAATTCAGAGTCAAAATATGGTAAAATGGCAAACTTGTCTTCCGATTCATATTCAAAATATAACATTCATTTTAAATAAGTTGTTTCTCAATCATAAATTGATAAAACAGATTGATGGACAGACATGAACCAATTACTTAACCTCACTTTTTGCTTCGCATGTGCTGGGTAACAATAGGAACTTGGGCAGCTGTAATCAAGCCAAAAACATAGCAGGAATTCGCAGCAGGCTGTAAGGGTTGAAAAGTGGAATGACAGTAAAGTGAGAAGAAAAAGCACTGCTCCAAGGACACTGAGGTGAGAGGTGAAAGGACAACCAATTACCTGGACAACTTGGGATCAAAGGAGATGGTCACAATAAAGTGGGAAGTAGGAGGCAAGATGTGAAAGAACAACCGAATGCTTCCACAACCTGGTATCAAAGGGGATGGTCAGAATAAAATGAGAAGTGGGAGTACTGTTTGGTGGTGCGAGGCAAGAGGTGAAAGAGCAACAAATTGCTTGTACACCCTGAGATCAAAGGGACGAGGGCGTAGCAGCACAGTATTTCAACTGAACTGCCAGGGAAATGCTTCAGGTTGCTGGGGAAATCGCTAAATTAAGGTGGAATGAGGAATTTGAAAACTTCAGTAACTAACATTCAGTGTCAAAATATCACAAAATTTGTTTGTTGCTGGGGAGTTTCAGAAGCAAACTACAATTTCATGGCACATCAGAAATCCCCATTGTGCAAGGCGTGAGGCTGTTGCCAAAGTCTTCAGACGAGAATAGCTTGTTGATATTCCCACATTATTGGCTTGCTTTGCTTCCTTGATTTTTTTTTTTTAACCTCACTATCCAGTCTTTTCTTTTCTTCCTGTTCCCTTCAAAGGGCAGGTTAAAGAATAATGGTCATAAAATCTTCATCTGCTTCCAGATGAAAATTTCCTTTTGGGGAAACAATAAATTAAACGTTGGAAATAAGGATTTTATACTAAATCTCATCTTCGTATCTCCATGTACAGTACTATTATATGTTCAATCACGTGACTGAAAAAAATCTTACTTTATGACATCCCTTAAAACTGCCTTTTGGAATCCACTTGCATGGAAAAAAAAAGTACTTGGTAACTGAGAGGTCGTAATTTTACAATTGAATTGGATCACTAAAATTAATATGTTGTGACATTATTTCTTGAACGATATTATATTCATACTTTGAAATCACAGTATTCGTATAATGTTTTGGAAAGCAAAGCCATCGTGGTAAGTGTGAAAAAGTAAATTTATGTGCTTGTGTCCATGATCAAAGAATCAATTTCCTTAAATATACGAAGTTAGACAGAGCATCTACAGTGCAGATGGAGTTCCGGAGTTCCACTGTGCTGAACTTTTGTGCATTCCAGTGACTCAGAGCTATACTGGTGGAAGTCAATTCATGCTTTTACCGACGTCACTCATGCTGGTAAGGTTAAATAGGTGGGACCAGACGAAGGGAGCTCCCTTAACTTATACAATGGGAAAAACTTCAACAATTGACAAGCATAGTGAGAATGCCAAAACCCCCTGACACATGAGATGTTGCAGCTTCACAGGCAGGCCCTTAATCTCCAGAAGCTGTTGAATTACCAACTACAGGAGCAGTCCAGAGAGAGAGAGAGAGAGGTAGAGGTAGAGGTAGAGAATTTTTTTTTTTTTTGTATACATTGTCAAGGCTCGTATGAGAGGTAAAACACAATGCACAGCAATGGGGGCATGACACAAGAGGGGCAGGATTGGGAAGGACAAGAAAGTTGGGAACAGAGACATTAGGAGATATGTGGAAGGGAGAGGAATGGGGTGGGGAACACGGGGTATACAACATGGACATTACAGGGAATTTTAGGAAGGAAAGCAGGTAAAATTTAAAGGAGGAGGGCTTGGGGTGGATTCACGGGGGTAGAAAAGATCGAAGATATGGATGGGGGATGACAAGAGGTGGTGGTGAACAGCTGTTTTGAAGGCCTGGAAGGAAGAATGGGATTGAACAGAGTGAAGGAGTTTCTTCCAAAGGTGGGGAAAAAGAGGAATGAAAGAGTGAAGGTGGGCAGTGATTCGTGATTTTGGTAGTTTTACCAGAAGGGGGTTTGTGGCGGACCTTGAGCGCCTTGCGAAAATATGGCAGGGGCACATCGAAGACACAGCGGGGGGGGGGGGGGTGTCGAGACTGGAGAGGAGAGGGTAAAAGACAGAGACCACTGACCTTCCTGCGGTGAGAGAGTGAGAGGCCAAAAAAGACTCAGCCTCATCGCGGGAGATACCAATGATCCGAAATGCCTTGGTTTCCACAGTGTGAAGCCGAGAATGGTGGGAGGCAGGAGCACCAACCCAGAGGGGAGAGCAGTACTCCATCAGGCTGTGGATGAAAGCTTTGTATGTGGTCAGGATCTCAGGTGTGCCAAGGAAGGACTTTGCACGACGGAGGATTCCCAGTCGGTGACTGGCTTTGGAGGCCAGGGGTTGGAAATGTGGCTTTACCAGGAAAGATCATGGCAGATAGTGAGACCCAGAAGGTTGAATGAAAGGACTTCTTCCAGAGGATTGTTGAGAAAGTGGATGGGGTTTTGGGGGGGTCCAAATGGTCCTTTCGGAGAGACATAATGAGAGTGTGAGATTTGTCCGGATTGAAAGACATGCTCCACATGTTAGACCAGTTTGTGATTTTATCCAGATTTGCAGTGAGCGAAGAAGCTGCTGCTTGCCGGTCTGAGGGATGACCGATGGTATGGGAGAGGGTGGAGTCATCAGCAAAGAGATAAAGTGGATTTTCCAAAGTGTCGGAGAGATGATTGATGAAAACCAGAAAAATAACAGGGCCCAGAACGCTGCCTTGAGGAACTCCAGCCTGGACAGGAAGAGGGGATGAAAGAACTCCATTTAGGGACACACGCTGACTGTGACAGGAGAGGAAGTCTGCGAGCCATGAGTGGAGATGGTCTTGGATACCAGAGGAAGAGAGTTTGGTAAGCAGGGTAGCATGCCAGACTGTGTCAAAAACACGCGGTATGTCTCGGGATGTGGCTCTGATTTAATGTCTGGCATTGAGAACCTCCATCCATTGTTGGGAGAGCAGAAGCAGCACATCCAGGGTAGAGTAACCTGTTCTGAAACCAAATTGATGATCGGAAATCAAGCCAATGGAGAAGAGGAAGGATTTAATGTCAAAAGCGATGATGGATTCCATAACCTTGCTGATGATTGGGAGAAGGCTGATTGGTCTGTTTTTGCAGGGGTCTGTTTTTGCACCTTTTTTATACAGGGCAGTAATGTTTGCTGATTTCCAAGCAGATGGCCTTGAGCAAATGAGAGGGTGAATAGAACAGAGAGAGGGTGAGCAAGAGCAGAGGAGCAGGTTTTTAGGACACGTGGGCTGATGCCGTCTGGACCGGTTGCAGAATCCGAGTCGAGGTTTGACAGCAAGCTCTCCATCTTTTCAAGAGTAAAGGACACAGTGTCCCGGGACAGTTGGGTTTGTCTGGGCAAGTTAGGTACAGAAAGTGATGGGTTTTGGACACAAGATTTTGATGCAAACACTGAGTTTAGGCATTCATCCTTTTCACGCGCGGTATCAGCAGTGTGACCATTTGAGGTAAGGGAGGGATGGAGGGGGAACATAATAACATATATATATATATATATATATATATATATATATATATATATATATATATGTATATGTCTTCTTCTTTTGGCTGCTCCCGTTAGGGGTCGCCACAGCGGATCATCCATTATGATCCGCATAATGATTTGGCACAGGTTTTACGCCGGATGCCCTTCCTGACACAACCCTGGTCGCCTCTTACGACACAGGGATAAGGATTGGGTTTCGCCATGATTCTGGGCTGCCCTACACCCTGTCTTAGTGCAGCCCAGCGCAGAGCAGATCTCCCATCCTCAAGCGATCCTCCAACCCAAGCCTCCGAGTAGCCGGATTACAGGCGCACGCCACTACGCCCAGTATATGTATATATATATATATATATATATATATATATATATATATATATATATATATATATATATATATATATATATGTATATATATATATATATATATATATATATATATATATATATAGAATGTTACGGTGTTGGAATTCACAGAACACCATTCAGCTTCCCCAGAGATCAGTTATTTCGATAAGTGTGTGTTCCAGGTTAGATTTCCCCACCGATGTATCAAGCGAATTATTCATATGCCGGGCTGTGCATCTTTGAGTTAGCCGTTATTTTGTTCTATCTTTTATTTCAAACAACATCTCAACAACAACTCTGCAGCCATGCCATCACCACCACAATGCCAATAACTCAACAACCATGCCATCCCCACCACAGCACAATCAAGACCGCGACACCATCACGCCCGCCTGAGCGGCAGCGGCAAAATGCCGTGATACAAACTCGCGGCGCGACAAGGAGAACCACATTCCAGCCTCCGTGTGCAAATCAGCCGTGAAGATGGCTGATTTGCATAAATGGATCAAAACGGGCTTTGCCTTGGAAAAAGCCAGCCAATCAGAGGTGAAAGGGGCGGAGCCAACCTGGGGTGAAGGTTCAAAGGTAAAAGGGGGAAGCACCGATTTTTGGTGGCGAAACCTCCAGCGGCTTCTCCCCTCGGACTATAAAAAGCCGCGTTGGCAACGCACGAGAGCAGTTGGTGGTGAAGCTGGTGAGCGGAGGTGGTTGTTCGTCATTCACGGGTCGTTTACCAGAGGAGCTTGGAGTCGTCGGAGCTCGCAGCAGCATCGGAGCGTGGGGGTCCAGGCCGACAGCGCTAATATGGTCGGGCGACGCCGAGGAGTGAACGGGGTCTCGAGGAGCATCAACTCTGAAAGTGCAAGGGACCCGTTCGCTCCTCCGAAGCGTCGCCGGTCAGACTCGCCAAAAAGGGGCCGCGACGAAGCCGGGCCACTGAGGCCGACCAAGCAGCCATACAAGCTGCTCGTCAAGCTGCCCAAGAGACTGATGTGTTCGCGATGCACCATACCGAACGAAGACACTAGGGGTCACCGATCCGAAGACCATCGAGTCGCCACCAGGGCGGCGCGGTAACCTGCCTGGCCTCTCAGAGCCTTTCGGTCATCCCGACTCTGAGGAATATCAAAGGCTTACGAGTCCGTGTCTTTTCTTTCTTGGGTTTTTGTATGAAAGTCTGTGGCGCCATGTCTCTAAGTAGAATTGTGAGTAAGTACGTGCTTGTACATTCCGAATAGAACTCGGCTGTAGGCTTTTGCTCGTGTCTTGTCCTCATTCCCCCATTGACTGCTTACGTGCCAAGTGTGAAAATAAATCCCCCATTGTTGAATGTCAACCTGCTCGTTGCGTCCCTTCCTGTATTGACTGCCATGATGCACTCGGGATACTAACTGGCTTTTAAGGCCGATAAAAGTGATAATTTGGTCCGACGGGACTTAGCGATATATAACCGCTCGGCTTCACACACGGAACGAGCCACTTAAGCACCTCGGTTTCATACAGGTCCCGTCGAGGTATAGACTCCCGGTATTTCTGTCCGCGCAAATAATTAGGTACATCGATAATTCGGCGATCAACCCTGCAGCGCATGGACAGAATAGTTGGCTAGTTTATGATGCGTTAAGGCATCTGTGACTGAATTTCGGCATTGGTCCGGAAAGTCACGACTGGATTGCGGCCTTCGGTGGGCGCGCGACCGCGATTTGGCTGGAACGGTCGTCCGCACACCGAACACGGCTGAAAACCACAACAATATATATGTATATATAGTAAATCAGACAATCCAGCTGTGTCCGTTTTTTGTAGCTGTCAAACAATCCTACCCTTCCAAGCAAAATACTGTGTAATAAGTTAAAAAAAAAAGTCCTGGCCTTTGTCACACCCTGAAAAGATACTTCATTTGAGACATTACTGCATTCGTTGTTATTTTTTTTTTTTTTCATTCACAATGTAGTTGGTACTTCCTCAATAAAATATAAACTCCGTGGCTTAAAAAGAAAAGGATTTAAATTTAATTTATCTTTATATGTGCAAAGTGTAGGTGAGATGACAGAGTAAGGCATGAAGGTGTGGGATCACAATGATGCAACAAATAAATTACCATAATCAATAGAAGAGGGGACAAGGAAAGAAACATCATTTGCAAGTGCATTATATGGGAAGGATTAGGTGAGTTTAATGGGGATAGAAAATATCATGAGTGGGGATGAGAGATAACCTGAGATAGAGTACACCTCTTGCTTAGAAAAGATACAGTACATCTAGAAAATAAAAGATAGATAATCTAGAAAACATAGAGTACACCCGAGAGGGTAGGATGCAATTGATTTGTCTCCTTAAAAGGTAGTCCATCAAATGGGAGAAGATGAACAAAAGAGTGGAGTTTGGCAGAAAGCCTGGATTTTTGGAGTTGAACAGGGAAGGGGTTACTGGAACAATGTTTGCATCCCAGATGAGCTGGGGAAGATTGGATGGCCAAGAGAGCTTGACTGGAGGAGAGGTAGTAAAGAACAGAGTGGCCACTGACCTGTCCGCAATGTGAGAGCAAGAAACCTTGTGCTTCAGCCTTCTCATGGGACATGCCAATGATGTTCAGAGCTTTAGTTTCCACATAATCCAGCACAGACCGATGTAATACCAAGGCGCCAGCCCATCTAGGAAAGAGCAAAGCCTTTGTAGGCTGTGTTCTGATTTTTCAAGAAATGACTTGCAATGACGAAAGATGCCCTGACTGTGGCTGGCTTTTGAGGCCAGCTTTGTTATTTGGTCAGCTCTGATTGGGTCTTCGCTGATCTCGAGGCTTAGAAGTTCAATAGACTGAACCTATTCCAGTGCTTGATCAATGAAACAGATACAGCGCCGACGGAAAGTCTACACCCTCTTTCAAATTTTTCACCTTTTGTTGCCTTATAGCCTGGAATTAAACTGCATTAAATCAGACTTTTTCCACCTTTTATTTACACATCGTAACCCACAACTTACAAGTGAAAAACAAATTCTACAAATTTCAGAAAATTAATTAAAAATACAAAACTACACTATCTTGGTTGGATATGTGTCCACCCACCTGAGCTCATACATGGTGGAAGCACCTTTGACAGCAATTACAACTGTAGTCAAGTCAAATTAGGCCAAATAAAGCGTTAACCCACCACAAATTGCAACAGTAACGAGTCCTATATTATTTGACACACAAAAGTGACTTGAATAAGATATCAAAAGTTTAGGTGAATCAAATTATGGGAAGACTGTCAAATTTGCATAAATCCAAGATGGCCACCACAAAAATCTTGAAGCCATCTAACTTCATACAATTGTTTCCTCATCAGTCTATAGGTGCTGCAATAATGACAAGACTGTTATATGAGGTAACTAAATATTAATTTGTGTTGTATATTAATCCAAATTGAAATATTTTTATTTGTAACTATGAAACAAATCCAAGATGGCTGCCATTAAATGGGCTTTTTGTAGTTATTTTGATGTAAATATGACATAAATTGGTCCTGAACATTTCTATGGAGTCATTCACAAGGTAAAACACCCCAGTCCATATCTCTGATTATTTTTTACCAGTCATGTTATGTTAAATAGAATATTATGGGGGATTTATGGCCATTCAGAAACACAAAAACGTGTGACATGGGCAGATGCTGTAATCAGTAATAGTGAGAAACTACATATAAATATCTATACATTTATCAACAACCAAATGTTGTAGAAGCTTCATTTTGGTGTCACATTTTGTTTTAGAATCAACTTAATGGTCATTAATAAAATCCAGTATTGCCATTGTGAGGAAAGATTACTTGTCATAATGGGGACAATAGGTCATGATGTCCAGCTAGAGATGACATTACATATGGATTGAGGTTGAGAGTGTATGGAAGTTTTATGAGAGAATGAGAAAGACAAAAAAGACATCATATTATAAAGTTTAATGTAGAAACATTATTTTGCATGTGCATGTCAAACAAGGTAAGTTCAATCATCTGATACAGAATTAACTCGAAAGTTTGAATAAGCTACCAATTTCAATCATTATCGCCTTATATTGAAATTATAACTGACCTTTGACATATTTAATAATTTGTTTGGTTCACAATGGATTATTGCCAAAAATTGAATTTGGAATATACCTGTATCACATATAGAATATATTTAAATGATTCATCCACACATCTGACCTAAGATATGAATAAGGAAGCTCATGTTCAAATACATAATCGTAAAAATGAGAATCTATATCACATATACTTCGTTATGTGGCATACATGTATATAGAAGTTAGATATACAAATTAACACTTCATGAGTAAAAAGTACATCAATCATGAAAATGAAACATGCGGCTCGATGTAAACGTAAGCATCATCACAATTCATCAATGATCTCTCGGACTCTCTGGAAAATCCTCTATTTCTCTTTGCCGACGACTCCACCCTCTGCCGTACCATCTGTCATCCCTCAGACCGGCAAGCAGCAGCTTCTTCGCTCACTGCAGATCTGGATAAAATCACAAACTGGTCCAACACGTGGAACATGTCTTTCAATCCAGACAAATCTCACACTCTCACTATGTCTCTTCGAAAGGACCATTTACAAAACCCCCCCATCCACTTTCTCAACAATCCTCTGGAAGAAGTCTTTTCTTTCAAGCTTCTAAGTCTCACTATCTGCCATGACCTTTCCTGGGAAAGTCACATTTCCAACCTCGCCTCAAAAGCCAGTCGCCGACTGGGAATCCTCCGTCGTGCTAAGTCCTTCCTCGGCCCTCTTGAGCTCCTGACCACTTACAAAGCTTTTGTCCGTAGCCTGATGGAGTACTGCTCTCCCCTCTGGGCTGGTGCTCCTGCATCCCACTGACGTGGATTTCTACCCTCGAACCGCGTCGTGATAGAAAGGATTCTTGATTGTTGAGGGATCTTGACCTCCTCGAGGATTCAACCTCTAGCCAACTCAGTGTTGCATGTATCGGGATAAAATAAACCACAGAAGTCCAGTAATAATCAATGTCCACCAGGAGTTCTTTCTTCTGTACCATTTATTTGCTCTCTCTCAGATCATTCTCCCCCTCCCCATATATCCATTCCATTTTATAAGCAGAGAGGCCTTTGATCGCAAAAACAGAATGCACAGCTTATCAGCCCGGTCACCTTGTACTTTCAGAAACCCAAGCAATGTCCAAAGTGTCAAAGAAAGACAAGATTATAAGTAGGTGGTAGGCCTTAACAACTAAATAGTAGAACAGTAGAGGAAAAACACAAACACTTTGACCTACTCAGACTGAGGCAAAGGTTTCTTGTCTAGAGAGTAATAATTTCCCCAACACTCCCCCCTTGTTGCCTAAAAAGGCAACACTAGTTAAGTTTAACGATATATATTTTCTCTTCACTTGGAAATGCATTCTCTCTTGCGTTTGAGTGTGCCCCTTTTCTTGGGTAGTCACATCCCCTCTTTTCCCCATCGTAGAGCTCAGTCCCTTAGCCTTTCCTGTCCCGCAAGCCAGGTGGCTTCATGTGGTTGTACAGCTTCGGACCTGGTTGAGGTTCCGGTAGGCCCCCAGGCCGATAGAAGATAAGGCTACCCGTTGGGCTGCACAGCTGATTTTCGACAACCTATTTCGGGAACAAAGCAGATGAGCAAGAGTGGATTGACAATTCCCGTGAATATTGAACACATTCATTTGCGCTACTTATGGATTTCCAAGTTCAGGTTCTATCTCAAAAGAGTCGTAGGACTCAGTCTCAAAACCAGGGTATGAGGGTGGTGCTTGGGCCACCATCACCTTTTTAGCAGTATTCCTCTTTAGACAAGAAACAATCAATGCCGGCATTGTAATTGTTGCACATCTAACAAGCACCACTACAATGATGATCCACAATAACCCAACGGAAATCCAATGCAATAGGGTAGTTCCCCAGCCTCCAAAAATCCCTTCAAACCAGGAATAAAGCCCATCTTTCGTGAAATAATTGTGATACTTGGCTCCTTCTTGTTTAATCTTGTCAGCTATGTTCGTGATTTTCTCCGAGTTATCAGGGATATAAGTACAACACTCAGAGTTAATTACAGCACACGTTCCTCCTTGAGCTGCGAGAATGAGGTCGAACGCAACTCGGTTTTGCATTGAAACTGCACGTAGGGCGACGACCTCCGAGTTGATATCAACCATGCCGAGAGCAGTTTTATTTGCCAATAATTCAAGCGAAGCAGCTAACTCTGCCAATCCCACAGACGTTTGTCCAACACCGTAGTGAGGGATTAAAATCATGAAGAACAGTTCAGTTGACGTGAAACCCCGTTTACCCCGTTTCAAATGCTCAAAAGGTGACTTAGACAACAGGCGCATATGTGGCAAAATGAATGACAAGAAACAATATCCACTCCAATTAACTGGAAGCCATGGGTATGCTCGATTTCCACACACGAAATAGGTATTATTTAAAGCGACTTGTGGTCCCATCGTGTGATTTTCATAAACATAATTACTGCATTCAGAATTCCCTAATCTTCTTTCTCCCCATGCCTCTTGTACCAAGCATAGTTCGGGTTTTTCTGTTGCCCGTTCAACCATAAAATGTGGAGGCATTTTACTTAAATTAAAATTTGGCCAAAACCAGTTACTGAAATTTCGTTGTCGGAGGCAATTTCCATTTCCATTGGTAACGATGTGGTCGTCAAGGTTATTATCTTGTTTATCCCAGTTTCTTTCCTTTGCCCAGTACCCACACCATTCACTCAGATTGAATGGTATAGCCAGAAGCGGTATCCCAGTAACTGCTGAATGAGGTATCTTAGTACAAACCCAGCAATTGGTTTTATTAAAAGCTTTCGCGTGTTTACGAGAAAGAGCCAGATAAGTGTTTATTCCATGTGGTGAACCCACTTTGCTCGTTAAGCTTCTTCGGTCTCTGAATGCCCTAGGCTTAGTTTGGTGGGTAGTCTGATAGGCCCATCTCCAAAGAACATGCAAATAACGTTGATCACAGACAGTACTTATCGGTTTAACAGACCAAGTACACATTGCACCACCTGCATTTAGTAGTACAAATAATCCTGCAATGGAAAGAATCATTAAAGTTATCAGGAAGCAATGTTCTCCTCGGGTTCTTTTCTGCCGTGTGCCAGTTTGCAGTGTGTGGCATGGATCCATGTTGCTCTTCCTTTACACTTCACAGCTGTATGGGTAGTTAGCAGTATTTGAAATGGCCCACACCAACGTGCTTGAAGAGAGTTCTTCCGTTTGTAAATTTTCACATAAACAAAGTCTCCGGGTTTGAAGTTGTGATGATCAGATGTGGCTGGTTCTGGCAGAGCTTGTTTCACCTGTGCATAAAAAGTTCTTACAGCATGATTCAGAGAGATACAGAACGTAAGCAACGTGTCGTCCATTTGCTGCACGTTCATGTCTTTTATAGTCAAAGGAGGTGAGTTCGGTAATCTCATTGGTCTTCCCATCAGAATCTCATGCGGAGATAAGCCAGTGTTTCGATTTGCGGTAGATCTCATAGTCATGAGAGCAATTGGCAGAGCATCTGGCCATTTTAATCCAGTTTGTTCACAAATCTTGGCCAGTTTATTCTTCAGGAATCCATTTTGCCTCTCTACTGCCCCCGCAGATTGCGGACGATGCGGGCAGTCGAAATGTTGCTTTATTTGCAATACGCAACATAATTCTTTCACCACTTCGGCTGTGAAATGAGTACCTTGGTCACTGGAGATCCTACAAGGTATTCCAAACCTACAGATGAAATCCTTCATCAACAGTTTAACCACAGTAATGGCATCTGCTTTCCGACAAGGGTAAGCCTCAACCCATTTGGTGAACAAATCGACGATGACTAACGCAAATTCAAAACCGCAGCATGTTGGTAACTGGACAAAATCCATCTGGATATGAACAAAAGGTCCGAATGGAATTGGATGACCCCCTGGGGCCATCTCCACCCCCCTTGCTGGGTTATGTTTTTGGCAAATATGACATGTCTTACAATACTGTTCTGCAATTGGACTAAACCCCGGGGCAAACCACTGTCTCCCAATTGAAGCACTCATGCCGCCTTTGCTAGTATGCCCGGCCCCATGTGCCAATCGGGCAAGCCAAGGTAATAGAGCTCTTGGTGCCACCACACGACCATCAGATGATCTCCATAATTTGGATTCATTATCGAATTCACATCCAGCCAGTATCCACAAATCTCGTTCTTTAGCACTGACAGCTGTCTGCAAAGTGTTTATATCGTCAATGGTCGGTGTTGCCTCTTGTCTCAATACACATTGTGATATTAAAAGAGCTCTGGTGTGGGCAGCAGATTTTGCAGCTGCATCTGCCCTGGCATTTCCCCGTGAGACGTCATCAGATCTCCCAGTGTGGGCGTCACATTTTACCACTGCAATTTGGTGAGGCAGAAGTATTGCTTCCAGTAGATTCGCAATCCATGTTCCATTCCTTACTTGTGTACCTGATGATGTTATAAAACCCCTTTCGCGCCAGAGTGCTCCGAATTCGTGTACAGCACCAAAGGCATAGCCGGAGTCAGTGTAGATTGTCACTATTTGGCCTTTGGCTAAATGGCATGCACGAGTGAGGGCGAACAGTTCTGCCTGCTGCGCGGAACAGCTCTCAGCCAATCTCCCGCTTTCGATTACTTCGTGATCAGAGCAAACGGCGTAGCCTGTTAATAAACATCCATCAGGTGCACGCGATGATGAGCCGTCGACATATAGAACCAATTCAGAATTTTGGATTGGTGTGTCTCTCAAGTCAGGACGGGGTTGACACGTGTGGGTGATTATCTCTTCACAATTGTGAGGATCACCATCTTGTACTCCTGGCAACAAACTAGCAGGATTCAGCGGTGCACATCTCCTAATCGTAATGTTCGTGGGTGCTGTGAGTGAGAGTTCGTATGTTGTTGCTCTTGAAGCCGACAAATGTTGTGTTTTCGTTTTTAACAATACAGCTGTCACTGCATGCGGTACCAGGAGAATCAAAGTGTTTCCCGCGACGAGCGCTTCGGTCGCCTGCACCGCGAGCGAAGCGGCTGCTACTGCCTTGAGACAAGGGGGGAATGCTTGCGCTACCGGATCCAATTTAGTACTATAATATGCAACAGGCCGTAATTTATTTCCGTGCTTCTGTGTCAGCACAGATTGTGCGAATCCCTGTCTCTCACATGCGTACAAATGGAAAGGTTTTTCATAGTTTGGTAAACCCAGAGCGGGAGCCGAAGAAAGAGCCTGTTTTAACGTTACAAAAGCCTTGTCTGCATTTTGTGTCCATGCAAGTGGGCTGGGTGCGTTTGCCGAACCAATGTCCACCAGGGGGCGCACTAAGGCCGCATAATCTGGTATCCACTGTCTGCAATAGCCGGTCATTCCGAGGAAAGACCTCATCTGTTTAGCAGTAGTTGGCTTGGGCAGGTTTAATATTGCCGCTATACGTTCAGGGGAGATGCGTCTTGTGTCTCCCTTCAGAATATGCCCCAAATATTTCACTTCTTCTTGGCAAAATTGCAATTTAGCTCTCGATGCTTTGTGTCCTTTCCTGGCTAAGGCCCTCAACAATGTCAATGTATCTCGTTCGCATGCGTCTTTTGACGCTGAACAGATCAGCAGGTCGGCAACATATTGAATCAGTGTGGATCCACAAGGGAAAACTACATCATCCAAGTCGTCTTTGAGGGCCCTCGAGAATAATGTTGGACTTTCACAATAACCCTGGGGCAATACAGTCCAAGTGTATTGCTTTCCCTGGTAGGTGAATGCAAACAGAAACTGTACTTCTTGGGCTATTGGTATACTAAAAAAAGCTGAACAAAGATCCACAACACTAAAATAGGTAGTGTTGCTTGGGATGCTTGATAGAATGGTAGTTGGATTTGCAATTACAGGAAAAGCTGAAATTACCGCATCATTCACTGCCCTCAAATCCTGTACGAATCTCCACGTTTGTTTCCCAGGTTTTCTCACAGGTAGGATCGGTGTATTACATTGACTAACAGTGGGAATAATTATCCCTTGTTTCAATAGCGCTTCCACGACAGGAGCAATTCCTACCTCTGCTTCTGGAGACAAAGGGTATTGCGGTTTTCGAGGCAGTTTCTTTTTTGGATCTATAGTGATCTTGATTGGATTCATACTTTTAATTTGGCCGACATCGTTGGCATGTGTTGCCCACAGACAAGTCGGGACTTGTTCGAGTATTTCAGGTAATTTTCCTGACCCATTTAATTCTGCGAGATCGACCACCTCAAACACAGCTTTTGCTGATCCTTGACATTCTGTCCAACAGAATCCCTGTTCCCCGATCTTCCAAAGTCCGTTTACTTGGCTCGATTCCATCAAAGTCGCTTGTGATGCTTTTTTCAAAGAGGTTACCATGTGACCAATGTCCGTTTCTTGGTAACCTTCTACAATCGCTAAAGTAACATGTGGTGTAACACTGGACGGTTGGTTCCACAATTTTAATTGTTCCTGCGTCAGATGCACCTCCAGGCCAATTCCTTGCTTCCCAATCCAAATTGTTCCCAACACTAAGTCAAAGGTCTGGTGTAATTTCGAGAGTGTTTCACTCGCATAGACGTTATCTTTTCCCTTGATGTTGCAATCTGCAATGCAGTGTAGTCGAGTCTGTAAGTACCGTCTGTCCATGCCGTGTTTACTCACCCAATCGAGCACCTCGGGTACGTTTCTCTCCAAATGTGATAAATATTCCTGCAAATGGTTAAATGCTTCACAATTAATCACAGTCCATTGATATACAAGATTTTCTGTATTTTCCTGTAATAAATTCATCATAGTTATGTGTGATTCGTGAGGTATTTCTAAATATACACCATCAGGGGTACACTTAATTGAACAATTCAGCTTGCATAACAGATCTCTCCCCAACAGATTAATTGGTGTATCAGTTGCCATCAAAAATGCATGGTTTGCAGACAATGGTCCAATTTCCACCCGGAGCTGCTCTGTCAGTGGAATGGTACTAGCAACTCCCGACATTCTCACTACTTTTACTCGTTCTCGCGATAACGGGGCGTCTGGGAAATCACTCCTTCTGAGCGCAGATTTGGTCGCTCCTGTGTCGACTAAGAAAGGAATCTCTTCGCCTTCAATTTTCAAAGTCAATTTCGGTTCGTCACATGGTTTCAAAGTCAGGAAGGGTAACTCAGACGAAGTCGCTTCTTTTCTTTGTCATAAAACGAATGGGTTTTGGGTTTGAAATGAACCTTGAGATGGAGGAGGAAGAAATGAGGGTGGAGGAGGAGGGAACGAGGCTGGGGGAGGAGGGAACGAGGCTGGGGGAGGAGGAGGAGGGAATTCGGTTTGAGGTGCAGTGGGTTGAAATGAACCAGCTTGCTCAAACTGTGTTCCCCATCTTTCCTGTTGTCTATAATATGGATTTTCATTCACTGGAGGCGTGGAGTGTCTGCGAGTTTCATCTCTGTATTGTGCCGCTGGTCTCTGTTCTACCGGTTCATACGAACTATAAGTTCGACTGTTTCTACGATTTCGGCATTCGTTAGCCCAGTGTCCTTGTTTTCCGCATGTATAACAGAAATCTCTGCGCTGGTCTCTGTATTTTGGTCTCTGACGGTAATTGGTTTGCCCTCAGTTTTGTGCATTATATCTCAAATTCCTTTCCCCGGGGCATTCACCTTGACCTTGAACCTGGGATAGCATTAATGTTGATTCGTTTTCCTCGTCAGAACGATGTTTCAACAATGAATTACAATGCGTTACATATTCCATCAAGTCTTTCACTTCCTTTAATTCCCAACCAATACATACTCGCTTTATCTCATTTTGTAATTTGGCCGTCAAACCATTAAGGTAGACATGAGCAAATGGTACTCCCTCTTCTTTCAGTCCAGAGTGACATTGGTATACACCCCGAAAACGCTCTAAGAACTCCAATGGGTCCTCGCCAGCGCGTTGCCTGCACACCTGTATTTTTGCCCAGTCGGTCTTAAGTGTTACCACCTCTGTGACAGCGTCAATGAGGGTGTCAATATGTTCTTTGAGCTCCTTCCTGTCTCCAGGAGCTTCATCTGGCCATGCAGTGACCTGTTTCAATTGTCGGAGTAACCCCTCTGGTACCACTAATTTTAATAATATTTCCATGTCCATATATGTTGGCTGATGACATGCCACCACCACGCGTAGTTCCGCCTGGAATTTTTTTGGGTTCTCCCGTATCTTCGGCATCTCATTTACGATGGCTTTTAATTCAGAGCCCCACGGGCGATATATTGCTTGTACCTCCCTTGCACCTGGGTAATCTCGCAATGGAAACGCGCCAATGAGTGCCTCATCATCTCCGTCCTTCGCGGTCTCCGGCATTATTTTTTTTGATCGAGTTTGTATTTTACCCTTGTCAGCAAGAGGAACTTTATTTTTGCTTTGTGTTCTTGTTTCTTTCTTAATTACTCGCCTGGCTCCCCGTTGAGCCCCTCCTTGCCCTGTGGCATCATCTCCCTCTGTCTCTCCCGCTTCTTTGTCCTCGAGCGGTTGTGCTATCGGAACTGTGCACTCTGGCCATGTATCTGAGTCTTCTTCTTCATCCTCAAATCTGACAGCCACTGCTCGCTGTCTCTTGGTTTTATTTTCAAGTCTCACCGGCATTTGCTTCGTTAATTGGTCTAGCTGACCCTTCAGGTTTAACAACCGTGCCTTTTCGTCTCTGTCATGACATTCCTTCATCCAATTTATATAAACGCTCCAGTTCACCTGCTTCTGGACCTTTTTGTCACTATTTTTCACTTCCAGTACTTTTCTTAAATTGTCTAAACACTCGTGATCGAACGTTCCATTCTCAGGGAAGGGTAATCGACTATTTTTGGTCCAATTGCACCATTTCCCCATGTCTCTCACAGCTTCAGGCCCATACTTATCAAACATAATTCTTGCACATGTACCTCTCCGTGGTTTTTGAATACAATTTGCCTCGGTATACCCATTTTCCTTCCTTTTACAATTTCTATTTCCCATCTCTAAAATCACACAAATCACAACCGCTAAATTCACTCTAAAATCACAGAATAAAATAAATCGCACCCTCGGAGAACCCCCCCTGCTTACCTTCGCTCAAGCACTTGTCGTTCCTCCAGGCACTGCCTCCGGCAGATTAAGCACCTCCGGTCCCATGGTGTAATGGTTAGCACTCTGGACTTTGAATCCAGCGATCCGAGTCACGGCACCAACTGACGTGGATTTCTACCCTCGAACCGCGTCGTGATAGAAAGGATTCTTGATTGTTGAGGGATCTTGACCTCCTCGAGGATTCAACGTCTAGCCGACTCAGTGTTGGGATATCGGGATAAAATAAACCACAGAAGTCCAGTAATAATCAATGTCCACCAGGAGTTCTTTCTTCTGTACCATTTATTTGCTCTCTCTCAGATCATTCTCCCCCTCCCCATATATCCATTCCATTTTATAAGCAGAGAGGCCTTTGATCGCAAAAACAATGCACAGCTTATCAGCCCGGTCACCTTGTACTTTCAGAAACCCAAGCAATGTCCAAAGTGTCAAAGAAAGACAAGATTATAAGTAGGTGGTAGGCCTTAACAACTAAATAGTAGAACAGTAGAGGAAAAACACAAACACTTTGACCTACTCAGACTGAGGCAAAGGTTTCTTGTCTAGAGAGTAATAATTTCCCCAACAATAAGCAAACGTAAGCATCATCACAATTCATCAATGATCTCTCGGACTCTCTGGAAAATCCTCTATTTCTCTTTGCCGACGACTCCACCCTCTGCCGTACCATCTGTCATCCCTCAGATCGGCAAGCAGCAGCTTCTTCGCTCACTGCAGATCTGGATAAAATCACAAACTGGTCCAACACGTGGAACATGTCTTTCAATCCAGACAAATCTCACACTCTCACTATGTCTCTTCGAAAGGACCGTTTACAAAACCCCCCCATCCACTTTCTCAACAATCCTCTGGAAGAAGTCTTTTCTTTCAAGCTTCTAGGTCTCACTATCTGCCATGACCTTTCCTGGGAAAGTCACATTTCCAACCTCGCCTCAAAAGCCAGTCACCGACTGGGAATCCTCCGTCGTGCTAAGTCCTTCCTCGGCCCTCTTGAGCTCCTGACCACTTACAAAGCTTTTGTCCGTAGCCTGATGGAGTACTGCTCTCCCCTCTGGGCTGGTGCTCCTGCATCCCACCTTTCTCGGCTTCACGCTGTCGAAACCAGGGCATTTAAGATCATCGGCATCTCCCGCAATGAAGCTGAGTCTTTGGGCCTCTCACTCAATCACCGCAGGTTGGTCGGTGGTCTTTCTGTCTTCTACCGACTCCTCTCCAGCCTTGCCCCCCTGCTCTCTCTGCGATTTGTCCCCACCACATTTCCACAGGGCGCTCAAGGTCCGCCAACAACCCCCTTCTGGTAAAACTACCAAAATCATGAATCACTGCTCATCTTCACTCTTTCATTCCTCTTTTTTCCCGCCTTTGGAATAAACTTCCTCACTCTATTCTTTCCCATTCTTCCCTCCAGGCTTTCAAAACAGCTGTTCACCACCACCTCTTATCTTCCCCCATCCAAATCCTCGATCTTTTCTACCCCCGATAATCCACCCAAGCCCACTTCCTTCATTTCTCCTGCTTTCCTTCCTGAAAGTCCCTGAAATGTCCATCTTCTCTTCGCCATGTTCCCCGTCCCATCCCCATCCCTCTCCCTTCCACAGTTCACCTAATATGTCTGTTCCCCACTGTTTTGTCCCTTCCACTCCCGCCCCTCTTGTCTCATGCCTCCTTGCTGTGAGTTGTGTGTTAGCTCTCATACGAGCCTCGACCAAGGTATACAAAAAAAAAAAAAGCAGATGACGTATTGTCACATATAACTTATATAATATAACACTGAAATAATACAGCAAAGACATGGTTCTACTTGAATCAATCGTCTTATATGTTGCTCATTCATTCATCAACATCGTCATCTTCGATCTGTGACATATCTGTACACACGCCTCGGCAGTGTCCACAACCCGTGGAGCATTCCAGTCCATTTTTGCGACATGTGCACCGTCTGGTACTGCAACCAGATTTACAGTTACATCTCACCACCTCGAGCAATGATGTTGGAGCTGGTTCTTTGTCGGTCAGGATGGGCAACAATTTATCACCTTGTTTGTACCAGCCCCAATCTTCTGGTGACATATCAGCTGCTTTACCCATCCACTCCTGAACTTGAAGGTACACACGTTGACTATGGTATGCCGCAGCAGCTGATGTTGGTGGCAGCACTTCTCTGTGATGATGACTTTATCTCTGAACTTCTTCTGTATTTGGTCTTTCATGTAAGTGTGACCATATGGTGGAACATTAGAGTCTGAAAGGAACTCTGCCATATTGTTGATAAGATCTTTTATGGTGGTCTGTTCATCATCATTGTGTCCAAAGTTATGCATTACATCTTTAACTGCTTCAGCTTGCATGACATGATGAGGTGTTCCCCGTTTCATACGTTTCACAGATGTATTATCATCATGTTGTTGAAATTTTACAGGAATATCTTTGTTGGTTCTGAAATTATTGCTGCACGTCTTGTGATATACGGCATCCGCAGCATGTAAATCATGGACAGCTTTGATTCTCCCCTGGACTGTTTTCGCCCATTCATCATTTCTTTTGTCACATACTTGTAGAATACTCTCCTGGAAATCGAATGTTCTGATGGGTCTGAGTTTCAAATCAGGATTCCTGCCTTCTCGTGGATCACCCTGGCCACAAAAGAGGCAGTGACTGGCATAATCAAATAAGCCCACCGATGATCGCAAAGATGGTTAGTCATTGGATGAAGGAAGATCACCAAGTCTCTTACGGTTGGATTGCTCTATGTAATGAAGGTTTGTATAAACTTGGTGACAGTTCTGGTGGACATGTTGTCCAGCTAGAGCATTAATGTTACTGTGTCTGGCTGTACTTGCTCTACTGATGCCATCACAACCCTTTGCAGTGAGTTGGGAGCTTGGTTGGTCTGATGATATGGATTTCTGGCATACAACACAACTCAGCTCTTCATACATCATGACTCACCCTGGAAATAGAGAAGGTTCACAATAATACAATGAATACGTGCCTTATCTAGTACATAGCACTGATGGATCACATATGTATATCAATCCATTAGCCATGTTAGCCCTGTTAACATTGCTGGAGCAACTGACATGAGGGGCCACATGCAGAGGATCGTCGCATAAAAGTTTCATATTCGTCATAACCCAATATCCATTTTATACGTACACCATTAACAATATCATGCTTAAAAGTGATTTACCTGTATTTATGATTTTGTATGATGTATTTATCTGAATAGAGTAACAGATATCCTGTGTAGGGATATGCATCATCATGTTATGACCAGTGTAATTTAATGACAAATGAATGTTTCATTATTCATCGATCATACTCTATTTTACAATTTTTCACTTATAATTTAGCCATTTTTATTGATAAAATTAATTATTTTTTTGCATATTTCCAAAATTCCATGTATACATTGCCCCAGCTATACGCTGGCCTTCTATTTGTGATACCACCAACAACAATAGTCAGTTATCACCACGATAATAGCTTAAATAATGGCTGAAACTTCGATTAAACCAGTTTCTGGCGACCATTTTGAATTTATGCAAATTCGACACTGTTCCCAACTGTGTATTCAATTACATTTTGGATATGTTATTTCAGACATATTTCTGAGTTGAATAGTATTGGAATCATTCCTATTGCAATTTGTGATGGGTTATTTCCTAATTTGACTGGACGACTGTGAGTCTATTGGGATAGGTCTCTACCAACTTTGCACACCTAGACTTGGCAATATTTGGCCATTACATTCTTCTGCACAAAACTGTTCAAGTGCAGCCAAGTTGTGTGGGGAATGTTGATGGACAGCAATTTTCAAGTAATGCCACAGATTTTTTGATTGGATTTATGTCAGGGCTCTGACTGGGTCATTGAAGTACATTTATCTTTTTGTTCCTTCACCACTGTAGAGTAGCTTCGACTGTGTTCTTCGGGTCGTTGTCATGTTGAAAGGTGAATTTCCATCCCAATTTCAGCTTTCTTGCAGAGGGCAGCAGGTTTTCCTCTCGATCTTTATGTATTTTGCACCATCCATTTTCCCTTCTATCCTGACAAGTGCCCCTGCTGCTGATAAATATCCCCATAACATGATGCTGCCACCACCATGATTCACAGTAGGGATGGTGTTCTTTGAGTGATATGCTGTGTTGGGTTTGTGCCAAATGTAACATTTTGCTTTTAGGCCAAAATGTTCCATCTTGGTTTTGTCAGACCACAAAATATTTTTGCCATATTGTTTCATAATCCCCGGAGTTTTTCTTGCATACCTCAAACGGGACTCAAGATGGGCTGTTTTGAGTTATAGCTTCCTTCTTGCCACCCTACAGTGCAGGCCAGACTTGTGGAGTGTTTGGGATATTGTTGTCATATGTACACAGTGACCAGTCTTTACCATAAAGGCCTGTAGCTCTTTTAAAGTTGCCATTGGCCTCTTGGTGGCCTCTGGTCAGTCTCATCCTTGCTTGGTCATCTAGTTTGGAGGGATGGCCTGATCTAGGCAGGGTCTTGGTGGTACCATCGACCTTCCACTTCCTAATGATTATCTTGACTGTACTCCGAGAGATATTCAAGGCATTTGAAATATTTTTGTACCCATCCCCTGATCTGTGCCTTTCCACAACTTTATCCCAGAAGTCTTTTGAAAGCTTGATGTTCTTGAACTTGATGTTCATGGTTGAGTCTTTCCTGTGAAATGCACTACCCAGCAGAGGAAACCTACAGGAATAGCTGATTTTATTCTGAAATAATCAGAATTACTACAATTTAACACAGGTGGAGGCCATTTAACTTGGTCTGTGATTTTGAAGGTGATTGGTTACATCTAAGCTAATTTACAAATGCAATTAAAAGGGGGGTGGACACTCATCCAACTGGGATATTCTAGTTTTGTAGTTTTTAATTAATTTTCTGAAATCTAGAATTTGTTTTTCACTTGGAAGTTGTGGGTTACAATGTGTAAATAAAGGTGGAAAAAGTCTGATTTAATGCAATTTAATTCCAGGCTGTAATTCAACAAAAGGTGAAATTTTGAAATGGGGTGTAGACTTTCTATAGGCACTGTAGGTGAGTTTGGTTGGTCCTCTTTGACAACAAGGTGAGACTGAGATTTGCCAGGATTGACACAGCTGCTGTCTATCTGTCATTGTGATTGGTTGCTAACTGTATTTGCTTTTCCAGATAGAGTCAACATCAGATGCAGAAGAGATGGAGGACCAATTATTTTGTGTTAGGGCAGTTTTCAGTTCCTGCCAGTTATCCAGGTGAATATTTAGTGTCTGTGGTGCGATTGTAGTTCTCTAGCACACACAAAGAGACTTAGACTGCAACACAAATTTGGTCGGAGTAGCCAAGCAGAGCAGAGGATGAACAAGAGAGGTTGGATGGAGAGTTGGTCATTACCAGGTCCATGAGGGAGAATGTACTATTCTTGGAGATCCATGTTTGGAAGTTAATAGAATGGTCAGATTCATGGAATTGCAGAAGGCCTTACCTGCAGTGGATGTTTGTGGATGGTCGTTGCAATGCCAATTCCTCATTATCTGGGGCATAGTGGTAGTTGAAATTATCACAGATGAGGAATAGAGAGTTGGGATAGATGGATATTTGTTGGTCCATGTTTGTGCAAAAGTGTATCAAGTGTTGTCATCCTTTGGTGTATGGTACATCACATCGACAAACATTGGATTGCTGTAGAAAAAAACATGGCCGAACTTGGGCAGTGGGAGATGAGGCTTGTGACATAAACAGCAATCTTGCTCTTCCACAAGCCTCGACTATGTATTTTTTTTTTTAAACAATCGCACCACTGGAGCAGAGTCTGGTCTGTCACAATGGAAAATAATATCCAGGGAGAGATACAGAAGAGTCGAGGACATTCAGTGAGGGGAACAGTTCTGTTTCCACAAAATGCCCAAAGTAACAGCGGAAACTTGAACAAAGAGAACTGTGGTGTTAGAATGGAGTCCTCGAATGTTGGAGGCCACATTATCAAGGAAGGGAGAGGAATAGGAGCTGAAGTTTTGGGTTAGCACAGGCAGAGGACCAGGGTAGGTGACTGAGGAGCACTGGCCAAGGAGAAGTGGGGGGAGGGTGGGGTGCAGTGGTTTTGAACAGCACAAGCAGGGGGCCTCCAGGAGGGGGTGAAGAGATGCTGTGGCTGCCGCGCTGTCTAGGGGTTAACTGCCATGCATCTGCATTTGCTGCAAATCGGTTTCCATTTCAGGGTCTCAAGCCCAGCACAATGCAGCAGCCATCAGGGCCAACGCTGTGAAGGGAGGGAGAGTGTGGATTTTTTAATTTTCACTTTTTAAACATAGATTTAAGGCTTATAATGGAGCTTGTACATTGATCTCATGCAGGCCAAAGACATTAGTAGACATCATTGTACTTTTAATGTGATTTATAACATGAGTAGACAATGGACAAATGCATGTATAGTACATTATACAGTGTTTTAACTTGAGTTCCAAGCATCATTATAGCTAGCAGTTCAAATGGAACCACTAAGCAGGCCAACCAAACTACATAATTGACAGAGTAGTCAGAATATTTGGACAACCAGGAAGCTTGGGCAGGACAGATACATTCGTATAGATGGACTGTAATTTGGTCTGAAGCCAATAAAGTGTTTGCAAGGTCTTTTAATTATCATCAGGGGTGCTGATGTGTATTAGTGTCGTAAAGGGAAAAGTTAAAATCAAAGCAGTTTACTCCTCCATCTGAGGCCTGAATAATTGGTTTTCCTATTAATTAAAAATTTTTTACAAGGTACAAATGCACATTTTGGGCCTGAATGGTCGAATGGAAGGGAGGCCAGGAAAAGCTTGGTACAATACAGAATTATAATGGAACAGGCCTCAAGGCCCATTACATTATGCACAGGCCAGAAGCCCCATCACACAGTGCAATTGGTCAAGAGGTTTGCCATAGTGTGAAGCTGGTTACCGTGTGGTGAGAATGTTGTTAATGTGACTCTCTTTTCACTTGTGCTCTGTTATGACAGAGGATAGAGCTGAAAGTGGCAGGCTTGTCCCATGTTGCATTGGACTTGCAATCTTGGCCTCCAGCAATGCCTTCAACCTCTGTATAATCAATGAACAGAACAAGCAGGGTGAGAAACGTAACACGAAATCCTAAAAATTATCTGTGTACACTGCCACTTGGTTATACTTCGATCGTTGAAAGGGCACTTTTAATCCACATTCATTTATTCTCTGAGGTCATCGCGGGTGGAAAAAAAACCAGCTCACACAAAACCAAATATTGGGTTGCCGAAATAGGTGACCCTTATTGTCAGTAATTCTGTGTTTGTTTGGATGTTTGTTCGTTTGTCATCAGCATAATTGGTAGTAAACATGGGCCGATTTTGACCAAACTCGGGTGGTGGGTACATCTTATGTCCTAGTGTTTTGGAAATTGTGATGGTTGCTAGGGACGCTTTGGTTCCCTAACAACAACCGAAAAACCTTCAAAATCGGTACCGTTCACGCGAAATCAATTCCGAAAGCCATTATCCCACGTCGGCTTATGAAATTTGGCACGAATGGTCTACAGGTGATGTTCTATCAAATATATTCCGGTTTTTGTGATTTATGGAATACTTTACCTCCTGCTCGGTGACCCATCGCCACCTACCGGATTGTGTGTGTGTGTGTGTGTATATATATATATATATATATATATATATATATATATATATATATATATATATATATATATATATATTGTTATGGTTATGGGGGTACATTGAGGAATTTCATCGGAAAGATAGGATTGTATCGAGTCGCTTGGTCTGTAGATGTGGAGGAAACATCTCGATGTTAATTAAGTTAGGAAACTGTGAGCTTCAATATTACTTATCACCACATGGGGGGGGGGGAGTGCTGTGTTAATTAGGTACAGTCTCAGACTAATTTGTTCCAGTATGCCTAATTTGTCCCTGTGACCTTTTCCTATGTTTTTGCGTTTACAAGCCGGCAATAACAGGAATCACACCCTTAAAACAACAAGCGAGCCAAACATGCTGAGCAGGCAGAAGCCCTGCCTTCCCGGTTTTGTGCCAACAAGCCACGCCTGGAGGTGGATGATTGATGGGTGTGACGTCAGAAGCGAGGAGGAAGAAGAGATGGTTTTGTTGGGTTGAGTTTTGGGTGTGAGGGATGTGGTCGAGAGTGTGATGTGAGTGAGGAGATGGCAGTTGGAAGAGAGGGGCATTACGGTTACTTCTCCTCAACAGGACGAAGAAGGCTGCATGATTCTCATGTTCATGCTGTGTGAATTTGCCCGCATGTTGGAGCAAGATGCGAGCTATTGACTGTTCGGCTGAGCAGCGAAGTGTGTACGTTTCTGAGGAGGGAAGGAGAGCGTGCCTCTGGCCTGATCATGGGGTCTCAGAAATCGTCTCGCCTTGAGTGGGCCATTGTTGTGAACAGACTGAGTGCCAGAGTGGAACGGTCAGCATATTCACTCATGAGAAGAAGCTGCACATAACATGTGAAGTTTGTGAGCCAACATCGAGTACCATCTCCGAATTGCTTCCTGTGCATATCCCGCCATGAGAGACGACGGGGTTCAATCGTCAAGTCCTAAAAGATCACTTCTGGGCTGAAACTAAGTGCTGGGAGAAAGGGAGGATTTTTATTTTATTTATCATTTTCCTCTTGTCCGTTTTTGTGTCTGAGTGTGGAAGCTCCTCAAATAGGAAAATACATTTAGTTTACCCCATGTTCCATTTTTATTATTACAACATGAATTGTTACCATTGTAAATATTTGATGTACATTAAAAACCTGTATTTAAGTTGCTTGTATCTGTTGTAGGTTCGAGCATAAAACCCTTGGGCTCCCGTCCTGGTAAATTCCCCTGGTATGTTATAACCGTTAACTGTCCAGTGCATGCTGTAATCTCCGAGGATCCCGTGTTCACCTCCAAGGAAAACCGCTCGGCTATCCGGCCTAGTCAGTGTTAACTGTGTATGTATATATATATATATATATATATATATATATATATATATATATATATATATATATATATATATATATATATATGCATATATCATCAAGCCCTGCCTTCCCGGTTTTGTGCCAACAAGCCACGCCTAGCTCTGTTATGACATTTATCTTTTACGGCATTCAAACGTTGCTCCAATTTTATCAAGGAGCCCAATGTGTGCCATGAAAACACACCCCACACCATCACACCACCACCACCACCAGCCTGCAATGTTGACACACGGCATGATATATGCATGTACTGACGTGGTTTATTCACACCCCAGTCCTCTCATCAGTGTGAAACTGCAGGAACCAGGATTCATCAGACCAGGCAATGTTTTCCAATCCTCCAGTGTCCAGTGTTTTTGTTCCTTAGCCCACTGCAACTGCAGGTTCTTGTTTTTTTCCTGAAAGAAGTGGAACCCTGTACGGTCGTCGGCTGCCATACCCCATTCATGTCAAGGTACGATGAGTTGTGCATTCTTTTATGGGTTTTTCGGCATGAATGTTGTGCTGGACTGTCAGCTGACGAACTGTACCCGTCTTTCTCTGCACAATTCATGTCAGTCTCCTGTGGCCTCTTTCATCAAGACCACTGGCCTGCCATTGGCTGGATGTCCTTTGGGTGGTGGACCATTCGTGAGACACACTGGAAACTGATGAGCATAAATAACCCAGCAGCGTTGCAGTTCTTGACACACTCAAACCGGTGCGCCTGGCACTGACTACCATACCCCGTTCAACGGTACTTAAATCTGTTGTCTTGCCCATTCACCTTCTGAATGGCACACATACACAATCCATGCCTCAGTCGTCTCAAGGCTTGAAAATCCTTCTTTAACCTGTCTCCTCCCCTTAAACTACACTGATTGAAATAGATTTAACAGGTGTTATCACTAAGGGGTTTACCTGAATTCACCTGATGTCTATTTCATGGAAAGAGCAGGTGTTCCTAATGTTTTGTCCATTGAGTGTATATGCACACAGTGGGGTGCAAAAGTACGAGTCCAGGAGGAAATTTATTAATTGAGATGTAATAACAAAATACATCATTGTAATATGAAACCAAAAGCACGTCAAGGAATTGCCATGAACTCTTCAGGAAATAACACTTAGTGTAATCGGGAAAATATCAAATCTGTCTTTACATATCATTAGTGTGACCCCTTTTGTCTTGAGAACAACCTCAACTCCATTTGGGATTGATTTAATTAGTTTTTGGATTATGTTTGAGTTATGATTTTCTTAACGATGTTAAAATGCACTCCAGAGCATAGTCGGACTGCTCACATAAATTTTATCTTTCTTTCAAATGTATTCACCCTTCATTTATTCTGTGAAGATAAAGTGTCAGTCAATCATAACTATAACAAGAGCAAGAATTGCTCTGCATTACATATTCCCTCCTGCTCTCATTGAATGTTCACTTACTTTGGTGATGTATAATGACACGTTCAGTGCCGAAAATAATAAAAATAATAAAATTTTAAAACCAGATGCACATATATAAAGCAAAAATATGTGTATGACATGTGCATATATGAATTTAAAAACTTGGCACAATATATTGTGGTGATATACCTGGGATCATTCCACTTACACTGGGCCATGGACTAACACCCAGGTCTAAAGCCTAAGGCCTGCCGATCTGTGCTGCTTCGTGCAATGGTGGTGCATGATTATATTGAGGTGGATTCAGGCCAGTTGGCCAGCTGATGGGTATAAAGTAGTGGGGTGGAGTAAGGCCAGCTATTCAGCCATCAGCTGAACCACTGACCCATGGATAATGTGATATTTTCCAAGTCCAAAAAGGACATAGCTCTGTGAAAAATTGATGAAACGTCCTGGAACTCATCTTTGTTCTGTAACTTAACATGATAAAACAATGTACCAAGTTTCAGTTGAATATATATGTTATAGGGTATGGGGGAAAATAGTTGGAAAAACCACAGGTGGGACGGACAGATGGACAGACAGATAGCAAAACCCAGCTGGTAAAACCAGTCGGGGACTAATACATTTAAGAATATGGATACTTTTCTTCAATATCCCACCATATGAAATAATGCAAATCTTTGTTTGCATGTATGTACATCTGAAAATCATAGAAAAAAAAAATCAGGGCTGGGCCGATCTCTACCAAAGTTTGCATTTATGTTATTTATTACCCAGGGTTGGGCCATGAACACAAAAAACAAATCCCCCCCTCCTGTGGGTGTGGGGTAGGGGGAGGGGTGGGAGACGACTTGTCAATGCTCCCAAAAGGAGCAGGTGTTTCTAGTAATAACAAATTGTGATGAAAAAGCTAGACATTGATTAAAGTGGACTCATACGTGTGTGTGTGTGTGTGTGTGTGTGTGTGTGTGTGTGTGTGTGTGTGTGTGTGTGTGTGTGTGTGTGTGTGTGTGTGTGTGTGTGTGTGTGTGTGTGTGTGTGTGTGTGTGTGTGTGTGTGTGTGTGTGTGTGGGGGGTCGGGTAGGTGTGTGTGTGTGTGTGGGGGGTCGGGTAGGTGTGTGTGTGTGTGTGGGGGGTCGGGTGGGTGTGTGTGTGTGTGTGGGGGGTCGGGTAGGTGTGTGTGTGTGCTGTATGTACACGTCATTAAAAAAAGGGAATGAAAACTGCTTTGGAAGATATTAATCCAGATACAAGAAACCTTGCAAAACATTTTTTATTACCTCTGCCACTGAAGGTGGAAAGTGGTTATGTTTTCACCTCTGTGTTTTTATTCAAGAGGAATTGTTTACTGACGAAATCATACTGATGACTTCCGTCATCTGTGTGTGTGTGTGTGTGTGTGTGTGTGTGTGTGTGTGTGTGTGTGTGTGTGTGTGTGTGTGTGTGTGTGTGTGTGTGTGTGTGTGTGTGTGTGTGTGTGTGTGTGTTTGTTTGTTGGCACGATAACTCGAGAACGGAAGAGGCTACCAATGTCAAATTACACCACGTGATTCAGGAGGTTGCTGCCTAGCGCTGATTAGATTTTGGTCAAAATCGGTCAAAGGTCAAGGTCACAGTGAGGTCAAACATAATTCTGTAAATTCACGTGGAGAAATGGAGTATTTTTGCTTCACTCGACGTTACGAGTTCGTTTTAACTTCGATTTTAATTTTGTCTTCGGTTTTTGCGATCGCTTAGGGCGCTTAAAACTCGGTTGTCGAAATTCTGGTAAAAATCGGATGTTTTGGAGACGTTTTAAGATTGTATAAAAATATTTCACTCGACGCGTCACGGGTCGTCCCATGATGCAGTGCGCTCGAGCAGACGCGTCGTTGAGTCACGTAAAGGTTTTCCGTGTGCGCGCTGACGGTGTTTTCAATAAAGATGGTGTTTAAAAGTCATTTTTTATCCCAATAAAGGTTATCGTCGCATGCCTGACTCGCTGAGCCGTCCGATTATGTAAAGATTGTTGGTTGATGGCCGAATATTATGGTTTTGTGACTTTGAAAAAATAATATTGAATCATTGCATGGAGAAATGGAGATTTTTGCTTCGCTCGACGTTACAAATTCGTTTTAACTTCGATTTTAATTTTGTCTTCGGTTTTTGCGATCGCTTAGGACGCTTAAAACTCGGTTGTCGAAATTCTGGTAAAAATCGGATGTTTTGGAGATGTTTTAAGATTGTATAAAAAATATTTCACTCGACGCGTCACGGGTCGTCACGTGGTGCAGTGCACTTGAGCAGAGGCGGCGTTGACCACGTAAAGGTTTTCCGTGTGCGCGCTGACGGTGTTTTCGATAAAGATGGTGTTTAAAAGTCATTTTTTATCCCAATAAAGGTTATCGTCGCATGCCTGACTCGCTAAGCCGTCGGATTATGTAAAGACTGTTGGTGGATGGCCGAATATTACGGTTTTGTGACTGATAAAATAATTGCGTGGAGAAATGGAGATTTTTGCTTCGGTCGACGTTACTATTTTTGGTTTGGTACAGAATCATCGTAGAAACTTCTGGTTTGCGTCGCTACCTTCTCTCGAGACAGCTTTTATTCGACAAGGTCAGAGGTCAAGTTGACGATTTCGTAAGTACCAGTCTATGACTGCTTGTTTGTTTGTTTGTCTGTGTGAAGGATATCTCAAAAAGTTGTGGACAGATTCGGATGAAATTTGTTGAGTTCTTTGGGTGTGTGACGAGGACGAACTGATTAGATTTTGGTGAAGATCCGAATCCAGATCCAGATCCCATAATTTTTTTAATTCATAGTGATTCTTCACCATTGAGAGAGAGAAAGAGCCAATAACGATATATTTTATGATGTATCAAAATTTTATTGGGTCTGACATGTCCTACTTTATGAGGCATTGGGTGGCAGACGTATGGACGCTAACAAATGCCCTTCCAGTTCTTTATATGGATTAATTAAGGAAAAATCTCTGATTTTAACATGATATAATGAGACATCTTACTTTTATATATTACTACTGTGGGACCATGTTTATGAGGTCAATTTAAAAATGTCTTTTTTTTCTTTTTTTTTTTTGCTCTGCCTTGCAAGATGCTGTGTGTATTCAAATATGTCTTACCGATTTGAAGGGACCGTGACCCATCAGCAAATGAATGATGGCATAGCTGGGGACACAGAGCATGGAGGATAGAGCTAAGCACCATCCTACACCTTGTGCCCACGGAGGGTAAATGTAGGTCTTGTTGTAGGTTAGTGGTGTGAACTTCACCACTGAGAACATAAAACAGGCCTGTGGGCACAGAATGATAATTCATACACATGTGGAGGAAGTTGTATAATTCACAGAAGGTTGCTATGTTTTAAAGAGTAATCTGACTTTTCAGTTGATTAACCGATCATGTTCTGGTTCCTCGTAGACATGTGTGAATATGTTTTTAGTGTGTTGTTTTGCTTCACTGTCATTGATGCTCTTTTTCCTTTCTTCTGATAGTCAAGCTATTGACTTTCCACTTGGTGTAATAGTGTCACTACAATTTCCATATCACATCACATGATTTATCAGCTGCTATTTGCTTCACAAGGACATGATTCTCATCAGAGAAGAGGAATTTTAATTAAAAGTAACAGCCATTGTGCAATATCATCAGCATAACATAGAATATTAATTATACTGTATCTTATTTTACTTGATGTAAAGTTTTGTTTTGAACAATGGCAATGCCACCAGGTTAACTATCAGACAAGGAAAACTACCATCCCTCGCTCCCTCTTCCGCCTCCAAGTCTTCCATCTTTCCTCTCCCCATTTTATTCTTATCTCTTCCCAACCTCTTCTACCTGTTCACCCCCACCCCCAACTCCTCTGTGATCCCTTTTATCCCCATCATCTATATTTCGTTTTCTTTGTTAATTTTCTTCTTCTCATTCACCACTTGTCCTTCCCTTGTGTATAATATACCATATCGAATAATTATATAAAGTTGTATCAAATATATGATTTGAATGTTTTGTACTTTTCAAGGTCATCATCTGTTTCGAAATTTTGGGTTAGAAAGTTGAAATTTAGCAAGTTGATGGAACTCGGAGTCATGATTCCAGAAGAAAGAAAAAAAATCACAAAACTGCTCGTAAATGTCTTTAAGTAAAAATATCCGCAAATAAAAGTTAGCCGAGGGAGCCTCACTCCGTTGGCTGGAAGAGGAGCCGCAGAACTTGGATTGTGCATAAATATAGAGCTCATATTTCTTATTCTTCATTCAATCGATTTATTTATTTATTTAAGCTGAGGATTTAAATTTTAAAAACACCTCAATTTACAATGAGTGCAAACTCACAACTTTTATATCCTACAAGCCCAAAGCCTTCAAATCTTAACCCCCTCCCCCCAACCCCTGCCCACATCCTCCAGCACCCAACCCATCTGCTCTCTCTCTCTCTCGCTCTCTCTCTCTCTCTCTCTCTCTCTCTCTCTCTCTCTCTCTCTCTCTCTCTCTCTCTCTCTCTCTCTCTCTCTCTCTCTCTCTCTCTCTCTCTCTCTCTCTCTCTCTCTCTCTCTCTCTCTCTCTCTCTCTCTCTCTCTCTCTCTCTCTCTCTCTCTCTCTCCCTTCATCCCCTTTCCTCACCTCAAATGTCTTCACAACTGACTCTGCTAAAGACAAGTCTGGATTTTTCAACTCATTGTGTGCCTCCAAACCTTGTGAACCGAAGCCATCATTTTCCACGCTACCTTATCCTCTAATACCAACTGCTTCCTAAACTCTGACTGTTTTCCACCCAAGAAGACAGTGGAAGTTCTAACCAATCATGGCAATGGTCTGTGTTCTCAAATCCTCCTTTTCTAGTCTTACTTATCCTCCGTCTGCTCTCCTAAGTCTGTCCTTCACATTATGCTTCCTTCTATCTGCTTGGAAGACGGCAAGCACCCCTCATACACAAGAAAGGTATTAAAATAGATCCTCTTATGTAATGTATGTAACAACACAGTATGTAATGGCACCCTGCTCTGCTTGCATTGTTTTGCACCCATGTCATACAAGGGCATCTTCTTTCATGGCTCGTTTCGTCCACTCGTGCTGTCAGCACATAGATCGCAATAAAATCTTTTAATTTCCTCTCTCCGAGTGGAGGCCGGAGTGCTCCAAGGCAGAATTTGGGCATGAATTCTCTGACACTCCGGAACATCTTTACAGGTGATTACATTCTGTGACGTGATGCCACTACCTACTCACACCCCAACAGCAGCTGCTTCACTCTCTGCTGACCGAGAACGGATCAGACAAAAAAAATCTGATGGAAAATGTCAATCAATCCAGGCACATCATTCTCACGCCATCTCTCTTGAAGGGTCGTCTGATGAACCCATGTACATATTTCCATGATCAACCATTCTAAGAAGCTCATTATCAATCACAACCTCTTTTGAGCAGACCACATCTCATAGTTGGCTATCAAAGCCTGTCACAGACTGGATATCCTCCGTCATTCCGAGCCAGTCTTTGATAAACCCGAACTCTAAGCCTACAATTCCTTTGTCCATAGCTCAGTGGAACACTGCTCTTCCCTATTGGATTGCGTCCATGCTTCACACTTCTCTCGTCTCACATAGATGTTGGAGATTCCACAGCTTCGGACATTAGTAGAATCTTCCAGAAAGCAACCGAAGGATGGTTGTTTGCTTCTCTATTTAACCACCTGTCATAAGGTCTTGCTACCTCTGTTCTTACAACCGTCTGACTGTTCTGTCCCTCAAAGATGCATGTCTTCTTCCGGTCACCTATTCTTTGTTGTTCTTTTTTCTCCAAAATCCCAACCTCCCAAAATCCGTGTTGACTGCTCACTCCCACAACTTTTGTTCCTGTTTTTTTTTTTTTCTCTCCCATTTGAATCTGCCTTCCTGAATCAGGTCATTCCTACTCTTTCCTCCAGGGTTTTACATTGGCAGTACACAACCACTTCAAGTCATCCTTAAATCCAACCCATGATCCATTTTCCTGCCATCAATCCCTCTTCCTGCCAATCCACCCCTATTTTTGCAGGTACTATATTTCCTTTCCTTTTCCCATTTACCCATTTCCTTGTTTGTTGAATTTGCTTTGCTGTGGCTGTTAAGCGCTACTCCACCGTTGCCTTTCTGCATGATCCATTATCTCGCTTTTCCACGAGCCTGTATTTTGAAAGAAAAACATTTCATCGGACTTTGCTTTTATTTGAAAGGTGCAAATACCATACTCGAACCCTTTGGGTTTTATTTACACGTAAACTGCAAAACCCCATGGAGAGGATCAATCCAAATAACTTCAGTTCTCCCATGTGTAAAATATATTTTGAACACTATAGGAATGTTTTGAATTATTATTGGGTTGAATGTAAATATTTTGAAGACCAATAATTATTATTGTCCCAATTCACGTTGTAGTTTTGGATGGATATCGCAGCCCGTTTGCCTCAACTTCGATGAAAGACAGGATAGTGAGACAGTGGGAAAAGTTCTGAAAAATGTTGGTTGTTCATGAACAATTGTTTGGTTACGTTTAAGGATTTGGATTGCAGCTTGTTAGCTAAATATGCTTACAAGCTGAATCAACCCAGGAGCTGTGGGAAGGCTAACGAAGCACTACGCACAACACAAAGGATCGGAGTGATGACAGTCCAGCACCATTTCATCCACGGGCTTGGGTGGAACCCCAACATGTCCTCCAGAGCATCGTAGAACTGACCCGTGCCTGCACGCACACAGTCACACACAAGCACTGCATATTCAAAGGATATCACAAACTGGGAACTAATGTGACTAACGGTGCACCATGAAGTGTTTATTATTCGGAACAATAATTAGAAGCCACTTTGTGCAGAATTTAATTACCGCTTGAAACTGGCAAGTGGGCCTGCAGCACAGACATTGGGTACATTTGACCTTGGAGGAAGAGTATTCCATATGCATGTGTGGATGGCGTGATCTAATGAATTATGTGACCCACGGTCTAATACGGCTCATTTCTCCGGTTGGAAGAGATTAATTGGGTCAGAATAATTGCCACTTCTGGGTTGCCAAGAAACTCGAGAAAACATGTTTACAGCACCAGTGACAGTCGTGCCACCAACTTTTGAGATGGAGATTACAGCACAAAGATCACAATGCTTGGCAAAGGAATTGGACTTCAGAAATGCTCAATGAGATACCCCAAGGAATAGTGGGCAGAAATTATTTAGATAACTGGTGCATGTAATAAAATCACAATCTTTCATTGTGAGGTGTTGGTTGTAACCTCCGTTTGTTAAATGACAACTAGTTATTTGAACCATCGTGCATCACATGCTCTACAAATTTGAGAATATACAACTTGATTGAAATTGTTTGTTTAATTGATTTGATGCTTTTCACCATGTTTTTAAATTTTTTAACATGTAGACATCAAAGAAAAAAATAAAATCCTCCAGAGTCCAGATCATCTACAATGTGGAAAGACTTGTAAAGGAGATCACATTGCCAAAATCCATGCTTGATTTTTCAGCTTGAGAGCCTCATTCATTTACTTGCTAATCCTCCATTCACCAGCATCTAACATCGAAGTTGTGAGTGAAACTGGGATACCAAATGAAAAATGGTAGCTCTTGTCTGTGAAGTGTACCTCCTTGTGTTTTTATGGTAGTCGGGATGTATTAACTAGACAGGGTGGCCTGAAAGTTTCTTGACCCCTGCTAAATTTCTCGCACCTCACTCCCTCCCTTGCCTTCCACCCTCCCGCGCCGTGATGCAAGGCAACACCGACTCGCTGACGTGGGAGTCAGTAGGAAATTAGACGGCACAACGGGCACAAGTTGTTCCAACGTCGAAGAACGGTTAGTTGCTTGTGTTTTGGGTGCATGAAAGGGCGCACACAGGTCAAACAATTGCTCAAGTACAGACAGCTTTCGCGGAGATCACTTTGGAAAACCTTCCAAAAGATCTCATGACTGGTTAGTTATTGTAAGTACTGCACTATAAAACCTGTATGTCAAAATAGTTTAAGAAAGAATGCTTTACTGGGGAGGGGTGAAGCGTCTTTCAGGCCACCCTGTTCAGGAAAATGTGTTGGCTTCCCATTTTGGCTAAACATTATGAGAAAGGATTGCTTGTTTAATCCATGTAACCATCGAGGCAAAGTTCTTGTTTTATTGAGACCCGGTTTCAGTTTGGGGTTAACTGATTTCTGTGTGACGTAGTTACTGCAACTTTCTTCACAGGTGAGAGACAGAACTGGGCTTGCACACACTGCCATGAATGACACTTTCATTTATTTGTAAGTTTGTAGCAACACTTGTCAAGATAGTTACTATACTTGGAGATAAGGGTAAGGTAAGGAAAGTTGAGATTAGGGCTCATCTTGCATTCTACTATTGTTACTTCATTTTGGTTTTGCTTTTTGATTTCATACTTACAATCTCTATTAATATGACTACTACTGCGTCTTTAATGGCCCCCAATTAATCCCACTTTTTGTGGAGAAAGTATGGCCCAAGTCTTTCAATAATCAGCTGGCCAGGCCTGATGGTTGACCGGAGTTGATTTGGGCAGGAATTTGTAATTTGGTCAGGGTGCCAGTGATACTTCACCATCTCCTCATGAAAACACACATTGAGATATTTCACATCCACAAACTAATGCCAGCAGAATTGTCCCAAGCTCAATCACATCTCGGTGATGGCACAATTTGAGATCCCTTCCCTGCGAAGCACCAATCCTGCAGTTTATAGTCGGGCCGATAATAATTAAATTAAACACGGACTAGAACCCTCACAGGCAGGTGTGCTACTTCTGTACCAATCCGTCAGATTGGAGGGTGGGAGGGTTGCTTGTATAAATATATCTTTTTTGTAATGAGGTGTTTGATTTTATGACAATGTGTCCACTTAGCTTTCTGCTCCATTTATCAACATTACTTTATGCTTCAGTCACATTTGGCTCGGCGGCCGTAGGGTCTAAAAAATCTACGGCCACTAGCAATTATAGGGCGGCCGCAGTATTTCCACGGTCACACAATGTATCAGTCACATATGTTTTTATTTTTCGGGAAGCCGCACGGGGTATTTAGAAATTGTGGAGACCGAAAACGTGGGGGTGCCGTACGGTCTTTGATTTGATGTCACACGGTGACCTTAGGGCGTCCCTGCTGTGGCCATAGAATTTTCAAGGCAGACGCAAGGAGACCTCAAGGTGCCCGCAAGGCGACCGCAGGGGGGCCCTAAGGCGACCGTGGAAATAGTGCGGCCGCCGTAATTTTTTGGGGGTTGGCAAAATTCATTTTTCATTGATAAGAGCCCAAGGAAAACGCACAAATAACGCAAGCCCACCGTACGCCCTACGTACGGTCGACGTGGAACACATCTACGTCATGGCTACGGCTTGTCGAATTGCTACGGCCAACCTAGAAATGAAAAAAGTTATAACTCCGCGCTTTAATTCCACAGAGACCCCTACGGCCTGTAAAAGATAGCCATACAGCGTAGGGCCACCCTCAGAAACTCTGCGGCCACCGCACATTTCTGTCAATTCAGGAGGGTGGTATGGCCGCCATATCCTAGCCGTAGAGCAAATGTGACTCATGCTTTAGTCATCCAAGGCATCCAAATGGCTCTGTGGTGAGGACTGTGGTATCCAGTTAAGAAATGTGCGCTGTGCCTTCCCTTAAGCCATGGCTTGGCTTCCCAAATACCTCATCGGTCATCTCGATTCACGGCTACTGATAATACAAACACAATGCCTTGCCTTGGAGGCCAGATTGGAAGCGTGATCAGCTCAAAATATATCTCATGCAGTCACCTGAAAAAGTGGTTTTGAGGATTATACAGAGAGGTAATGGATATTTATGAGGAATGGAAAGGGTCCCTGGACACGACCTTAATAAAAAAAAAAGATCCATATTCTTACTACTTCATCCTACACCAAGTTTCCTCCATTTTTGAAGTACAGGAGGATAATTGAGACATCTATTGTATAACATCACACAATCGCTGACCTTATTACCTCTGCCACCGAAGGTGCAGGAAGTTATGTTTTCACCCCTCTCTGTTTGTTTGTTAGTTTGTCTGTCTGTGTGCAGAATATCTCAAAAAGTTGTGGACAGATCCGGATTAAATTTGGTGGACAGGTTGGGTGTGTGACAAGAACGAACTGATTAGATTTTGGTGAACATCCGAATCCAGATCCGGCTACTAGAGTTTTTTTAAGTGATTCTTCACCATTGAGAGATCATGTTAAACTGATAGATATCACGATATCTCAAAAAGTTGCAGACGGATTCGGATGAAACTTAGCGGAAAGATTGGGTGTGTGACAAGGATGGAGTAATTAGATTTTGGTGAAGTTCCAAATTTGGAACTGGATACGAGAATTATTTTAATTTTAAAAGTGATTCGTCATCATTGAAAGATGGGGCCAAAAACAATATATAGCATGACGTTTCAAAAATGTATGGGGCCCGATATGTTCTCATGAATCAGGCATTACGGGGTGGAGGTATGCGCTCCACTGAGTGCCCTTCTCGTTCCCCATGTTTTGGCTTTTACCTGCTTAATTCCCACAACTTTCCATTTGAATATTCTTTCTTAATGGCCATTTTCAACTTTGGTTTTAAATGTATTTTGTAATTATTTTTGGCATCCTTGTTGCACAAAACGTTTGTAAGTTTCTGGACCATGGGTTTGTAAGTTTCTTTCAATATGAATGTTGTTATCCCCATGGTTTTTGAAAAAAACGGAAGGATATTGTAATCGGCTGTCTGTCCGTCTGTCCATTTTTCCATCAAAATATCTCCTCCTAAACGGTTGTGCAGAAATACACCAAACTTGTTAGTTATGCTCATCACATGGCAAGAAGGTACAAGAGAAAAATATTAAATATCGTTGGGTGGGTTAAAGATTAAATGCCCAAAATGCAATTACAGGCACATTTTTAAACATTTTTTTAATGAAACTTTGTATATGCAATCATCATTGTGGGAACTTTTTAGATTTGAACCCTAGTTTGTGACCCAGGGGGTGGGGGGGGGGGACTTAGGTTGGAGTGCTTTGTGATTGGGGTGAAAAAGAGAAAAAGCTTAATTCAAATGTTGCTATTGGGTCAATCCTGTTGGAACTTTATGCCATCTTTCAACTTTGCTTTAGGTGGGAAGCGTATGGATTTGTGATGGCACGCACCATGTTAGATGATTCAAATTTGTGTCATATGCACCATAAAACTTTTGAGGAGGTCCATGTTGGGCAGTATAACTTCCTTATACCTTACATACCCAGAGCGGGACCACCACACATGAGCGTCAATTGCGATTGAGAAGTGGGGGGGGGGGCACATGCAAGCATATAGCACATAGCGCGAAGACAGTGAGGTGTGGGGTCCAGGGTCTGCTTAAGGACTCTACATGCTCTATGGTGCATATGGCCTTTAGTGATGTGTTTTCTGGGGAAATTATCTTGAAGTGGCTATGGGGAGATGATTCTTTTGCCGTTTCAATCAAATTTGTATATTGTATTGTGTAATTGTCGAGGCTCATATGAGAGCGAACACACAATGCACAACAAGGGGGGCAGGAGACGAGGGGTGGGAGAGGGAAGGACAAAGCGGTGGGGAACAGAGACATTAGGAGATTTGTGGAAGGGAGAGGGTTCGGGTGTGGAACATGGGATATACAAGATGGACATTACAGGGACTTTCAGGACCTTGCACAACAGGGAACTTTCAGGAAGGAAGGCAGGGAATTTGAAGGAGGTGGGTATGGCATGGATTAATGGGGGTAGAAAAGATCATGTTTTGGCTGGGGGATGATCTGAGATGGTGGTGAACAGCCGTTTTGAATACCTAGAGGGAAGAATAAGATGGACAAAGACTGTGGAAGTTGGTTCCACAAGATGGGAAAACGACAAACAAATGAGTGGAAGTGAACAGTGATTCTGGATTTTGGGAGTTTCACCAGAAGGGGGTTACTGAAAGACTGCATGTGCCCTTTAGAAACCCAGCGGAAGGGGAAGGCAATGACGATGAAAGAGCACAGATTGAGCAAGGGTGCAAGAGCAGAAAGGAAGTGGTAGAAGACAGAGACCACTGACCTGTCTGCAGTGTGAAAGTGATAGGCTCACAGACTCACTTTCATATGATCTTGAAGGCCTAATTGGTTTCAAGGGTGTGAAGCTGAGCAAGGTGTGAGGCAGAGGTGCCAGCCTCGAGGAGGGAACAGTACTCCATCAAGCAGTGGATGAAGGCACTGTAGGTAGACAAGAGTTCAGGTGTGCCAAAGAAGGTCTTTTTATGATGGACGAATCCCTGTCAACTACTGGATTTGGAGACCAACTTAGAAGTGTGTTTTGCTCAAGAAATATAATGGCTGATCATACCTGAACTTCTTTAAGAGGATAAAATGTGAGTGATTGAACTTCTTCAAGAGAATCGCTTCGGAAGTAGATGAGAGAATTTTCCATACAGTCCTTTCAGAGAGACATAATGACATTTGTCAGGACTGAAAGACTTATTCCAAGTTTTTGACGAGCTCATTATTCTAAAAAGGTCTGCAGAGAGGGAAGAGATTGCTGCCTGCCTATCTGAAGGATGAGCGATGTTCCAGAGGGTCAGAGAGATCGTTGATGAAGAATGGGAATAGGATGGGTCGAGGTCAATGCATTGGGGGACTCCCGCCTTGACAGGGAGAGGAGATGAGAGGATCCAGTTGAGAGCCACATGTTGGCTTCGAGAGTTGAGGAGGTCAACAAGCCATGTGTGGAGTTGCCCTTCGGTGCCATAGGTAGAGTTTGGAGAGAAAGGTGGGATGCCAGGCTGTATCAAATGCTCGAGATATATCTGGAGCAGCGGCCCTGATCTCATGTCTGACATCCATTGTTGGGAGAGCAGCAGTTGCTTGTCCAAGGTAGAGTGACCTGGTCTGAATCCACAGTTATGATCTGAGATGAGCCCGTTAGAGAAAATGAAGGATTTTACGTCAACTGCGATGATGGATTCGCTTACATTGCTGATGATTGGAAATAAGCTGATAAGTCTGTAGTTATGGGGATCGTTTTTGTACCTTGTTTATGTAATACATTGATGTTGACTGACTCCCAAGAGGATGGAAGATAACCTCGGGAGAACAGAGCAGAGAGGGGAAGTGCAAGACAGCAGAGCAGATTTTTGATACTGAGCTGATACCATCTGGTACAATTGCAGAATCAGAGTCATGGGTTACCAGAAACCTCTACAACTTCTCAAGTGAAAAAGACAGAGTCCAGGAGCAATTGGGTGTGACTGCGTAGGGTGGGTACAGAGAACAATTGTTTGGGGACACCAGATTTGGAAGCAAACACAGAATTGAGGCATTCGGCCTTCTCAAGAGCGGAGTCGGCTGTGGTGCCATTTGAAGAGAGGGAAAGAGTGGAGGGGGAGCATACTCTGGAGACTTAACAAGGTGCCACCAGGTTTTAGAGGAGGGGGACAAGTTTGAAAGCTCAATTGAGATTGGCCAGATGTTGTTTTCTGCCTCTCCTGAGAGTGGGGACACACTTGTTGTAGGCTTTATGATCTGAGGTTGCCTTTGGTTGGATTTGCCTTCCAGGAAGAGAAGGCAAATTGTTTCAAGGCAACTGCCTCACCAAAGGATTCAGTATACCATGGGCGGTAGGAAGGTTATTATAAGAAAAGAATATGTGGGGGTGTTCTTGACAGAGAAATAAGGAAAGTGAAGCATTTAAAAATGTTTAAAAGGAAGAAGCAATTCATTCAATCAAGATTAATTTTGTTGGTGTTGAGAAAAGAAGGGTTAAATAATGTTGAAGGAAGGAAATACTGTACAAGCAGAATGAGTTTGTGAGTTGTTGTTTTTTTTGACAAGGTGAGGGAATAATATCATTTAAGAAGGTGAAAGGACACCACTTGGGAGAAAGAAAGCAGAATGAGGGATGTGGTGTTAGAGTAGAGACAGGAGTAGAGACATGCTGACTAGTTGAGGCCTAGACGAATAGGCCCAACACTCACGGGGACACAAGTTTGATAATATATGTATAATTCCAGCTGTGTGTGTGTGTGTGTGTGTGTGTGTGTGTGTGTGTGTGTGTGTGTGTGTGTGTGTGTGTGTGTGTGTGTGTGTGTGTGTGTGTGTGTGTGTGTGTGTGTGTGTGTGTGTGTGTGTGTGTAACCGCTGTTTCTCGACAACCACTGGTCCGATCTAATTGAAACTTGCCAGGTATATTGCTGGGGCCCTGTGGATGTGCCTTTTCAAGGTTTGATATTAATCGGACAAGTGCTTCCCAAGTTATGGCCATTTATTTACCAACCAATGACAAGACACGTTGCTGCGTGGGCATGGCCGATGGGGTTCCCATTCAGCCACAGCTCAGCCATGTTCCTCAGAACCTCAGCCACGTTCCCCATTACTGGTTACAACATACGGACTTCCAAAAAGTGATGACTTCGTGTATTCTAATAATTTCTCGATTTCTTATGCGCATTTATAGATAAACACAATGCCCCAATCCAGTCGTCGTTTACGAGAGCGAAGGAATGGCCTGTGTAGTTGTTTGAACGTTTTTTGTTTTGTTTTTTTCTCTCTTCTCTTCTCTTTGTGTTTTTCCTTGCGATGACATTGCGAAAAGGCAAAATACGTTGGCGCTAATTGAATAATTTGCCATTAAAACTAAATTGTGAATAATCGTAATTGCGATATGCGAACTTCCGGGCCACGCACGTACGGGCACGCGAGAGCGAAGGAACGGCCTGTGTATTTGTTGTTTCTGGCTCGCGGTTTGAAAGATTTTTTTTTTCCACGTACGGCCACACACGTACGGGCACGTACTAGTACATCAAAACAAGGTCTTCTTCTTCTTTAGTCTGCTCTCGGCCATACTCAGAGAACATTGATCCTCAGCTTCCAGTCCTCTCTATCAAGCATTGCTGCATGTAGTTCCTCTCTCTCTCCGGGCCCATATCATTCTCCAACATGTTGATGCATTTGGGAGCTGGTCTACCCCACTTCAGCCTTCCATTTTTAAGTGTTTTTGCAGCAGTAGCATACCCAGCAATCCTGAAATTTCTTCTAATATTAACTGATAGCTTTGGAAGAAAACCATGGAGCTCTTTATTTGTCTTATGTTCAGACCAATGAACAATGAAAGATGAATAAAGAAGTTAAGCATAGCATTCATCAAGTTCCTTCTCTTGGGTCACAGTGAGGTTTCATGCTTCACTTCCATAAAGCAGAACAGAGTGAACTGTTGCCATGAACAATCATTCCTTGATACTATGTCTCTTTAATATAATGAACGAATAAATTAAGCATAGCCTAATAATGTGTCTAGTTATCCTGGGTGTCGATTTAGTTACAGAGTCTAATGTCTAATAATGTGCCTATTGAGTTATCCTGTGTTCCTTGATACACCGAGAGTGTATTGACTTCCATATTCATGTAAGCTTGTTGCAAGCCCTCCAAACGGAAGCTTTCCTTTCTTTGATATTGTGAGCTGTTGTGTTAATACAGGAACCAAGATACTTGAAGGCATTCACCGTCTCAATATTTATTTCATTGCTTGTTATGACTAAGACCTATCTTGACTGGTTGAATGCCATCAATTTTGTTTGGCTGTTGTTGACTTTGTGGTTAGCGTGATAGGCTTGGGATCTTAGGATCCTGAGTTCAAGCCTTGTCAGCTGCTGAACTAACACCAGATGGGGTTAACTCAGCTCCTCATCCTTTCTGAGGTCAGAAAAATGAGTGCCAGTGCACTGGTAGTCCAAGAGCATTAGGGTTTAACCTGGACATTTTTGGTAACAAGCTGATTTTTTTCAGGAAAGGTCCAGGAATGTGTGTGAAATAACATACTAAAAGTCCTCATGAATCCTCCTTGAGCGTTTTCCGCAATCCAAAATGGCGTCCAAAATGGCCGCCATTTCCTGTTTTTCTCATAACTTTGCAAGTAGGTTTACCTATAACACATTTTAAATGTCTACACATATGTTTTGAAGTATAAGGAACTCAATACAATACATATCGGAAGATTTTGAAACACACAAAAACGAATAAAACCGCTTAAGCTCTTTCAGAAATCCAAAATGGCGTCTGAAATTGCTGCCGTTTCTGGTTTTACACCAAGGTACTTCAACACGCACTTTAAATGTCTTAATATATGTTTTGCGACTCAATGAAATGAATCATATACTTATTGGGAATTTTTCAAAAACACGCATTTACCAATAAAAACACTTGAGCTCATCCTGAAATTCAAAATGGCGCCCGTGTGGTGAATTGAAGGACGTGACGCGTGATCACATGTCGTGCGTCCCGCATATAAGGCGAAGTCTCCGCGCGGACGGGGTGATTGTCCCTGGGGGCATTGTCATTTACTGCGGCGATTCACTTGGTGCTCGTTGAATGGTGAGAATTGAGAGTATATCGAACTCCGTGCTTATGCTGATTTATTATGCGATGATTAATTGCACATGTATACCTTACTGCTTATGTACTCCTAGCTGAACCTGTATACCCTGGTGTGCCTGTAGAAGCGGCTTCAATCAAATGGAATAAAGCCTACACACTGAAGGTTCTTCTCTCGCTTTTACTTCAATTTATTCCATTTGGTTTTCTCGGCTCTCTCGACCAACGATGGACAAGATCTACAAACCAGAGAGGTTCGACGCTGACCCGAATGCGACTGACTCGGAAATGAAATGGTTGCATTGGTTCCGTTCCTTCTCACACTATCTGACCATCATCGAAGAGGGTGCCGACAAACTGGCCGCCCTTGTGAATCATGTCTCCCCCAACGTATTCCGGCTCTTCTCGGAGTGTGACACTTACGATGCAGCGATCAACGAGCTGTGGACGCTCTACGTGAAGCGCAAGAACGAGGTGTACATACGACATCTTCTCAACACACGCAAGCAAGCAGCCGGGGAGACCATCGATCAGTTCCTGCAAGCTCTAAAGCAGTTGGGAAAAGACGGCAGTTTCCGGGCCGTAACCGCCGAGGAACACCGAGATGAAGCGACCAGAGAAGCGTTCATTCAAGGACTCAGATCAGCCCACATACGGCAACGCTTACTGGAGAAAGCACAACCCACTCTTGAAAGGGTAGCCGACCAGGCTCGAGCGATGGATACGGCTCAGCAGCAATCTGAGTCATTTGGGACACCGATGCTGCTAATGAACGCTGCTATGGGGGAAACTCAAGGAACCCCACAGGGCACCCCAGACACAGAGGACGGAGGAAAACTCGAGGAATCGGATACCCAGACCTCGTCAAACTCTTCAGCAACTACATCGGTTGGTAAATGCTTCTTTTGTGGGTACAAAAGACACCCCCGCCACCAATGCCCTGCCAGAGATGCCACATGCATGAATTGTGACAAGAAAGGGCATTATGCCAGGGTATGTAAAGCTACTCAGAGGAGAAATAAACCCACTTCTGCGGCCCTCTACTCACAAAAGAAACTAACTGCAGCCTCACCCGGGAATCTATCCAAGGCTATCATCAACGTACGAATTAACGGGCATATGGTTGAGGCTCTGATTGATACCGGGAGCTCTGAGAGTTTCGTCAACAGCTCGCTAGTGAAGGGCAGGAAATGGAAGATCCACCTGACAGACAATACGGTATGCATGGCCGCCACATCTCTACAGTCCCGCGTACGAGGGTACTGCATTGTGGAATTGGACCTAAAAGGGTACACGCATCGGGATGTAAGGGTGCTGGTGCTTCATGATTTATGCGCAGACGTAATTCTGGGTCATAATGTCCTCAAGCAGCACACGAGCGTCGAAATACCCTTTGGAGGAAGCAAACCTCGTCTAATTTTAAATGCTCTGACCACCGCAGAGGTAACGTCCCCCCTGCTGTTTGCTAACTTGTTGCCAGACTGTAAACCGATAGCGATCAAATCGCGGCGATATACCACTGCTGATATGAACTTCATCACTTCAGAGACCAAGCAATTACTGGAAGAAGGAATTATAGAACCGAGCGATTCGCCATGGCGCGCAGGTGTTGGTGACTAGCAGCCAGAACCATAAGAAACGAATGGTTGTCGATTACTCTCAAACGGTCAATCGTTTCACCCAACTCGATGCCTCCCCTTTGCCGCGCATAGACGAGATGGTCGAACGCGTGGCCAATTATAAAATATTCAGCACCATCGATTTGCGAAGCGCCTATCATCAAATTCCCATCCGAGAGGAAGACAAACCTTACACCGCGTTCCAGGCAGGCAGACGCCTCTTCCAATTCAGGAGGATTCCGTTCGGTGTCACGAATGGGGTAGCTTGCTTCCAACGAGTTATGGACGACATCATCTCAGATGAAAACCTCAAAGACACTTTCGTTTACGTGGACAATGTCACGGTGTGCGGTAGGGATCGGGGGGAACATGATATGAATCTGGACAGATTCTTGAGCATTGCTAGAAAATATAATCTGACCCTCAATTACGAGAAATGCGTATTCTCGGCAAGGTCAATTGACCTTCTTGGCTACACAATAGCCGACGGCACGATTAGGCCCGATCCTGAACGTTTGCGCCCGCTTCGTGAGCTACCCCCACCTCAGGACCTGCAGACAATGCGCCGGGTGATAGGCATGTTCGCTTACTATGCCAGATGGATCTCCCAATACTCCGAGAAAATACATCCCCTAGTGCATTGCAAGAACTTCCCACCAGATGCCGCTGTTGTAAAAGCTTTCCACAGCCTCAAAGATGATATCAGTAATTCTGTGGTATTATCGATTGACAGCTCGGTGCCCTTCGTGGTGGAAACGGATGCTTCTGATCACGCGATAGCTGCGACGCTAAATCAGTCTGGGCGGCCAGTCGCGTTCTTCTCGAGAACTCTCTCTGGAAGCGAGCAGAGACACTCAGCGATAGAGAAGGAGGTGTACGCGATCGTCGAAGCGCTACGAAAATGGAGACACTATTTACTAGGAAACCACTTCACGCTCGTCACGGACCAGCGATCCGTTGCATTCATGTTTGATGGGAAAAATAACGGGAAAATTAAGAATGAAAAGATTGTGAGATGGCGGATAGACCTAGCTTGCTATAGTTACGACATTGTTTACCGGCCCGGGAGGGAAAACCCTGCTGCAGATACCTTCTCTCGGGTCCACTGTTCGGTGACAATTAGTCAGGCTTTGCAAGACCTACACGTGTCTCTCTGCCACCCAGGGGTAACCAGAATGGCACATTTCGTGCGCAGACAAAATCTTCCCTATTCTATTGAAGATATTAAACAAATGAATGCTTCATGCCCTGTTTGTGCTGAACTAAAACCCAGATTCTATGGCGCGGCATCTGGCAGATTGATCAAGGCCACTTCTCCCTTTGAGAGACTAAACATCGACTTCAAAGGGCCCCTGCCGACCGAGACAGACAACAGATACATATTCACCGTTGTTGATGAATATTCAAGGTTCCTCTTCGCATTTCCGTGCTCGGATATGACCTCGGGCACTGTCGTGAAATGTCTCTCTGACCTCTTCGCTATGTTTGGGAAACCTTCGTACATACATTCAGACAGAGGGCCGTGTTTCATGTCGGCCGGGCTAAAACAATTCCTACTGGAGCTCGGCATAGCAACTAGTCGAACGACGGGTTACAACCCACAGGGTAACGGGCAGGTGGAACGGTATAACGGAGTTATTTGGAAAGCCGTAACTCTGGCGTTGAAATCGAGAGGACTGAGCCCCGGGCAATGGGAGGTTACCCTTCCCGACGCTCTGAATTCCATACGCTCTCTGCTCTGCACGTCCACCAATGCAACTCCTCACGAACGAATGTTTACTCACCAGCGACGATACGTTGACGGCCAAACGGTGCCCAACTGGCTAACCCATCCCGGAACAGTGTTCATGAAACGCCCGGTACGACAAAGCAAGTATGAACCCTTGGTGGAGGGGGTCGAGCTCATTGATACTAATCCAGAGTATGCTCATGTCAGACTCCCGGATGGCAGAGAGACCACCGTGTCGGTTCGCCATTTGGCTCCCTCAGGTATTCCTCCCGCAGGTACACCACCTTCTGGCACTCCTCCCTCTGACATTCCCTCCCCAGGTGTTCCCCCCCAGGAACTCCACCGGGCGACGGGGCTGCCGCGTACCACCCGAGAGCGATCGAGGAGATATCCCCGGCACAAGTCGAGGCTCACCAAGAGGATCGGAAGCCTCCCTCAAGTGAAACTGCCATTTACTCCCGGAGAGGTCGGCGGATAAAACCCCCTCGCCGACTCGACCTGTAGAGGGGATTATCGGCATCCTCGATGCTCACGCTCCTATATGCTCATTATATCATATATCGATGCTCATTCCCATGCTCCTGCAACTCAAAATAATCCTCACTGCTTGGCATGTATGCTTCTGTAGATCAAATAGTTCGCGTTGCTTGAAATGTATACTCCTATAGTGCTGAAGTAATCATGGTGCGTAAGTTGGGCCCCTAGTTACATTTTAAAGACGGGGAGAATGTGGTGAATTGAAGGACGTGACGCGTGATCACATGTCGTGCGTCCCGCATATAAGGCGAAGTCTCCGCGCGGACGGGGTGATTGTCCCTGGGGGCATTGTCATTTACTGCGGCGATTCACTTGGTGCTCGTTGAATGGTGAGAATTGAGAGTATATCGAACTCCGTGCTTATGCTGATTTATTCTGCGATGATTAATTGCACATGTATACCTTACTGCTTATGTACTCCTAGCTGAACCTGTATACCCTGGTGTGCCCGTAGAAGCGGCTTCAATCAAATGGAATAAAGCCTACCCACTGAAGGTTCTTCTCTCGCTTTTACTTCATAGTTCTTTTACTTCAAATGCCCCTTTTCCTGTTGTTGTTTTCTCATAACTCTGCAACTAAGTAACCCAATAAAGCACACTAAAATGTCTTTATATATGTTATGGGAGTCAAGGAATCTAGATAAATTCTTATTCGCAGATTTGAAACACGCATATCTATACCAATAAAACTACTTGAACTAGTCCCAAAATCCAAAATGGCGCCAAAGATGGTTGCAATTTCCTGTTTTTCTCATGACCCTGTGACTAAGTTACCTCAATATGCACTTTAAATCTCTAAATATATTATGTCTTGAGAAATAAGGAACTCATTCAGATACTTTGAAGTACAAAGGAAACAATAAAACCGCTGAAGTTCTTTCTGAAATTCAAATGGTGCTCAAAATGTCCGCCACTTATCAACACACTGCTGTTTTAGCCTGTTTCAAGAGGCAAAGACATTCAAAACAAGATCATGCTAGAGATTCAAACCTCAAAAGTTTCAGATGAATCTTTACCTTACGCATGCACACACCTAGTTGCATCAGTCATTGTCTTCATCGTCGGATGCTGTATCTTCAATGTTGATGTCCTCTGAAGTTGGGGTAATATCATCGTCGGCATCTATAAGAGTTGGTGCTGTATTGTTGCAATTGAGACCACTGCATTTACTGCACATTGAGGTACAAAAGAGCCCAAGTTTCTTGCAGCTACATGTCATGCTTCTGCAACCATCTGGTTTACACCCACATGCCACCATGTTCAGCAAAGTGTCGGGTGCAACAGCAATGTCTGTTTCTACCGGGGTAAGAGTCCCGTCCTGAAATCGCCAGCCCCATTCTGTTGGAGATAAGGAGTTACCCATCCATTCCTGGACGGTAAGATAGGCGCGATATGAATGTTGCTTTGCTGCAGCACTAGTTGGAGGTAGACTTTCTAGCTGAAAGGATGAACTCAGGGAACTGCGACCGATTGCCCGTTTGTATGCGATGTGACGGTAGTCATCAAGAGATTCAAAACTGCTGGCTCCATAAAGCTTAAGAATGAAGCCTTCCCCAGCTTTTTCCACCTTGTCATGGGTGCTTCCACTGTTTGTGAAGGTATCCAGCAAGTCGTAGTCCCGCTTCTTGTGCACCATGTTGAAAGCTTTACGCTTGCCCTGACGATAGATCGCAGAGACCGTGTCACATCCCGTCACAGCATGAAGAAACATCAAGTGATTTCTTGTGTCCCCTATGGCATGCTGAATCTCATGAATGTTGAAGACCATGACAGGATTACTGCGGCATAGCATGTACACATCTGTGGAAGAGGTTGCCCGAGCAACTAGCATTACCAGTAAGTCTGTGTCCGTACCAACGACAGCAACTGGCACATGTTCTGACTCTGCCAGTGCTAGTGCTGTGGAGACAATCATGGTGTCGGCGTCTGCTTCTGCCTGGACTTTTGGAAGAACTCAAGAGGTCTTATTGGTACTTGCGTGCTTCGGCATCTCTTAAGATGTATTCTAATGAGTTCCTCATACTTCAAAACATATATGTAGACATTTAAAGTGTGTTTTGGGGAAACCTGCTTGCAAAGTTATGAGAAAAACAGAAGAGGCGGCCATTTTGGACGCCATCTTGGATTGCGGAAAACGCTCAAGGAGGATTTATGAGGACTTTTAGTATGTTATTCTAGACATATTCCTGGACCTATCCTGAAAAAATCAGCTTGTTACCAAAAATGTCCAGGTTAGGGCCTATTTTGACCTAATGCTCTTGGACTATGGTAATCGGGGCATTGCATCAGCAGTGCCCCCATACTTGGTAGCAGTGGTGATGCACTGTTGTTCATAGCCAGTGAAAGCCTGGAATCATGCCACCACAATAAGTGGATAAAAATATTTTTTCGTTTTATTAGCATTAATTGTTCGCCCTATTTTACCGGAACTTGTTTTGACTCTTGTTCAGTTTTTTCTGACAATAAAGCTGTGTCATCGGCAAAGTCCGGATCATTAATAATCTCTCGTTTGACTCTTCTACTTTTCCTTCATTCAGGTTGGAACCCCATTTCCTCCTCCTTGCCTGTAGTACTCCAGCTAAAATTCACAAAGGTGCGTTTCTCCATCGTGTGAAAGAATCTCGGCACATGTATCCCAAACTACATATTCAAAATCGCCTTCACAGGTTGATCAGGGATTCCATATGCTTCATCATCATTGATAGAGTCAAAGGCTTTTTGAAGGTTGATGAATGTCATTATTGCAGGGAGGTTGTGGGCACGAATTCATTATATCAGCCTTTGCAGTACAATAATGTGTCTACAACACTTGGCTTTTTGACTCAAAAGTCCATTTTGGTTTGGACTCAGGTGTTGATCAAGAGCTGGACAGATTTGGTTCAAAATCATTTGATCGTAGATCTTGGCAACTATTGATATTAAGCTAATCCCACGATCGATGCTGCCAAGACTGAGATCTCCTGATTTTGGAATGCAAACTATGTTTAAGATTAACCATTGTTTAGGCTTATCTTCTTCCATTAGTGCTACATTACAAAAGTCAAGAATGATAGTGATGATGTCACAACATTTAAGAAGTTCTGGGGGTATATCACATTCGCCACAAGTCTTTCCTTCCGCTAAAGGCACCCTTGTTTTATTATTACACCGCACAGGCCAAGCTAAAAGCCGGGTTAAGCAATCAGTTCACTTCTCTCTGCCTTCACAAGATCTACGATCAAACGTCAGTTTATGATCGAGGAACAACTTGATTTCATTTGAATGTTATAATTTGAAGCCTAATCAGAACATGAATCGAAGAACGAACATGTAGTTTAGCATTTCAGTAAACCCTTAAATATCACGGGTTTGAATATCGTGGGTTTTGACCAATCGTGGGCAACCTGTTGTGTTATGATTTTTAGTTATCCTGAGTCTTCATTTCGACCAATCACAGTTTTTGATCTGAGATTAATCATCGTTTGCGTAACAGTGTACGATTATCTAGTATTGGAATAGTATTGGATTATCTAGGAGTTTTTTGTTGTTTCTTGTGCACCGTCCGATATTGGCGCCCAATCATAAAATGATGGACAGAATTAATTGTGTCAAAAGACAGAGAAAGGTTATGACGTTGTGTGAAAAATTTGAGTTAGATAGGTTGGCTGGAGGTAAATGCGTGACATTGTGGTCCGCCATTATGGGATAAATGAATCGACTGTGCAGTATATCAGTAAAAGTGAGTCAAATATCCATACAAGTGTTGTTGCCAGAGCTCTGCAAAGCACAAAAGTGTCATTCCAGTCTCGTGATCCTCATATTGAAAGGATGGGAAAATGCTTCATGTTTGGATCGAGAACCAAACACTAAAAAAATTGCCTTTGAGTGGACCGGTGATATGGGAGAAATCATTGCGCACTTAACGACATTTCCATGAGGAACCTGGGGCCGAAGGTACCAGTTCAACGACAGCTATACCTACAAGTTCCATGCCAGCAAGGGCTGGCTTGAGAACTGAAACAAGATTCAGCCTCCATAATGTCAAAGTAATCTGGGAAGCAGCATTGGCAGACCATGATGCTGCAGATAACTACCCACCGCAACTCATGGAACTAATTGAGGCGAAGGGATTTATGCCAGAGCAGGTCTTTAACTATCGTGGCATTTTCCAGGAACATAACTCCAACAGTATTTAAGGGGGTTTTTTTGTATGCCTTGTCGAAACTCATATGAGAGCTAACACACAACGAACAGCAAGGGGAGCATGAGACAAGAGGGGTGGGAGTGGGAAGGACAAAACAGTGGGGAACAGAGGCATTTGGAGATCTGTGGAAGGGAGAGGGATGGGGCGAGGAACATGGGGTATACAAGATGGACATTACAGGGACTTTCAGGAAGGAAAGCAGGGAATTTGAAGGAGGTGGGTTTGGGGTGGATCAACGGGGAAGAAAAGATCGAGGATTTGGATGGGGGACGATAAGAGGTGGTGGTGAACAGCTATTTTGAAGGCCTGGAGGGAAGAATGGGATTCAACAGAGTGAAGGAGTTTATTCTGAAGGTGGGAACAAAGAGGAATGAAAGTGTGAAGGTGAGCACTGATTCGTGATTTTGGTAGTTTTACCAGAAGGGGGTTGTTGGTGGACCTTGAGCGCCCTGCGGAAATATGGTGTGGACAAATCGCAGACAGAGCAGGGGGGCCGAGACCGGAGAGGAGATGGTAGAAGACAGAAAGACCACCGACCTGTCTGTCGTGAGAGAATAAGAGGCCCAAAGACTCAGCCTCATCGTGGGAGATACCAATGATCCGAAATGCCTTGGTTCCACAGCGTGAAGCCGAGAAAGGTGAGAGGCAGAAGCACCAGCCCAGAGGGGAGAGCAGTACTCCATCAGGCTGTGAACGTAAGCTTTGTATGTGGTCAGGAGCTCAGGTGGGCCGAGAAAGGACTTTGCACAATGAAGGATTCCCGGTCGGCTGGCTTTGGAGGTGAGGTTGAAAATGTGGCTTTCTCAGGAAAAATCATGGCAGACAGTGAAACCCAAAAGCTTGAATGAAAGGACTTCTTCCAGAGGATTGTTGAGAAAGTAGATTGGGGGATGGGGGGGTTCCAAATGGTCCTTTTGGAGAGACATCGTGAGAGTGTGAGATTTGTCAGGATTGAAAGACATGTTCCACGTGTTAGGCCAGTTTGTGATTTTACGCAGATCTGCAGAGAGCGAAGAAGCTGCTGCTTGCCAGTCTGAGGGACTGGCAGTTTATAGTATAGTGGCTCTGAATTTGTCCCGATCGCGCATGCGCAGAGAGGAGTGAGATAATTATTTTACTCTTGTCTGCCTGTCTTGCAGTCAAACAAAATTGAAAATCATTCCAAACAGGAAACTTACTGTTTTTAAGGGCACCATAAAGGACACAACCAGACATGAATAACTAATGTAACATGTTAAATATGGTGATGTACAAGATGCTGCATCAACAGCGATAAACTTCCAAAGTTTTTTTTCTGTCCTACCTTTAAAATGTTTATTTTATTTCAACTGTATTATATAGTTGAACACTGGAGAACACAAATCGCCTTTTTGACACTTTTGAAAACCCTTCCATTTCGCAGTACTTGAACAAAATATGACAGCATTTTACGTCATCACAACCAATCAAATTTGCCATTCATGGACACTCTTCATGTCTGTTTCTCAAGACAATACAGTGTAAGGTATTCTACGAACTCTCGAGTATTGTTCTTGTTTCAAAAAGCAGTACCAAAGTGCAAACTTCATTTTGTCGAGAATTGGCTGAAAAAACACCCGGCTTGTAAATGTTCCTTCACCAATCAATCCATCGACCATATTACATTCTTTTTGGGGGTTTCTGAATTGTAACAGTGCATTTGTACCTTGGTATGGAGGTTTGGACCTTGCTGGCATGGATAAGCCAGAGAAAGGACAACACCATTACTACAACCTGGGATTTCGAAGGATTGTACATCTACACCCCTCATTTCTAACAAATGAGCACACTCAACTTCCATGACATCAACTCTACCCACACCACAAACCTAATCCACCCAGTGGGGGGGGAGGCAGGACCGAAGAGCAACATCGCATACAGTCTATCCACAATCACAACACCTTCGGCTTAGGGATTTTGTTTTGTGAAGGGGGTCAGTGGGCAGTTAGTTGATAGTTGCATGAACACAATGTAAAGGTAGAGCGCATACCTCCGCCACACTGAAAGTTTATGTTTTGTATTCCACTAATAGTCCGGTTCACTGAACCAAAATCGGTTCAATTAGTCCTTGTCACACACCCAACCTGCCCAACAAATTTTGTCCAAATCCATCCACAACGTTATCAAATATTGTGCTATGCAGTATGTCGTTTTTGGACCAATCTCTCAATGGTGAAGAATCACTTGAAAAATTCTCGTATCTGGATCCTGATCTTCATCAAAATCTAAACATTTCGTCCTTGTCACACACCCAACCTGTCTATCAAATGTCTTCTGAATTCGGCCACAACTTTTTGAGATATCCTGCTCAGACAGAGAGACAAGGTGAAAACCTAACCTCCATCCACCTTTGGTTGTGGAGGTAACCAACAACCCAGCAACAACCACACTTTCATCTGTGTATAATTTGAGGGATCTTGAACAAAAATAAGGCTTTTGTTTTGAGGAGGATAAACATGGTGTAAAGACTGTATTGCTGTAAACCCACCATATAGCCAGGCCACAGTGACACATTCAAAGAAAGCCACCCATAGGAGAGACACTCCACTAGCAGCATAGTAGTCAAACAGCTGGAAAATGTACATCCCACCCTGCAAGCCAATGAGTGAATTCATTAGTAAGTGGAAAACAAGAGAAATTGCTTCGAAGAATATCATCATCAATACATGGGAATTTTCTTAACCTTCGCGTACGATATATTTTGGCAATAAAATGACCAAGATACTCACTCTCCTAATTCTCCTTCCAAAACAACAACAAATTTGAGATTTAAATCCTATTAAACACTATATTCAAATACGTTTCCGTTGTTTGACACTTACTTATTCATGCATCGTAATTAATTAATCACTCAAATAAAGCTGTCTACAATTTCTTCCCTGCATTCCACTTCATAATATATTTATGACTGGTGTCCCAGCTGTCCGTTCGTTTCCACTGCCTCCACTGACTGATGCTGTGTTAACCTGACATTCATTTAGCTCTTCCATAAACATTGATATAGCTGTACAAAATTCAATAAACGTCATTAAAGATTAATATTTAAATAACAAATATATTTTGAATAAATACATTTTGGCAAGCCTGCATGTTTTCAAACTACAATCGTAGTAAACCATTATAAGTATTGAACTTTTGTGATTCTGCAGGAAATTTAGCATCAGAATCGTAGCCCATGTATATGAATAGGAACATCGGCCTGAGGAAGGTTTTGGATCATGAATGAAATGGCGCCTGAGGCTAAATCTGCTCTTTTTTGTTTGTTTCAAAATTGGTGGGTTGGCTGTGTTGGTGGTGCTATTTGATGGTTGGCTGTCTTTTATTTATTTATTTTTGAACACGTGCGTGTGTGTATGTATATGTGTGTATATGATTATAATCTGTTCTCCGACCAACAGCAACACCATGACGTCACTGTCATATTGTGCTATACTGTGACCCCTAGCATGTGACTTGCAGCATGAATCGAAACCTTAAACAGGGATGGATGGATCTGGGGGGGAGGGGTGCATCTGACATGCGCCCTCCCTACCCCCCCCCTCCTTGTCAAAAGAGATCGGGTTTTTCCCACATTTAATGTGGTGTATATAACCGAAGATGCATTCTCGGAATGTGGGAAAGTAAACCGTCTCATGCAGTGAATTTATAAAACTATTTCCACTGTAAAGACTAAATATATAATAAGGTAGGTAAGCCTACCTAATATTGCAGAGCGTTTCAAAAAATTTAAACGTAAAATCTGCAATGATTAGATTTAAGAAAATGCTTTAAGGGTTTAATTATGTTTACGTTTTTGAAGTGCACTCATTTATACATTGTGCTAAAAATAATGGTCTGTTGGATGCTAAACATTGCTGAAGAAGATGGATATCAATTCGGTATTTTCGTTGTAGTTTCCGTTTAAATTGTCATTTTAATTATCCTGATTAAACAACAACGTCCGAAGCGAACGATGGAGTTCTTCAAAAAGGGTGAAAATTCAAAGCAGTACTCTCAGTTATTTTTTTCAAAAAAGACAGAATTAACGGACCATGATGTGGATGCAGAGAAAAGGTAAGAAATAGTTAGTGTTACAATTTGATTTTTTTTGTTTGTTTGTTTTGATGATTACGAGTGGTGTGTTGTTGGGAATATTATCTTTTGTGTTTTGGTCCTTTTAGTTTTATGCATCGTGATTGTGAACTATCCATTGAAAAAAAGAGAGCACACTGTGTGTTGTGACGTAATTTAACCATTGCTTCGTATACAAGAGATCCTGAGTTCTTATTTCATACTATGAACGTTTAATTATTTATTTTTAATCAAAACCAATTAAAATCTGTCCATGAATCAGAAAGATTTTGAAATCATAAACAAGTAAATAACTTTCTAAAATAAATTCATAAAATATTCACTGAGCCAAATATAAGAAAACATCCTAATTTGACTTTCTTTTTGTTGCCAGACTTCTGTGCAAAGGAAGTAAACACCATGCAATGTAAATTTTTGTGCCTCCCCTCCCCCCAACCCAAAATCTGGATCCGCCTCTGGCAAGGGCATTGGTTCAAATCTAATATACTTGCATTGAACCCGTCACTTCGCTGATGGTAGTTGAACAACATAACTTGTGCAGTATATATTACAGTACAGTAATGCAGTTTATTGACAGTCAATATTTGAATTTTTTCTTTTTCCAAAAACATTTTGTTTACTGCTAACAACCCAGCATTAATTTTAGTAATATGCACACTCATTCGCCAAAAAAACAATATAATTAATGTGTTTTATGTTCCCAGGGATCAGATGTTACATTGGTTTTTATGTTTTTTTTCAAGCTGCAAATGCAATTCTCATTGAGTCATGAATAATACACTGCCATAAAGGCCTAGCCTAGTGTTAGATATAACACCATAATGACATCCCAGATGTAACGCCACGTGGTTACACTGCCATCTTACAAAATCCGTCATCCCGACACTGAGCGTCTGGCACGCAGCTCATCTGCTACAGATGTCAGATAGTCAGATATATTGGTTATGATGTTCAATTACCATCAGCGAGATGATGGGACGTGTTGAGTGCTGGACGTGCCTGTCCATAGATGCCTAGCCTAGCACTTGATATAATGCCATAATGACATCCCAGTGAGAAAAGCATGACAGACAGAGGGATGGATGGTCTGATTGACGGACGGAGATATCCGGCTACTTTAATATAAATCCTTTAAAAAAAAAAATTTTTTTTGAAGGCTCTTCTGGTGAAACAGTTGCATAGGTTCTGCCTATTAGGCATGAGTTTAACAGAGCTACAGCCCCATACATTTACAGAGGATTGTACTGCAGCCAATACCGAGAAGATAATTTAATTTTCATTTTTATAGACGAGTCCACCCCGGAGAGGGAACATCCACAGCCATGTGTTCTGGGCTTGTTGGCCCTCTGTATTTTTGTTGTTGTTGTTGTTGTTGTTGTTTTAAGCTTTTTTTTAAATAAAAAAGGCTCCTTCAAAAAAGCAACATTTAAACAGCTTGGGACATGCACCTTGACCCCATGGCCAAAGTATACAGTCCAACAAGACTGTCCCATGAGCATACACATGCAACTCGACCTGAATGCTGTAGTACATGGTCAATCAAACACACACATCCTACCCCCAAGGGTCAGAATGTGTGGTCATACAAGAGGACCATTCCTCCACAGGTGTAGATCCCTATGGCACCCGGGGATGAGGAGCAGAAGCTTCTCCCCAGAGTGAACTGTTCAAACGCGACAAGATATTAAGTCGAAATCAGAGCCCATTACTGCAGTGGGTACCAGGAAATAAGTGCTACAGTAATGAGGTCTGATCGACATAATGTCCTGTATGGTTTGACCAGTTCACTCTGTGGAGGACCTTCTGCTCCACACTGAAGAGGCCCAAAAGCCTAAAACTTTTGTCCATGGATGTTCTCTTCCCGGAATGAACTGGTCTATAAAAGTGAGAATTAAATTGTTTTCTCGGTATTGCCTGCAGGACAATCCTACTGAGAAGTAGGGGGCTGTAGCTCCACTAAGTTTGTGCTTATTAGGCAGACTTTATGCAATTCTTTAGCCAGCGAAGCCTTTTTAAAATTTTTAATTGTTCCTAGCTGCTCCCAGAACTGTTTTGTGTACCACGGACAGGTTAATGTGTGGCAGGCATTTCCTGTTAGTCAGGATGCCTGTGGCAGTTAGCAGCAATAGCTAGTGTGGTACTTGCTTCCTGGTACTCACTACAGTAATGGAGTCTGATCTTAATAGCCAGGTAGGGACAAAAAAAACATGGAAACACCAATGTAAAGTCACTTAATAGGGCGTTGGGCCACCACGTACAGCCTGTATGAACCGTGGCATAGAGCCCACCAGCGTCTGGAATTCTGCAGGAGGGATGCGGCACTATTCTTCCATGAGAAAGTCAATCAATTCACACCTGTCTGATGGAGGTAGAAAACGCTGTCTCAGGCATCATTCTAGAATATCCCATAAGTGCTTGATTGGGTTCAGATCTGGTGACTGAGAAGGTCATGATATATGGACAACATGAGTGTCACCTCCATCAAACCATTGGGCAACCACATGAACTCTGTGGATGGGGGCATTGTCATCCTGGAAGACACCCCTGCTGGCAGGAAAGAAATGCAACATAGGGATGAAGATGATCACTCAGTGTCATTAAGTAGAAATTGGCATTGACCTTGCCTTCTCAGGGAATGACTGCACCCAAATCATGCCAGGAAAATGTGCCCCACAACATTACAGAACCACCAGAACCCTTTACTGTTGGAACCAAGCACTCAAGGTTGTAGAGTTCTTTAGGTCGGCACCACACGTGCACTCGTCCGTTTGTCAAGAACATGGTGAAGGATGATTGATCTGACCATATCACATTTCTCCACTGCTCGGTAGTCCATTGCCTGTGCTCTCTGCAACACTGGACTTGCAAATGTGCTTTGCCAGGTGTGATGAGTGGTTTGTGCACTGCAACCCAACTATGGTATCTTGCTCTGCTCTGTTGAGTTCTCAGCGGACCATTTTTGACGAAACTGGCTGATCACGCCCCAGGTTGAAATTTATAGTCGGTTGATCCGCAGTTGCTCGCCTGCTTCGCCTTGCACTTCAAACTAATGCACATATATTACGATTCCAGAGTATGCACTTCCGCCCACTGTTGCTCTTTGCTGATAATGTCTTTCCCTCAGAGTTCCATGCTGACATCACCCTCGACACCATTGCTCATGAAACATCAGCAAGTTGAGCTGTCTGTCACACTGAAGCTTCTGCCAAATGTGCCCCAACACTCACCCCTCTTTCAGAGTCACCATGGTCTCCTCTTTCAGCCAGACTAGTAATAGGCAAGCAGGCCTGTGCAGCATTTTTATACATGACCCTAAGCATGCTTGGATGTTATTTATTTAACACATGGGCCACACCTGTGTGGAACCCGTTGCTTTCAATATATTTGGTGTCCCTCATTTACCCAGGTGTTTCCATATTTTGGTCCACGACCTATATCTCAGTGGAATAAATTTAATTCAGGCCATAAGAAAAGAAAAGGTTTTGTAAAATGGCATCTGGAAGGTTGAGTGATTTGTGCATGTGTTGTTTACAATTCTTCTTAATCCATGAACATGCTATGTCAGTCACTCATTACTATTATGTCATTGTGACAAAAAAATCCATTAACCATTTATTCCTACAGAAACTCCAGGAAACCTCATCAATTTGGGATTTCCGGAGCTCTCGTTCATTCCTGCCAGTTCATCCTATGGTAATAACGTGGCCTACCTTTGTGACCATGGTGAGGCCAAATAGATAGCTGATGCAGCAGATGATTGCAATAAATATTTCCCGATTTTTCTTTTTCCTCAGCAAGTCAGGGTAGAGATCTATAAATGATGTGGCCTGGCCCTCCACCTCCACAAACTGCACAGCACATCCATAACTTCAATATAGATTCAAAGACCAAAACAACAACAACAAAAAAACTCGCTCACATCCTAACCAGACACTGTTAACCATGTCATCAACCCTGCATTTCACATTCTATTTCTGTCCAGTGTAACAGCAGGTGCAAATACTCACGATAAATTAATGTCATTGAAAGAGCTGCATGGACATTTCCATTACCGATTCTTTTGCCAATTTTTGTACCAATTGCTATCGTGAGCTGTATGTCCAGAGAGCAGTAATTTCTGGTTCTAATAGGCTTAGAACACTATTGTTAGTCGAGTAATTAACTTGCAGGAAGAGACAAGCCTGCAAACACACATTCAATGAAAATATTTTAAAAATACATTTGATTTATTAGCATGCTCGCTTCTGAACTGTCTTATCTTGGGTTCTATTCCGAGAGGAATATAATTTGACAAAAACTGTTGTTTTTTTCACAATCAAGCTGAACTCAAACCAAAATGCAGCTCATCAACTGAGATAAAACACAATGTGTTGATTCAGATTTATTTCTTCAGGCTTTGTTTGTTGTTTTGATTATAATATCTAGTGTGCCTTACTTGTTCATCCCATTGTTCTCTTAGACATGCTTTTGAAGTGTGTGTGTGTGTGTGTGTGTGTGTGTGTGTGTGTGTGTGTGTGTGTGTGTGTGTGTGTGTGTGTGTGTGTGTGTGTGTGTGTGTGTGTGTGTGTGTGTGTGTGTGTGTGTTTGCAGTATTATACTTGTACCATGATGTGCGTTTTTGCTCTCTGTCCACAGGGTTGTGACTGCCAAAGTTATGAGAAACGGTTTTTTGGCTTTGCATTACTGGAAGTGCTGTTACTCAAAAAGCTCACCTAACCTGTTTTACTGCATTAACTCTTTGAAAAGTGAGTTTCGCATTCTTCTTTAGTGTGCACTATGCAGCACAAGACTGCGTGGTAGCATCATTGGCTGAGGGTGCAGCTGTGCTGCTGATGCAGTGCCCTCTGTTGGTTTTTTTTGTAATTTATTTTTGTAATTTTTTCAGGGTACCAGCGATAGCTCGCCTACCATTAGCGAAGGACACTGTGGGATCTTTAATGTCCATTAACTAATGCCGGCAGACAGAATTTCCATTTAATGTCCATCCAAGGGATGGCACATACAGTTATGAATCACTCTCCTGATGAAACACCAGGATGACAGTTTATAGCTGGGTTGGGATTCGAACCCACAGCTTAGAGGTGAGTGTACTAACCTGTAGGCCATCCTGTCAGCCCAAAAGTGAGCTTAATAAGCTCCATCATGGACAAATGCTCCCAGACCTTTGTGGCTGAATTCAATCAGTTGTTATTAGTAGTGTCAAAAGGGAGGGTTTGATGCAATAATGTGTCCCGTTTCTCAAAGTCGCAAAATTTGCTCACTTACGCTCACTCATATTTCTCTTTTTCAAACTTGATCACATTACTGTGCCAAACACCTCCCTTTTGACACTACTCCCCTGCTGGGGGCTGGGCTTCGCTTCCCTTTCATATGATCATTTCTTTAATCAAATTGAGTCGTCATCTAGATATCCTATAAATATTTTTTCTTTTTTCAGGAATAACTTAATTTATTGATCAATTAAAAATAATGCAGCAGTAGCCCGTTAAAACCCCCAACCCCATTTTTATTAATACTTTTACTTTAAACCCATAAGGCAATGTATTTATTCCATCACTCATTTTTATCTTTTATTATCAAATGCTGTTCGAGCTTTCTTACTAACAGTCTCTGCGAATATTTCGTGGATATAATTTCTAATAAGATTCATCTCTCGAGAAACATCCTTTCTCTTCCATATACATTCAAGGTAATGTCGAAAGTTCATGGTCTCTTTTAATACACTCTTCTTCAGACCTTTAAGTTTCTTTTCACATTTGAATTAATTTATCCCTCTCATTAAGTATTTATAAGCATATGCCTTTGATCTAACATGAACAAATTCACTTAGTATATTTTCACCTAATTCATCTTTAATTTTCCAACAACCTTTTTATTCTTATTCGAAAAGAGCTGGTTCTTAGGATCATAATTACTTGTATCATAAATACCTTCATCTTCTTTCATATCCTGATAAACATCATCTGTAGTTATCTCTAGTATGAAGCTATCCGTATCCATATATAGCAATACAATATTCTCACCATATTTTATCTTTAGATGATTATAAAAGTAATCATATGTTAAATACTTTGAAAGATATAAAACAGATGTTCCAACAAAAATTGGTTTATCCATCTTTATACTCTCTTTATTCACATGAACAGCACAAAAATTATCTGTAAATATTTCTACTCTTTTAAAGCTTGGTTTATTTATCAAATTCTCTGCCTGCTCCCAAGTTGTAGCAAGTCTTACATTTATTCTATTCCTTATATTTTCCATTGTTTTACCAAACACAGAATTATTCATCAACTTGTAAAAGTCCTTCCCAAAATCATGATGAGCCTTTGTTCTCATCCTCATATTATAATCAATATATTTACCTAACAAATGACTGACTAAACTTTAGTGCCCAATGTACCTTCTTCACTTGTAGTCCTGCTTCTATAAATTGGTTTAGATTTCCTTGATGTAACACATTCTTCTCTCTATCAAACAATTTTGTAAGTAATTTAGTTGTAGGAATATATTTAAACTCATTTGAACAACTAAAGAAATGTTGTTGATAACCACCGAATAGCTCTTGATTGGGGATTTCTTTTTCAGCTCCATGAGGAAGGTATTTATGTTTGTTATGAAGTTTTCTAGGATAGTTTAAATCTACTTCAAAATAATACCCATAATCCTGTTTATCTAAATCTTCTTGACTTGTTGAGATGATATCATCAAAGGTATATTTGTACTCAAATTCTTTCACCCATTTAAAATTACCATGGTGTTGAGATTCAGACATTTCCCAGACATACAAGTTATTAGCATCAAAGTACATTAATTAAGATGTGGGCTTATCAGGTGATAAGTCTGGAAGATATTTATTATTTGCCTGAGCATATCTCTTTGAACAAACTTGTGAAATTCCTCCTCTTTTAGCCTTCTCAATCATCAAGAGCATATCTATATCACTTAGAAGATCCAGGGGTCATTTCATCATTTTTAACATTGCGCTCCAGACTAGTCCAGGAGATGTATAATAATGGACAAGATCAAGTCCATAGGAATCTTTATTATAACAAACTTTTCTAAATTTCTCAAACATATCAACAAGCAATAAAACATCAGTTATTAAATAAAGGTCATGATATTTACCTTCGCATTCTGCGAAAGGTTATGTTTTGGTCGCTGTGTATTTATTTATTTGTGAATATGTGTGTTTGTTTGTTGTTCGCATAACTCAGAAAGTATTAAACCGAATTGCATGAAATTTGGTGGGATGATTCGTGAGTATCCAAGGACGATTTGATTAGATTTTGGGAGCGATCGGGTCAAAGGTCAAGGTCATGAAAAGGTCAAAAACACTCTTTTGAGCATAACTTCCTTCATAATACAGCTATCGACATGCAACCACCGCCATATTGTTCCATGACGAGATACCTTTCAGATATGTAGTGTCGGATTTGACGTAACGTCACCAGAAGTGCGTTTAAATGACGTCACAAGATGACGTAAATTTTCAATTTTCGATCTCGTCAGTTTTGATCATACTGTTTTGTAGGACTTACCTTAAGGACGTCACTCACCAAATTTGACTTCGATTGGACTGACCGTTATGACGTCATTGACGTTTGAACATGACGTTTTTCAATTGTGGCTAAAATGTCCTGATATTTTACATTCAAATATCTATATAATTTATAAAGCAAAGTCTCCCAAATCCAGGCATTAGGATCAGTACCAAAATATCTGTTTATTGGTGTACAGGTTTTGCCAATTAACTCTGTAGTCAAGGTCACACTCAAGGTCAAAATATACTTGTAGGCATAGCTTCAGATCTAATAGAGCTATTGACATGAAACCAACGTTAAAACGTTCAGTGAACTACGAGCTTTCAGAATGGTAGTCCCCGATTGGACGTGATGTCCCCGGAAGTGCGTCAAAAGATGACGTCATTTTTCAACTTTTTAATTTTTCAGTGTTTATCATTCCATTTTGTTGGACTGCCTTCAAGGAGGTTACACACCAAATTTGACGTCAATCAGACTGATGGTTGTGACGTCATGGACGTTTTAAAATGACGTTTTTCAAATATGCCCGGAAAAAAGTTGCGGCGGCGAAGGTATGCGCTCCACCGAGTGCCCATTCTAGTCACCCATATTCTTTATCTCAAACTCTTTCTAAACTTGTTTTGCTCTTTCATATTCTTCACCCATAATATGACATCTTCCTAACTTGTTATAAAAACGCTTTTGCGGAGGAAGTCTTGTTTCTTTAAATCTTTCAAAGGAATCCATATAATCATGTGGGTAAATGCACTTTTTAGTAAGAAGAGAAATGTCTTTACTCAAGTCGGCTTCAGTCCTAAATTGACTAGAAAGTATAGCAAAAGAGGACATGTTTGAAACCAAAGAACTTAGAGGGTTTGTCATAAATTTATGAGTCAAGAAATCTAACATTTGCATTTACACCCATTTTACGAGAATAAATCTGTTTTGTAAATGAGATGTAATTTTGAACTGCATGAGGAATTGGTATTATTTTTGCAGGAGTCTTAGTTCATTCTTTTATAAAGAGATGCATCTCATAATTACAATTGTTTTGAAGAAATACAGATATGAATGTCGGAATTCTATAATTAAGATTACAATTATTACGAGCTGCTCCTCTATATTTCCCCGTTATATGGCAATGATCTCTAAACCTTTTATCAGTTTTTACCAGAGCCTCTGAGCATATATGACAAATCCTTGCTTCTTCAAATTCTTTCTCTTCATTTGGAGATAAATCAAGGGGTTTATTTGTTCTTGACATAATTTTAGTTAGCTTAATACAATCATCCTCAATCCTTTTAACAAATTCATCAGCAGCATCAGGTCATCTATACAACTCCAACTTATCATATTTACTTCCTTCAGATGATTTAATGTAATAACAAAACCCACAAGGGATATGGTTTTGATATTTTTTTTTTTAATATAATCAGTCTTTTCCAAGATGCTCTCAAAATCAGCATACATTACAAATGGGTGTTTTATACATTTATTTGTTTCTTTAAGTACAACTTTCTCTCCTGGTTCTGGCATCTCAACAACTGCTGCTTTATGATTAGAACAATACTTTAACTGTTTATCAAGTCTTTGTTGAGATGAAAAGATATTTAGACATCTCTTACAAGGACATGATTTTTGCTTTGATTTATAAACTTGACTACTTACCAATCTAGAAAAGTTTTTGATATAAGCATAATGAGCGGTTTCTTTATTAGTGAAATAAAGATCTACATGCTGGTCATTTGAACAATTATTATTGGATAGAGTACTACTAGTCCAAGAGCATTAGGTCAAAATAGGCCCTAACCTGGACATTTTTGGTAACAAGCTGATTTTTTCAGGATAGGTCCAGGAATATGTCTAGAATAACATACTAAAAGTCCTCATAAATCCTCCTTGAGCGTTTTCCGCAATCCAAGATGGCGTCCAAAATGGCCGCCTCTTCTGTTTTTCTCATAACTTTGCAAGCAGGTTTCCCCAAAACACACTTTAAATGTCTACATATATGTTTTGAAGTATGAGGAACTCATTAGAATACATCTTAAGAGATGCTGGAGCACGCAAGTACCAATAAGACCTCTTGAGTTCTTCCAAAAGTCCAGGCAGAAGCAGACGCCGACACCATGATTGTCTCCACAGCACTAGCACTGGCAGAGTCAGAACATGTGCCAGTTGCTGTCGTTGGTACGGACACAGACTTACTGGTAATGCTAGTTGCTCGGGCAACCTCTTCCACAGATGTGTACATGCTATGCCGCAGTAATCCTGTCACGGTCTTCAACATTCATGAGATTCAGCATGCCATAGGGGACACAAGAAATCACTTGATGTTTCTTCATGCTGTGACGGGATGTGACATGGTCTCTGCGATCTATCGTCAGGGCAAGCGTAAAGCTTTCAACATGGTGCACAAGAAGCGGGACTACGACTTGCTGGATACCTTCACAAACAGTGGAAGCACCCATGACGAGGTGGAAAAAGCTGGGGAAGGCTTCATTCTTAAGCTTTATGGAGCCAGCAGTTTTGAATCTCTTGATGACTACCGTCACATCGCATACAAACGGGCAATCGGTCGCAGTTCCCTGAGTTCATCCTTTCAGCTAGAAAGTCTACCTCCAACTCGTGCTGCAGCAAAGCAACATTCATATCGCGCCTATCTTACCATCCAGGAATGGGGCTGGCGATTTCAGAACGGGACTCTTACCCCGGTAGAAACAGACATTGCTGTTGCACCCGACACTTTGCTGAACATGGTGGCATGTGGGTGTAAACCAGATGGTTGCAGAAGCATGACATCTAGCTGCAAGAAACTTGGGCTCTTTTGTACCTCAATGTGCAGTAAATGCAGTGGTCTCAATTGCAACAATACAGCACCAACTCTTATAGATGCCGACGATGATATTACCCCAACTTCAGAGGACATCAACATTGAAGATACAGCATCCGACGATGAAGACAATGACTGATGCAACTAGGTGTGTGCATGCGTAAGGTAAAGATTCATCTGAAACTTTTGAGGTTTGAATCTCTAGCATGATCTTGTTTTGAATGTCTTTGCCTCTTGAAACAGGCTAAAACAGTAGTGTGTTGATAAGTGGCGGACATTTTGAGCACCATTTGAATTTCAGAAAGAACTTCAGCGGTTTTATTGTTTCCTTTGTACTTCAAAGTATCTGAATGAGTTCCTTATTTCTCAAGACATAATATATTTAGAGATTTAAAGTGCATATTGAGGTAACTTAGTCACAGGGTCATGAGAAAAACAGGAAATTGCAACCATCTTTGGCGCCATTTTGGATTTTGGGACTAGTTCAAGTAGTTTAATTGGTATAGATATGCGTGTTTCAAATCTGCGAATAAGAATTTATCTAGATTCCTTGACTCCCATAACATATATAAAGACATTTTAGTGTGCTTTATTGGGTTACTTAGTTGCAGAGTTATGAGAAAACAACAACAGGAAAAGGGGAATTTCGGGCGCCATTTTGAATTTCAGGATGAGCTCAAGTGTTTTTATTGGTAAATGCGTGTTTTTGAAAAATTCCCAATAAGTATATGATTCATTTCATTGAGTCGCAAAACATATATTAAGACATTTAAAGTGCGTGTTGAAGTACCTTGGTGTAAAACCAGAAACGGCAGCAATTTCAGACGCCATTTTGGATTTCTGAAAGAGCTTAAGCGGTTTTATTCGTTTTTGTGTGTTTCAAAATCTTCCGATATGTATTGTATTGAGTTCCTTATACTTCAAAACATATGTGTAGACATTTAAAATGTGTTATAGGTAAACTTACTTGCAAAGTTATGAGAAAAACAGGAAATGGCGGCCATTTTGGACGCCATTTTGGATTGCGGAAAACACTCAAGGAGGATTCATGAGGACTTTTAGTATGTTATTTCACACACATTCCTGGACCTTTCCTGAAAAAATCAGCTTGTTACCAAAAATGTCCAGGTTAAACCCAAATGCTCTTGGACTATACTAACTCTTAGAATTTGGACTTTGTTTTTATCAGTTAATTAATACAAGATTAATAATATTACAAGATTAATATTTCAGGGAAATAGCAACACAAGATATTGTATAAATAAAATAATGGATTATCTTGAAATTAAACCTGAACTCAGGATAAAACAAAGAGTTTCTAAAAAAGACAATATAAATTTATACAATTTATTTTCTAATTATATAAATGAATGATTTTTTTTACCCATTTGGGAAAATAAGATAAAATTTAACAACTATAAAAATCTTCCAAATTCATTAAGATTTCTCATAGTTGGTTCAAGTGGATGTGGAAAAAAGCTGCCTGCTTTTGAAGATGCTCGTAACTCCCAACTTTTTAGATTTTGATAATTGAATAATTTTCATAAGGTCAAGTTTTCAACCTGAGTATCAACTACTCTCAGAAGGTTTTAATGCAGGTCTTCAAAAAGAAGACATAATTGGTTTATTTAAACGTCAAAACAAACTAAATGATTATAACATTGAAGATAAAATACAACTATTTTGTGATACACAGAAATGTAAAATGAAATCAAAACCTATAACTTATATTCTTCGTGATAATACGCATGATACACCTTCACCCCATGATTTGGATAAATCAAAAAAGAATCTCGTTATCTTTGATGATTGCGTTAATGAGAGAAACCAAACGGTTATGGATAGTTATTACACAAGAGGGAGGCATTCTTCTTGTAATTGTATTTATCTTGGTCAATCATACTTTCAACTCCCTCGTCGCTCGATAAGAAATCATGCTAATACTTTTATTTTGTTCAAGTTAAATTCAATAGATCTAAACAATTTTTGGAGAGACAATTGTTCCACATTGTGTAGGAAATAAAAAGAATTTAAGGAGTATATGAAACACACAGCTGGAAAATATAAATTCATTGTTGTGAAACAAGATGAGATACGAAGGTATATATATATATATATATATATATATATATATATATATATATATATATATATATATATATATATATATATATATATATATATATTTTTTTTTTTTTTTTTTTTGTTTTTAGAAACAATCCCATCCATAAATGATAGTTGTTATGATCAATATTGTGGGTAAATCTGCTTCTGGAAAAAACTTTCATAAATATACGATCTTGAAGAGTGAAAATGAAAAGATTGTTTTTTGGTTTTTTTTAAACACATCGTGATATGTATTCTACCTTCAATAACCAAAGTAATGTGACCAGAAGAAGTAGAAGGTGAAGATTATTACTACATTTCAATAGAGGAACATATGCGCTTGAGGAATGAAGGTCAAACATTTGAGGAGGTCTCTCTTGGTCCAACAAAATATTCACTTTGTAAGAGTGAGTAAATCAACTAAAATCTGGGAGTATTGGATTACCAGAAACTAATCCAGAAGGAATGAGAAAATTATTAAACATCTGAGTGGGAATGGAGTTAAGATTTTATCATTCGCTTTTGATGTTCATGAAGAAACTCAATGCAAACATATGAAAAGCGGAGATACAAGTATTAGTGAAGAAGAAATTACAACTTGTATTAATTCCAATAAAGAATTTGATGAAATAATTTATTTGAACACATCTACTTTAATGATGAAGAAAATGAAAATTTCTCTATTGACCTTTACAATTCATTCAATGATATTTTCCAATAAATAAATGGATGTGAAAGAATGAGCAAAAAGATATAAGGAACATCAATAATTGGTTTTAAAAGTCGTAAAACAACAGGAACCCATAAAGAAGAAACCCAGACAGAAACTAACGTGTGAAGAAGCGTTTGAAAGAAAACAAGAGAAATTTTTTAAACCACTTTTAAAAAAAAAAACACTCCCCAACAAATGTGGATATTTCCCATGAGAGAATACACCCCACAAAACTTCAAATTATAAAATAGTTTTGTCAAATGACGGAGTAAGAACTAGAAGATATAGGAGAATTAGAATATGATGATGAAGGATTACTTCAACAACTGGAAGAGAAAAATCAACCCCCTGATTATGTTGTGAATGCTTTCCAAAACAATGAATATTCAACAGATTCAAAAATCATAGCAGGTCTCATTCCAACAAAACACCCAGCAATATTCCATCTTGTTAAAGGAACGGGGTTGATATTTAATGATGAATTAAGGTTCTTGAGTTCTGTTCAACCACCTGTTAAATTAACTCTGAGATTAATGTTTCTTCTTACAAAAGATGGAAGACAAGGTTCAACTGTGAGGGGTGAATCAAGTTATTTCGATAAACCATTGAATATTAAAAAGATGAGGATGATAGAGTATATTTTTATTTCCTAAAGTCGCTTGATTATGGAGTTTCTGTTGCCAGTAAAGGAAGGACAAATGAAAAGGAGAAACACATTATTAAGACTTTAAGTAGGCCTGGTTCACATGTTAGTTTTCTTCCAAATGACCCATCACAATTAGTTAATAGACTGTTATTGTTGTTGGGTAGTATTCTGTGATGTTGGAGGTCTCAGAGGCAGGTTATTAATACATATATTTAGTTTGTTGTGAAACACCTGACGAAAGAACTGGATTTCTGACAAGACGTCATTCAGAGCTTTCCACTCCTTGTGAGGATCATTAGCATGCCAATTCACCTCATCTATGAGTGAGTTTGAAATGCTGTAATAAAAGGGAAAATAAATAATTACTTATGGAATTAATCATATACAATCGAAATGAAGACTGCACCATTACTGCACCATCGTTCGAAGAAGGAAGACAGACTGAACAATACACACACACACACACACACACACACACACACACACACACACACACACACACACACGGACACACAGACATGGACACACACATAGAAACACACATATCTTCGATACATTACTAAAATTTTCATCTTGTATATATGTATGTATGTATGTTCCCGAAATACAGCCAAAATGGTACATGATAGCGCAAAAACTTTAGGGCCACCTTACTCACAATTCTCCTGCGGTGTGCAGTATCAAGTTTTGTTCAAATCGGGCAAAGAAAAAATTATTAAAAAATCAATTCCCCATCCAGTCAAGTACTCTTCGGGAGAATTTGATCAATGCAAACAACCTCAGTTGTATAGTTCGCTGGAGCTATCTTTTTCCTTTTTTTCTTTTTTTTTAAATGTTTTTTTTATCCACCGCTGTCACAACGGGAACCCAACGGGTGCACGGGTCGTCTAGTACACTATATAGGCTTACAGCAACAGTTTAATACTGTATGAAACTTACCAATGTTGTGATGCGTCATTATATTCTTAATCGGATGAAAGATGGTTCATCTTTGTTGGATCATGAAGCAAATTCTCGTTCATCTTTGTTGGATCATGAAGCAAATTCTCGTTTATCTTCATTGGAGAAAATTATTTTTGAGTGCCTCACTTATATGACGTGTTTGAGGAAGTGGAGCACAGTCTATTTTCCAGAATTACTGGTTCCGGAAGAAAAACAGGAAAGAGAACAATGGGGCAATTCTGGGGAAAATATCCAGCTTCTCATTTCCTCAAAAATTTAATGTGTTCATTTTTTAGAACACTTTGGAGTATGGAAAATATTTTATAACAGATGAGTGCTCCAAAACAATTTTGAAAAACAGAACATAAACATTCATTGACTCTCTTCTACAAGTTTAATGTACATGGGTGGTTCCAAAATATGCTCAGACAAGAGCAATGAGAGAGGTTTGTCATTTCATCTCTGCTCAACAAAGAAACTCGAAGGTCTAAAGAAGAGTGTATTAAAAGAGACCATAAACTTTCAACATTACCTTGAATGTGTATGGAATATAAAAGGATGTTTATCGAGAGATGAATCCTATTAGAAATTATAAATACAAAATATTCTCAGAGACTTCGCAAGAAAGCTCGAACAGCATTTGATGATAAAAGATATATAATGAGTGATGGAATAAATACATTACCTTATGGGTTTCGAGTATAAGTATTAGTAAAAAAATGGGGTTGGGGGTTTTAGCGGGCGACCGTTGCATTATTTGTGATTGATGAATAAATTAAATTATTTCTGAAAATAAAACACAAATATTAATAGGATCTATATTTGACTAATCAATTTGATTAAAGAAATGGTCATGTGAAAGGGAGGTGAAGCCCAGCCCTGCAGGGATGGTGGGGGTATCAAAATGGAGGGGGTTGACGAAGTAATGTGTTCCAGTTTGAAAAGGAGAAATATGAGTGAGCCTAAGCGAGCAAATATTGCGACTTTAAGAAATGGGACACATTACTGCATCAAACACTCCCTTTTGATACTACTCTTATTCTCCCTGAAGCCCAATATAATCTGTTCTCAGATTCTGATGAACAGTTTTGTAGAATATCTGACCAGTTAAAATATGTTGAGAGGGATGCATAAATGCTTTTGTAAATAATCAATAATACAGTATTGTATTTATTCCCAATCGTGTATATATTTCACCTGGCTATCCATCCCTAATAGGAGCAGCATAATGAAGAAGAGCACTGCCCAGAGGCCAGGAAAAGGCATCATGGTCACAGCTTTGGGATATGCGATGAATGCCAGCCCTGGACCTGGTAAATACATGAGAAATTGGAATAAAGCCACATTTACCACCAAATTGGCACACAAGAAGTGAGATTAGATTCTGGATATATAATGCAGGCACAAAATCTTGGCATTGTGAGGAGATTCTTTATAAAAAAAATCCTGGCATATTCGACTCCACTTATCACATCATGTTGCTCTTTGTGGCAGTTCCTCTTCGGTGCTACCACAAAATAACAGTTACATTGAACACCAAGTGATACACATGCAATTATAAAAGCACTAGCCTGGTGTTGGCTTAGAGGTTAGGGTGGCGGCTTGGGATTCTAGGGTCCTGAGTTCAAGCCCCGTTGGCCGCTGAATTAATATACACCAGGAGGTTGACTCAGCCTGTCATCCTTCTGAGGTCGGCAAAATGAGTACCAGTGTACTGGTAAGGGGGCACTGCATCAGCGGCATAGCCGCGTCCCAACCAATGATGCAGCCACAGGCTGCACTCGATAGAGAGAGAAGGGCACTCGAGAGAGTGCATACCTCCGCCAGGCTGAATAGTTTGTTTTGTATCTCACTCGGAGGCTGAATCTTGATCCGGACATAAAACAAAATCGAATCAACTTATTTTTGTCACCGAACCAACTCATAACTTGTTCACAATTTTTTGAAATATCGTGCAAAATATTCGTTTTTGGCCCCATCTCTCAATTATGAAGAACCACTTAAAAATGCAAAAATTCTCGTGTCCGCATCTGCATTCAAATCTTCACCAAAAATGAATAAATTCTTCCTTGTTATGTGCTGAATCTGTCAACCAAGTTTTGTCCAAATCCATCCAGAACCTTTTGAGACATCATGCCATATATCGTTTTTGGCCTGATCACTCAATTGTGAAGAATCACTGAAAAATTCTAGTATTCAGATCTTCACGAAAGTCGAAAAAATTCTTCCTTATCACACACCCAACCTGTCCACCAAATTTCATCCAAATTTGTCCACAACCTTTTGAAATACCCTGCTCACAGACAGACAAACAGACAGACAAACAGACAGACAGACAGACAGACAGACAGACAGGAGTGTAAACATAACCTCCATCCAACTTTGGTGGCAGAGGTAAAAATGTTTGTTACTATTGTTTACACATGTATCGTCAAATTTATTACTGGGCAATACACAGGAACATTTAATGTTGAGTGATACCAATATACCACCATGTTTAATCCTGAGTGATACCCAGACCGCCATGTATAATACTAAGTGATACCCACTCCGTCATGTAGAATACTAAGTGAAACCCATAGCACCATGTATATTACTGAGTGATACCCATACTGTCATGTATAATACTGAGTGATACCCATAGCACCATGTATAATACTGAGTGATACCCATACCACCATGTATAATAATTAATGATACCCATACCACCATGTTTAATACTGAATGATACCCATACCACGATGTTTAATACTGAGTGATTCCCAAACCACAATGTATAATACTGAATGATACCCATACCACCATGTTTAATACTGAGGTTTACACATACCACCATGTTTAATACTGAGTGATTACCATACCACCATGTATAATACTGAGTGATACCCATGCCAGCATGTTTAAAACTGAATGATACCCATACCACAATATATAATACTGAGTGATTCACATACCACCATGTTTAATACTGAGTGATTCCCATACCACCATGTTTTATACTGAGTGATTCCCATACCACCATGTTTAATACTGAGTGATTCCCATACCACCATGTTTTATACTGAGTGATTCCCATACCACCATGTTTAATACTGAGTGATTCCCATACCACCATGTTTTATACTGAGTGATTCCCATACCACCATGTTTTATACTGAGTGATACCCATACCACCATGTTTTATACTGAATGATACCCATACAACTATGTTTCATACTGAGTGATACCCATACCACTATGTATAATACTGAGTGATACCCATACCACTGTGTTTAAGACTGAATGATACCCATACCACTATGTATTATACTGAGTGACACCCATACAACTATGTTTAATACTGAGTGATATCCATACCACCATGTTTCATACTGAGTGATACCCATACCACCATGTTTCATACTGAGTGATTCCCATACCACAATGTATAATACTGAGTGATACACATACCACCATGTATAATACTGAGTGACACCCATACAACGATGTTTAAAACTGAGTGATACCCATACCACCATATACAATACTGAGTGATACCCATACCACGATGTATAATACTGAATGATACCCATACCACTATGTTTAATACTGAGTGATACCCATACCACCATGTTTCAGACTGAATGATACCCATACCACGATGTATAATACTGAATGATACCCATACCACGATGTTTAATACTGAGTGATACCCATACCACCATGTTTCAGACTGAATGATACCCATACCACTCTGTATAATACGGAGTGATACCCATACCACCATGTTTAACACTGAATGATACCCATACCACTATGTATAATACTGAGTGGTACCCATACCACTATGTTTAGTACTGAGTGATATCCATAACACTATGTATAATACTGTGTGATACCCATATCACGATGTTTAATACTGAGAGATACCCATACCATGATGTATAATACTGTGATACCCACACAACTGTTTAATACTGAGTGATACCCATACCACAATGTATAATATTGAGTGATACCCATACCACTATGTATAGTACTGAGTGATACCCATACCACAATGTATAATACTGAGTGATACACATACCACCATGTTTAATACTGAGTGATACCCATACAACTATGTTTAATACTGAGTGATACCCATACCACTATGTTTAATCCTGAGTAATTCCCATACCACTATGTATAATACTGAGGTATACACATGCCACCATGTTTAATACTGAGTGATTCCCATACCACTATGTATAATACTGAGTGATACCCCTACCACCATGTTTAATACTGAGTGATTCCAAAACCACTATGTATAATTTTGAATGATACCCATACCACTATGTTTTATACTGAGTGATACCCATACCACCATGTATAATACTGAGTGATACCCATACCACGATGTATAATACTGAATGATACCCAAACCACTATGTTTAATACTGAATGATACCCATACCACGATGTTTAATTCTGAATGATACCCATACCACGATGTATCATACTGAATGATACCCATACCACCATGTTTAATACTGAATGATACCCATACCACTATGTATAATACTGAGTGATACCCATACCACCATGTATAATACTGAGTGATACCCATACCACCATGTTTAATACTGAATGATACCCATACCACGATGTATAATACTGAATGATACCCATACCACTATGTTTAATACTGAGTGATACCCATACCACCATGTTTAATACTGAATGACACCCATACCACTGTTTAATACTGAGTGATACCCATACCACCTTATTTAATACTGAGTGATACCCACACCACTCTGTTTAAGACTGAATGATACCCATACCACTATGTATAATACTGAGTGATACCCATACCACTCTGTATAATACTGAGTTCTACCCAGACCACCATGTTTAACACTGAATGGTACCCATTACCACCATGTATAATGCTGAATGATACCCATACCACCATGTTTAATACTGAATGATATACATACCACGATGTTTAATACTGAATGATACCCATACCACAATGTATAATACTGAATGATACCCATACCACAATGTATAATACTGAATGATACCCATGCCACTATGTTTAATTCTGAATGATATACATACCACGATGTTTAATACTGAATGATACCCATACCACTATGTTTAATACTGAATGATACACACACCACGATGTTTAATACTGAATGATACCCATACCACTATGTATAATACTGAATGATACCCATACCACAATGTATAATACTGAATGATACCCATACCACTATGTTTAATTCTGAATGATATACATACTACGATGTTTAATACTGAATGATACAAATACCACTATGAATAATGCTGAATGATACCCATACCACCATGTTTAAGACTGAATGATACCCATACCACCATGTATAATACTGAGTGATACCCATACCACCATGTTTAATACTGAATGATACCCATACCACGTTGTATAATACTGAATGATACCCATACCACTATGTTTAATACTGAGTGATACCCATACCACCATGTTTAAAACTGAATGACACCCACACCACCATGTTTAATACTGAATGACACCCATACCACTGTTTAATACTGAGTGATACCCATACCACCTTATTTAATACTGAGTGATACCCACACCACTGTGTTTAAGACTGAATGATACCCATACCACCATGTTTAATACTGAATGATATACATACCACGATGTTTAATACTGAATGATACCCATACCACAATGTATAATACTGAATGATACCCATACCACTATGTTTAATTCTGAATGATATACATACCACGATGTTTAATACTGAATGATACCCATACCACGATGAATAATACTGAATGATACCCATACCACCATGTTTAATACTGAATGATACCCATACCACTATGTTTAATACTGAATGATACACACAACCACGATGTTTAATACTGAATGATACCCATACCACTATGTATAATACTGTATGATACCCATACCACCATGTTTCAGACTGAATGATACCCATACCACTCTGTATAATACGGAGTGATACCCATACCACCATGTTTAACACTGAATGATACCTATACCACTATGTATTATACTGAATGATACCCATACCACCATGTTTAATACTGAATGATACCCATACCACTATGTATAATACTGAGTGGTACCCATACCACTATGTTTAGTACTGAGTGATATCCATAACACTATGTATAATACTGAGTGATACCCATACCACGATGTTTAATACTGAGAGATACCCATACCATGATGTATAATACTGTGATACCCACACAACTGTTTAATACTGAGTGATACCCATACCACTCTGTATAATACTGAGTGATACCCAGACCACTATGTATAATGCTGAATGATACCCATACCACCATGTTTAATACTGAATGATATACATACCATGATGTTTAATACTGAATGATACCCATACCACAATGTATAATACTGAATGATACCCATACCACAATGTATAATACTGAATGATACCCATGCCACTATGTTTAATTCTGAATGATATACATACCACGATGTTTAATACTGAATGATACCCATACCACTATGTTTAATACTGAATGATACACACACCACGATGTTTAATACTGAATGATACCCATACCACTATGTATAATACTGAATGATACCCATACCACAATGTATAATACTGAATGACACCCATACAACTATGTTTAATTCTGAATGATATACATACTACGATGTTTAATACTGAATGATACCCATACCACTATGAATAATGCTGAATGATACCCATACCACCATGTTTAAGACTGAATGATACCCATACCACCATGTATAATACTGAGTGATACCCATACCACCATGTTTAATACTGAATGATACCCATACCACCATGTTTAAGACTGAATGATACCCATACCACCATGTATAATACTGAGTGATACCCATACCACCATGTTTAATACTGAATGATACCCATACCACGTTGTATAATACTGAATGATACCCATACCACGATGTTAAATACTGAATGATTCCCAAACCATGATGTTTAATACTGAGTGATACCCATACCACTATGTTTAATACTGAGTGATACCCATACCACTATGTTTAATACTGAGTGATACCCATACCACTATGTATAATACTGAGTGATTCCCATACCACGATGTTTTATACTGAGTGATTCCCAAACCACTATGTTTAATACTGAATGATACACACACCACGATGTTTAATACTGAATGATACCCATGCCACTATGAATAATGCTGAATGATACCCATACCACCATGTTTAAGACTGAATGATACCCATACCACCATGTATAATACTGAATGATATACATACCACGATGTTTAATACTGAATGATACCCATACCACTATGAATAATACTGAATGATACTCATACCACCATGTTTAATACTGAATGATACCCATACCACTATGATTAATACTGAATGATACACATACCACGATGTTTAATACTGAATGATACCCATACCACTATGTATAATACTGAGTGATACACATACCACCATGTTTCATACTGAATGATACCCATACCACTGTGTTTTATACTGAGTGATTCCCATACCACGATGTTTAATACTGAGTGATTCCCATACCACTATGTATAATACTGAGTGATTCACGTACCACCACATTTCATACTGAGTGATAACCATAACACAATGTATAATACTGAGTGATACCCATACCACCATGTATAATGCTGAATGATCCACATACCACCATGTATAATGCTGAATGATCCACATACCACCATGTTTAAGCCTGAGTGATACCCTTACCACCATGTTTAATACTGAGTGATATACATACCACCATGTTTAATACTGAGTGATTCCCATTCCACAATGTATAATGATGAGTGATTCACATACCACTATGTTTAATACTGAGTGATTCCCATCCCACAATGAAAATACTGAGTGATACACATACCACCATGAAAAATACTGAGTGACACCCATACCACCTTGTTTAACACTGAGTGATACCCATACCACCTTGTTTTATACTGAGTGATTCCCATACCACTATGTATAATACTGAGTGATTCACGTACCACCACATTTCATACTGAGTGATAACCATACCACAATGTATAATACTGAGTGATACCCATACCACCATGTATAATGCTGAATGATCCACATACCACCATGTATAATGCTGAATGATCCACATACCACCATGTTTAAGCCTGAGTGATACCCTTACCACCATGTTTAATACTGAGTGATTCCCATTCCACAATGTATAATGATGAGTGATTCACATACCACTATGTTTAATACTGAGTGATTCCCATCCCACAATGAAAATACTGAGTGATACACATACCACCATGAAAAATACTGAGTGACACCCATACCACCTTGTTTAACATCGAGTGATACCCATACCACCTTGTTTTATACTGAGTGATTCCCATACCACAATGTTTAATGCTGAGTGATACCCATACCACCATGTTTAATACTGAATGATACCCATACCACTGTGTATCATACTGAATGATACCCATACCACCATGTGTAATACTGAGTGATTCCCATACCACCATGTTTAATACTGAATGATACCGATACCACGATGTGTAATACTGAGTGATACCCATACCACTATGTTTAATGCTGAGTGATACCCAAACCACAATGTTTAATACTGAATGATACCCATACCACCATGTTTAATTCTGAGTGATACCCATACCACTATGTATTATACTGAATGATACCCACACCACGATGCATAATGCTGAGTGATACCCATACCACGATGTATAATACTGCGTGATACCCATACCACCATGTATAATACTGAATGATACCCATACCACTATGTTTAATCCTGAGTAATTCCCATACCACTTTGTATAATACTGAGGTTTACACATACCACCATGTTTAATACTGAGTGATTCCCATACCACTATGTATAATACTGAATGATACACATGCCACGATGTTAAATACTGAATGATTCCCAAACCATGATGTTTAATACTGAGTGATACCCATACCACTATGTTTAATACTGAGTGATACCCATACCACTATGTATAATACTGAGTGATTCCCATACCACGATGTTTTATACTGAGTGATTCCCAAACCACTATGTATAATACTGAATGATACACATGCCACTATGTTTAATCCTGAATGATACCCATACCACGATGTTTTATACTGAGTGATACCCATACCACCATGTATAATACTGAATGATACCCATACCACCATGTTTAATACTGAATGATACCCATACCACTATGTATAATACTGAATGATACCCATACCAGCATGTGTAATACTGAGTGATTCCCATACCACCATGTTTTATACTGAATGATACCCATACCACTATGTATAAAACTGAGTGATACCCATACCACCTTGATTTATACTGAGTGATACCCATACCACCATGTTTAATACTGAATGATACCCATACCACTATGTATAATACTGAATGATACCCATACCAGCATGTGTAATACTGAGTGATTCACATACCCCCATGTTTAATACTGAATGATACCCATACCACCATGTTTAATACTGAATGATACCGATACCACTATGTTTAATACTGAGTAATACCCAAACCACCATGTTTAATACGGAATGATACCCATACCACCATGTTTAATTCTGAGTGATACCCATACCCCTATGTATTATACTGAATGATACCCAGACCACTATGTATAATACTGAGTGATACCCATACCACTATGTATAATACTGAGTGATACACATACCACTATGCTTAATCCTGAGTAATTCCCATACCACTATGTATAATACTGAGGTATACACATACCACCATGTTTAATACAGAGTGATTCCCAAACCACTATGTATAATTCTGAATGATACCCATACCACTAAGTTTTATACTGAGTGATACCCATACCACGATGACTCATACCGAGTGATTCCCATACCACGATGTTTTATACTGAGTGATTCCCAAACCACTATGTATAATTCTGAATGATACCCATACCACTATGTTTTATACTGAGTGATACCCACACCACGATGACTCATACCGAGTGATACCCCTACCACCATGTTTAATACTGAGTGATTCCCATACCACAATGTATAATACTGAATGATACACATGCCACTATGTTTAATACTGAGTGATTCCCAAACCATGATGGTTAATACTGAGTGATACCCATACCACTATGTGTTATACTGAATGATACCCATACCACCATGTTTCATACTGAGTGATACACATACTACCATGTTTAATCCTGAGTGATACCCATACCATCATGTTTAATACTGAATGATACCCATACCACCATGTATAATACTGAGTGATACACATACCACCATGTTTAATACTGAGGGATACACATACCACCATGTTTAATCCTGAGTGATACCCATACTACTATGTTTAATACTGAGTGATACCCATACCACCATGTTTAATACTGAGTGATACCCATACAACTATGTTTAATACTGAGTGATACCCATACCACCATGTTTTATGCTGAGTGATACCCATACCACCATGTATAAGACTGAATGATACCCATACCACCATGTGTTATCCTGAGTGATTCCGATACCACTATGTATAATACTTCATGATACCCATACCACTATGTTTAATACTGAGTGATACCCATACCACCATGCTTAAGACTGAGTGATACCCATACCACTATGTATGATACTGAATGATACCCAGACCACTATGTATAATACTGAGTGATACCCATACCACTATGTATAACACTGAGTGATACCCATACCACTATGTTTAATCCTGAGTAATTCCCATACCACTATGTATAATACTGAGGTATTCACATACCACCATGTATAATACTGAGTGATTCCCCTTCCACCTTGTTTTATACTGAGTGATTCCCAAACCACTATGTATAATACTGAATGACACCCATACCACTGTTTTATGCTGAGTGATACCCATACCACAATGTATGATACCGAGTGATTCCCATACCACGATGTTTTATACTGAGTGATTCCCATACCACTATGTTTTATACTGAGTGATACACATACCACCATGTTTAATCCTGAGTGATACCCATACCACTATGTTTAATACTGAGTGATACACATACCACCATGTTTAATCCTGAGTTATACCCATACCACCATGTTTAATCCTGAGTGATACCCATACCACCATGTTTAATACTGAATGATACCCATACCACCATGTTTAATACTGAGTGATAAACATACCACCATGTTTAATCCTGAGTGATACCCATACCGCCATGTTTTATTCTGAGTGATTCCCATACCACCATGTTTTATACTGAGTGATTCCCATACCACCATGTTTAATACTGAGTGATTCCCATACCACCATGTTTTATACTGAGTGATACCCATACCACCATGTTTTATACTGAATGATACCCAAGCACTCATTTATTACTGTGTGATACGTTAAATCAATTTTCGTTTTCAGGAGGAAACACTGAAAATGAGTGTCATTTCCGCATGTTGTGAGAAATTGAAGTATCCCTGCATTTCTTTGAAGCACTGAAAAGTATCCCTGCATTTCTTGAAGCTTCTTTGAAGCTTTGTCAAAAAGCTTTGAAGGGAAATATGCACCTTCCTTAAATCCGACTTTTTACTCGGGGTGGTCAAAGGGATGGTCACAGTTTTCTATGCTGGACAAATCAAGTTTTTTTTTGGTCGAAATTAAAATTCCGCTGTAGTTTTTCTTCCATCCGAATTCATGGTTCCATGTGAGTCGTTACTCCCCTCAATATGCTGCTGATGTGCATGGGATGTGAATTACATTTCCTTTCGCTGGAATTTCTTCTTTCTGCTCTTTTTTTTTTTTTCAATCTCTTCCCTCTTTACTAGTGTTATTACTTTCTCAGTCTAGTTCTTCTTTTTGTCCTGCCTTTGATTGTTTATATTGTCGCGGATTCGCGCCCGCCGACGTGCTGACAGCCACGTAACTCGAATCGCGGCACGTCACCCGCCGGACGGACAATCCAGTCGTGACCCTCTCGGACTAACGCCGGGAACCAGTCACGGGTGGACCTTTCGGTCTCACCGCGATCGAGCCAATCGGCCCCCGCGTGGGATAGGGTTGCTCGCCAAATTCGACCTACCTAAGTACCCACACGGAGGGTAGACCGGGCGATCGCACCTCGCCGCAGGTCGACTTCGGACACGGGCCACTTAAGCGACCCGTTCCGTACTATCGGGATAACCGAGCGGTGTTATTCGTCGGCCTCGACGGTTCGATTAATTATCGGGCATCTTAGCCCAGGACCAACCCTTTACGTGAAGCAAGATGGGGATTCAATAGAGGAAAAGACGAAGCGAAGCGGGAAAATAGTTCAATAATAAGCACATTTATTTCGCGGCACACGGGAAGCACACATATACAATTCCACCACAAGCACATAGAAAAGAAGAAGACAAAAAGCAAATGCGACAATGCAGATCTAATACCGACTACGCGAGCACACGGCAACACTTATAAAATTTTACTTCACAGACGGCGCCGACAACACATATTCCCAAAGCAAAAGAAAAGAGAACCACCCTCCAGGAGGAGGGGGTAGGCGGGCCTGGGGCCGAGACCGTGTCGGGCCTACCCGTCTGATGATGAGACGCGGAGCGGCGGTGGTGCCTCAACTCCGCGGGCCTCGCGGACGGTGTCTGGTAGGGGGTGGGAAGGGGGCCCCCCTTTTGTCGCACTATCTCAGCGCGGTGGGGAAACAGGAGGATTTCACAAAATCGCGGGTCCCGCGACGAGCGTCTTCACCACGACCTCGGTCGCGCCGCTGGCCTTTCTCTCCGCAGTTCCCCGAATCCGACGCGAGCACCCCCTCGTCCGCCTTCGCTGCCGCCGCCTCTCCACAGCTCCGACTCCGCGAACTCCCAACTGCACTGAGCTCTTCCTCCGCTTCTAACTCAACTCTTCCTCCTGCGAACTGAACTGCTTCTCAACTTCCACTGGACTCCACTTCCAACTGCGAACTCAACTGCCTGCGAACTGCCCTCGTCTGACGAACGCAGTCGTTTTTATAAGCCCCGTGGCTTCGCTCTCTCATCTTTGACCCTCTGCCTCCGACCTTTCACCTCGCTCCCCATTGGCCCGAGGAAAAGTGGGCGTGAATGCTTTTTGATCCATGAATTTGCATATAGCGACCGCCCTCCAACGCCCTGGAGGCGGGGCCAAATCGCCCCTCGCTCACCGATTGGACGGAACAAAAGTGGGCGTGAGTCGTTTTTGATCCGTTTTTCTTCGGAAAGTCCGCGATGCTTTTGAACACGCTGCACGATGCGCGCCTTACACGAGTCCAGCATCGGTGCCCACGAGTGGCGCGAGATGACGGTGATGCGATGGCGGTGAGTTGTGACGGTAAAGGTCGTGGCGGTTGTGGTGAAGCGGCATTGTGGTTGGTGGTTGTTGTTGTGATGGCTGTTGAGACGTGGTTGGTCGTGGTAATAATGGCGGTTGGTCCAAAATAAAGATAGTAAAAGAAAAACGGCTATCCTGAAGAGTCGCAGCACGCATGAATGACATTTATTCCCTCCAGACAACGGGTTTGGGCCGAACTACACATATACTTACCGAGATATCTCACCTAAGGGACCTGAATGGTGGTTTGCGAATTTGGTCAACCACAACACTACCCCCTCCCCTTTTTACAGACTCGTCCCGAGTCGTCAAATTTTCGTGTGCCAGCATGTGTAGTTTTCCCCTAGTACATTTTACCTACGGATCCCTGAGTGCGACATTCATGGTATTCGTGTCCCCAAAATAAATAACCTAAGTGCTGAGTAACTACCTAAACAAACTCACTCACATGGACGACTTAAATAAAATTGCCGGCGCTAGGACAGACATGCCGGGGGCGCACTCATATTTACAGTACATCTTAACCTTAACTTACAAATTTTACACTAAACCATGGCCCAGGATCAATGAACTCTGCAAAAGAAAAGCAGTTAGCAGGGAGCCAGGCTGCTCGCATGCAGTCTCTGGCTCAAAACAATGCAGGTGACAGGGAACGTGGCTGGCTGCTCACACGCAGTCCAAGGCCTTCCCTTTTGAACTGAACGCAGTGAACCACAACGGTGCATGGGCTGCACAACGGTTGTCTCCGTGCCAGCTCAAGTGGCACACGCAATGAACACAACGAATGGATGGATGAATGGTTTGAACTGAACGCAGTGAACCACAACGGTGCATGGGCTGCACAACGCAGTCTCGTGTTGTTGCTGCCAACAGGGCAGTTCTTGCAGCTTGCAAACTGTTGCCTTGATCCTGGCGCACATGGCAATGAACAGGGGGGGGGGGGGCAAAGCAAAAATTGAACGGGGCTGGTGAACAGGGGCAGTGGGCATGGCATGGCAAAGGTAGCAGGCAAACACAGCCTGCCGAAGAAGGCCGTTGCAGGCAAACACAGCCGGCAGATGAACTGGCCGGCACAGGCCTTGAAGTACCACAGCTGCAGATGATCCGGCCGGCACAGATCTTGCAGCAACACAACAGCTGCCGATGAAGTGGGCCGGCACAGGCCTTGAAGAAAAACAGCCAGCCGGCAGATGAAGTGGGCCGGCACAGGCCTTGCAGTAACACAGCCAGCAGATGAAGCTGGCCAGCCTTTGCCGTTCAGTGGAGGTTGGTGGAGGGAGTGCGGTGGTGCTGGCCACTTGGAAGGTGGGCTCGGACCTACCTACCTGTCTCCCTCCCAACCTTTGCCTGTCACTGTACATACCCACTCCCTTAATTTGTCAAACCCCAATTTAGCCCCAACTTATTTTTTTATTTTTACTTCCCCACTATAAATCGTCCCCTAACCCCCTTTACTGTCCTTGTTCGGCTAACCTATTCTGTCACCTAGCCTACTCCCAACCCCTACGTTCCCTTCCCGGAGGGGAATAAGGGAGAGCTAACGTCCTGTGTCGAGGCCCAACGAAGCCTCAGAATGGCCTCCCCAGAGTTCGGCGATCTATAACCAAATTGGGTCCAGCGGCCAACGACAGCGAGGGGATGGATGGTGCGGAGGGGTACATCTCCTAATCTACCCTAACCATTTAACTGTTAAACTACCCCGGGGCTTTCAACAAGCGCCTCTCGCTTAAACTATTGGTTCTAACAACCCAGATTCCCGTCGCCTGTGTTGGTGTCCTCACAATTTCGGGCCTCGCCCCCCAATTTTCTCTCCGTGCCCTCACACGGTCTCATGGCTGGGACACGTGGCTCCCTTTGGCAGGCACGACCCTCTGCCGAATCTCCCGCTATGGCACCCCCGGGCACTACACTGCCTCCGAGCCTACCAGCTCCCTAACACCGGGAGTGCCCCCCATGGCACCTCCCCTGAAACGCACACGTGGCAGGCTGGCTTCCCAGGCCCCTTTCCGAGGGTCACCCGTGCCCACAACACTGCCCACGCGGCCAATGGCGCCCCGGGCCCCCGCACCAAGCAGGCGCACCCGTGCCCACTACGCTATCCCGGCCCCCCATGGGCCCTTGGCCTACCACGGCCGACTAGCCTGGTGCCCGGGGTACCCACTCAGCGATACTCACCTTTCGCCACCACGCTCCCAGCCTGTCAACAGGGCTCCTGCAACCCTCCAAACGGGTTTCGAGCCTACTTCCCCACCAACAACAAAACGACCTCCATTTTTCAATTTAACTAACCCCCTAACTCAGTCTACACTGACCCCGGGGTCCCTTGGGCGGGAGTCACTCCTCCCCCCAATCACTCATCGCACCATGCATTCCCCATTCGCTCCACTCAGACCCGCTGGCCTCACTCACTCAACAAGTACTCACCTCACAACTCACCAACTCTTCAACACACACACCGCTGAACTCTGCCATCCTCCTAACTACATCCCCTAACTAACTCGTGCTCCCACGTCGTCCCTTAAACTACAGCACATTCCTTTTAACACTACGTAGCTAAGCTACGTCCCCACTACACATTCACTGTCTGTCACTGTCTCCAAATAATCCCATTAATCAATTTCCCAACCTAAAGCTCATCTAAATCCCTCTAACTAATCCATTCCACGGACTCCATGAGGACTTACCCCTGCCCCATGAAGTCGGTCTAGCTAAGCTAACCCTTCCCCCTAACTAGTTTCCATCCTGTGCCCTAGGTCAAGGGGGTCTTCCACCCTTTGCCCAGGAATCCTGTGCACCCGAAAGTGAGGCTTGCTTTTTTTCTTTTTTTTTTTCTTTTCATGCGCAGCACCAGCGCGGCAACTCAGAGCTCGCGCACTTTGCACCTGGCCGTGACGTCATGCAGCTGCACGTGTACCTCGTCCCTCCTTGGACGGTACTATCCGGCAGGGATACCCCTCCTGCCGGATTCCAACCCCACGTGCAGCCATGGCGTCACCGTGCGCATATAAAAAAAAAAAAACACAAGCCCCACGTCTCGAGGGGTTCCCCACGCGAACACATGTGCTTTGCCCGTTGGAGCTTAACACACACGATCGCGTGGAGAACCCGTCCGGTCCAAATCCATAATCCTGCCTAAACTTTGTCCGTCCGCGGGATCGGCAAATCCACCGCGTGCGTTTCCGGACCGGGACTTCACTCTCGCAAGCGAGCACGTGGCGGTCTCGTGCGTTGCACAGCACGGACCTCGTGCTCACTGCTGGGTGAACCCGGCACGGTCCCCGAAACAACTACAGCCGCTACTCGGCTTTCTTTCCTCTGTCGCCTTCGTCGTCGCCATTCAACACACGCACACCTGCGTGTTACGACGCTCACACTCCATTCCATTACATTCACACCGGGAGACGCGGCTGCGTGCTCCCGCATGCCAACCGACATCTCCCTCACATACCGCTCTCTCACACACACGGTCTCCCTTGCACTAACCATACCACTCACACGTGGTGCTCCATTCATACAAACCACTCCACTCACACCCGCGGGGGCACTCACCCGCGGTGCCTCATCCACACTGGCCGTTTCATCCACACACGGCGTGCTGGGAAGCACACCCTTTGGCACACTTGCCACTACACCACTCACACACGGGGTTGCTTCCACACATGGGGTCTTACTCACACCTTGCACCATACACACCGGGACAACCACACTGGGGATTCGTGTCCCCACAAGGGTCTCCGGGGCCTTTTCCCCCCCAAGCTCTCCGTGCACCTGTCCACAGCACCCGTCCCCTCAACCTCGCAAAGCACGACCGAACCCACCTGGTCGTGACTCGCCTCAAGGGGGCATACTCCCTCCCCTCGTTCCTGGAGGAGGCCATCCAGCTGCTCGCACCGGGTCCCTGCACGGTCCGCCAGCTCAACCTCATCGTCCTCCACTACCTCTGTGTGTGTGTGTTCGTCTCTAACCTTGTCCAATTCATGCAGTCTCTCCTCTATTTTTTCTGTCTCCCGTGTCTCTATACATTTATAAGTTTCTGTTGTCCCCTCCTGTCTATTAGTCTCCGCTTCTTTCTGGCGTCTTTCCCTTATCTTTATGTCAGTCAACCTTGCTTTCTCTTTAAGTCGCTCCCGTCCTTCCCTGTTTTTCACTCCTTGCTCTTTCACGATCTCCGCGTACCTCATCCTTGCTTTCCGTATTAATTGTTCTTTTCTCTCCCTCGCAATTACTTTCACCTCGTCTCTTGTCTCCCGAATTACTTTTTCCTTACCCGCCTCCACCGCGGGCCCGACAGCCGTTGCACCCCCTTCCAGCTCGTTCGTTCCTACACGTGGAGTCGCCATTCCTATCTCCCTGGTCACTGCCTTCATGCCCGCCTGCAGGCATCGGCCCATGTTCTGCGTCTCACCCCGCAGCTTTTTCGTTTCTTCCTTCATTTGCTTGCCCATGCTTTTAATTTCGTTTATAAATTCATTTGCGTTTGCATCCATCTCTTCGTTCATGCCTTTCATTTCGTTTATAATTTCATTTGCGTTTGCATCCATTTTCGCTGTCATTGCCGCCAGCATGGTGCATAGCTGGGCTATGTCGGATGCACTCAGCTGAGCCGTTTCGGCAAGAATCGGGAGGTTTTGGTGGAGAGGGGGAGGGGAGGTGTCATACACCGCGGCCGCTGCCGCACCTATTTCGGGCTCTGGGTTCAGTTGGGCGAGTCCGTGTTCCTGCACAATCAACATTTCCTGCACGGGGATTCCATCCTGGACCATGGACTCTACACATTCTACATCCATTTCTAATACCCCCGGCTCCCGCTCGCCTTGAGACGCCATCTTGCTTCTCTTAAAGGGTTAATTTGAATCGCTCGTAATTTGGAGGGATCGGGGGTAGCTTCTCTCACCCCTGGACCGATTCCCGTGAATTTAATTGGAGACAGGACAGCCCGTTTTCCCGTTCTCCGTTACCAGTGCCGTGAGGAGGGCGATGGGTTTGTATCGCACGACCTGACACCAGTGTCGCGATGTCGCGCCCGCCGGCGTGCGGACGGCCACGTAACTCGAATCACGGCACGTCGCCCACCGGACGGACAATCCAGTCGTGACCCTCTCGGACTAACGCCGGGAACCAGTCACGGGTGGACCTTTCGGTCTCACCGCGATCGAGCCAATCGGCCCCCGCGTGGGATAGGGTTGCTCGCCAAATTCGACCTACCTAAGTACCCACACGGAGGGTAGACCGGGCGATCGCACCTCGCCGCAGGTCGACTTCGGACACGGGCCACTTAAGCGACCCGTTCCGTACTATCGGGATAACCGAGCGGTGTTATTCGTCGGCCTCGACGGTTCGATTAATTATCGGGCATCTTAGCCCAGGACCAACCCTTTACGTGAAGCAAGATGGGGATTCAATAGAGGAAAAGACGAAGCGAAGCGGGAAAATAGTTCAATAATAAGCACATTTATTTCGCGGCACACGGGAAGCACACATATACAATTCCACCAAAAGCACATAGAAAAGAAGAAGACAAAAAGCAAATGCGACAATGCAGATCTAATACCGACTACGCGAGCACACGGCAACACTTATACAATTTTAGTTCACAGACGGCGCCGACAACACATATTCCCAAAGCAAAAGAAAAGAGAACCACCCTCCAGGAGGAGGGGGTAGGCGGGCCTGGGGCCGAGACCGTGTCGGGCCTACCCGTCTGATGATGAGACGCGGAGCGGCGGTGGTGCCTCAACTCCGCGGGCCTCGCGGACGGTGTCTGGTAGGGGGTGGGAAGGGGGCCCCCCTTTTGTCGCACTATCTCAGCGCGGGGGGGAAACAGGAGGGGGTTGCTGATGCTCGGGGAAAGGAGGATTTCACAAAATCGCGGGTCCCGCGACGAGCGTCTTCACCACGACCTCGGTCGCGCCGCTGGCCTTTCTCTCCGCAGTTCCCCGAATCCGACGCGAGCACCCCCTCGTCCGCCTTCGCCACCGCCGCCTCTCCACAGCTCCGTCCTCTTCACTCCGACTCCGCGAACTCCCAACTGCACTGAGCTCTTCCTCCGCTTCCAACTCAACTCTTCCTCCTGCGAACTGAACTGCTTCTCAACTTCCACTGGACTCCACTTCCAACTGCGAACTCAACTGCCTGCGAACTGCCCTCGTCTGACGAACGCAGTCGTTTTTATAAGCCCCGTGGCTTCGCTCTCTCATCTTTGACCCTCTGCCTCCGACCTTTCACCTCGCTCCCCATTGGCCCGAGGAAAAGTGGGCGTGAATGCTTTTTGATCCATGAATTTGCATATAGCGACCGCCCTCCAACGCCCTGGAGGCGGGGCCAAATCTCCCCTCGCTCACCGATTGGACGGAACAAAAGTGGGCGTGAGTCGTTTTTGATCCGTTTTTCTTCGGAAAGTCCGCGATGCTTTTGAACACGCTGCACGGTGCGCGCCTTACACGAGTCCAGCATCGGTGCCCACGAGTGGCGCGAGATGACGGTGATGCGATGGTGGTGAGTTGTGACGGTAAAGGTCGTGGCGGTTGTGGTGAAGCGGTATTGTGGTTGGTGGTTGTTGTTGTGATGGCTGTTGAGACGTGGTTGGTGGTGGTAATAATGGCGGTTGGTCCAAAATAAAGATAGTAAAAGAAAAACGGCTATCCTGAAGAGTCGCAGCACGCATGAATGACATTTATTCCCTCTAGACAACGGGTTTGGGCCTAACTACACATATACTTACCGAGATATCTCACCTAAGGGACCTGAATGGTGGTTTGCGAATTTGGTCAACCACAACAATATCTTTGCAGGTCAAGAATGGTGTGTTTTTGCACCTTTGCATTATTGGTGTCTTTCAGCTTGGAATATCTGGGGGTTTTTTTTACTTCCGCTACCAAAGGTGGATGAAGGTTACATTTTCACTCATATTTGTCTGTCTGTTTGTCTGTGAGCAGTATATTTCAAAATGTTATCGATGGGTTTGGACGAAACTTGGTGGACAGGCTTGGTGTTAGACAAGGACTAATTGATTCGATTTTGATGAGGATCCGAATCCGATAAAAAAATTTTTTTCATGATTCTTCATCATTGAGAGAAAAAGGGCAAGTTAGTTAGAAAGGGTTGAAGCAGGAGGTGTCAGACTACCTCCAGGAAGTGCCACATGACACCTACAGGAAAGTTGGACAGAACTTTCGAGTCAGGATCAATGCCTCTCTGAACTGCGGAAGGGCACACATCGAGAACATCAATTGCAAGGATTTTGCGTAAATGCCAATTTCAAACCTTGGGCTCTCACGAGCTCTCTTGTAGTGACTGACTGCCATAACAATCAGTGACAGAAAATACCATGTCCTCAGCTTTCAAGAAATGTTTGGTTCATGTTCCTGTGGTGTCTGTTTCTTTGTAAATTACCATTTAAAGTTGCATCACACTTTTTGAAACACCCTGTATACAGTGCCTATAGAAAGTCTCAATCCCCGTTTAAAAATTTTCACCTTTTGTTGCCTTGTAGCCTGGAATTAAATTGCATTAAATCAGACTTTCTCCACCTTCATTTACACATCATAACCCACAACTTACAAGTGAAAAAGAAATTCTACAAATTTCAGAAAATTAATCAAAAATACAAAGCTAGAATATCTTGGTTAGAAGTGTCCACCCCCTAGGTTAATACTTAGTGGAAGCACCTTTGGCAGCAATTATAGCTGTGAGTCTGTTGTGATAGGTCTCTACCCATTCTTCTGTATAAAACTGTTCAAGCTCAGTCAAGTTGTGTGGGGAATGTTGATGGACAGCAATCTTCAAGTCATGCCACAGATTTTCAATTGGATTTATGTCAGGGCTCTGACTAGACCACTCAAGGACATTTATCTTCTTGTTCCTCAGCCACTCCAGTGGAGCTTCAGCTGTGTGCTTTGGGTTTTTGTCATGCTGAAAGGTGAACTTCCGACTCAAGTTTAACTTTCTTGCAGAGGGCAGCAGGTTTTCCTCTGGGGTTTTTCTGTATTTTGCTCCATCCATTTTCCCTTCTATCCTGAAAAAGTGCCCCAGTCCCGACTGATGAGAAACATCTCCATAGCATAATGCTGCCACCACCATGGTTCAAAGTAGTGATGGTGTTCTTTGGATGATGTGCTGTGTTCAGTTTGCGCCAAACGTAACATTTTGCATTTCGGCGAAAAAGTTTCATCTTGATTTTGTCAGACCATAAAACTTTTTGCCACATGGCCTCAGAATGTCCAGAATGTTTTTTTTTTTGCATACCTCAAGTGGGACTCAAGGTGGGCTTTTTTGAGTAATTCCTACCTTCTTGCCACCCTGACGTACAAGTGAGACTTGTAGAATGCTTGGTATATTGTTGTCACATGTACACAGTGACCAGTCTTTACCCTAAAGGTCTGTAGCTCTTTCAAAGTTGCCATTGGCCTCTTGATGGCCTCTCTGATCAGTCTCCTCCTTGCTTGGTCATCCAGTTTGGAGGGACAGCCTGATCTAGGCATGGTGTTGATGGTACTGCATACCTTCCACTTCTTAATGATTGTCTTGACTGTTCTCCAAGGGATATTCAAGGCCTTTGAAATATTTTTATACCCATCGCCTGATCTGTGCCTTTCCACAACTTTATCCCGGAGGTCTTTTGAAAGCTCCTTGGTGTTCATGGTTGAGTCTTTGCTGTGAAATGCATTACTCAGCAGAGGAAACGTACAGGAACAGCTGATTTTATTCTAAAATAATCAGATTCACGACAATTTAACACAGATGGAGGCCAATTAACTTGTGTTATTTTGAAGGTGATTAGCTGCACTTGAGCTTATTTACAATTGTTGTTGTAAAGGGGTGGACACTTATTCAACCAAGATATTCTAGTTTTGTATTTTTCATTAATTTTCTGAAATTTGTAGAATTTGTTTTTCATTTGGAAGTTGTGGCTTACGATTTGTAAATAAAGGTGGAAAAGTCTGATTTAATGAAATTTAATTCCAGGCTGTAAGGCAACAAAAGGTTAAAATTTTGAAAGGGGATGTTGACCTTCTGTTGGCACTATAGCACAATATTTCGAAACGTTTTGCACGGATTTGGACGAAACTTGGTGGATGAGTTGGTTAGATGATAAGAACAAGCCGATTAGACTTTGGTTAATGTCCGGCTCCAGATTCGGCCTATCACTGGGATACAAAATGTCAACTGCTATGCCTGGCGGAGGTATGCGCTCTGCCGAGTGCCGTTTTAGTTTTTACCCTTTTCATATAAACCATTTTATCCCCGTTTTTTTCTCTGTTGAAAACATTAGGAACAGAAACAGCAACTGTTTATTGTTTGACCATTAATTTTGTCCCTTGAATTAAGGTTAATGTGTATTATTTTCACAAGCAGGTTGCACGACCATGTACAAGAGGAAAGCACATGTTGAAGGCATGTGCTTTGATCGTCTGGCGAAAGTACATATGTGCCTGCTTTGTCACTTTTTTGTGTACATGATCGAAGATCATGGAAGAGCTGGAGCAGAATGGAAGGAAACAAAATGGAAAGGGAGAAACACCAACAGCAGAGTAGAAGTGAGAGTGATAGTGAGATCAAGGGGAGGGGGGAGAAGGACACATGATGATGAAGAACCTCCACACAAGCTGAATGAAAAATAAGAAGAGAAGCCTGGCGTTGTTTTCGTGGTTACGGTGGCTTGCTTGGGATCCTAGGGTCCTGAATTTGAGCCCCGTCGCATTGAATTAACACCAGGTGGGGTTGACTCAGCCTGTCATCCTTCCGAAGTCAACAAAATGAGCACCAGTTGACTGGTAATTGGGGCACTGCATCACCGGCATAGCCACATCCTTAACTAATGATGCAACCAGCAGCTACAAGGCTGCACACAAGTGTGTGTGTGTGTGTGTGTGTGTGTGTGTGTGTGTGTGTGTGTGTGTGTGTGTGTGTGTGTGTGTGTGTGTGTGTGTGTGTGTGTGTGTGTGTGTGTGTGTGTGTGTGTGTGTGTGTGTGTGTGTGTGTGTAGCAAGAAGAGGAAAGGGAAGGTGGGGGTGAAACAGAAAAGGAGAAAACCAACTGACAACCAACAAACATAAAGAGGTGTGTGAGTGAGACAGCAAGAGAGTGAGAGTGAGGGTGAGAGAAAGACCAACCTGGAGAAGTGCAGGGAGGGGTGTGGGGGGGGGGGGATGTGCTTGAGAATTTGGGGTCGAAGAGATGATTTATAATTCTCTTTGATTTACATTTTTCTTGTATTTAAAAAGCATTTCTCAACACGCCAATGTACGACCTTGCAGTTTAGTCCTAGGACCAGGATGCACGTCATTTTTCTCGAACCATGCATTTTGACCTGAGGGTCAAAGTGCAAGTGTATTGTTTGGGCAAACTTTATCGTGTACTTTGGGGGGGGGGTTGTCTACATTGCACTATTTAACTTTGTCAAAATGTTTGTGGTTTTATTCTATGACCTTTTTTGCTAAAGGGCATTCTCAATAGAGAAACCAAGCCCTGCTGTTGATGTGAGCCGGTGAAAATCCATGTGACCATTGCACACACTGTCCATTTTGAGTAGTGGTTCATATTTAATGTCGAGTAAAAGTTTCCATTTAATTTATCCTCAATGTCAGGGTTTTCCTCGATGGAGAAAATCTTGACATGGTGAGTTATTTAAAACAACCGTACATACAGTATTTTACTTGTCCTTTATCCTCCTTCTCATCTCAGTCGGTGCATTTTCAGGATGCCCTGATTTTTATAGAACATTTTGTGAATAGTGAGGATTTTCCTTGTTTTGATATGTCGTTTTTTTTGATTTCCATTATTCTGCAGCTGTATTTGGAACACTGGTACTGCTCGTTGGTTTACAGCTTTGATGTTGTTCCTTGGGGAGAGGTATGTTTTCGGGATCATGCTCGTTCTGTGCAGGTATTCTTTGGTAATTATTTTTTTGCATTTTTTGTGACATATTTGGTGGCTCTCTTCCACTCCAAGGTATTTATTTATAAGATGCTTCGTAGCCTAGCTTCTGTATTGTTGTATTTCGGTGGATTTTTATGTTTTCCATTTTTGTTGGTCTACCTTGCATGAATGTGCACTTGGCACACTTACCTCGGCCAAATTCCATTTGGATTTCATCAGAGTACCGTTTCACTATTTTCAGTTGTTCTGCCAATTTTTCGTCGTTCAGTGCAAAGAGTTTTAAATCATCCATGTACAGTAGATGTTGTGTTACCTTTCTGGTTTCTTTGGATGTTATTTTATTGGATGTTAGGGTGTATCCATGGCTTTCCTCATTGATGAGGTTACTTAGTCGATTCAGAGCCAGGCAAAACCGGAGGGGGGGAACATTTCCTCGAGTTAAATCCCATTCTTTCCTCCAGGCCTTCAAAACAGCTGTTCACCACCACTTCTTATCGCCCCCCCCATCCAAATCCTTGATCTTTTCTACCCCTGTTAATCCACCCCAAACCCACCTCCTTCAAATTTCTTGTAATGTCCATCTTGTATACCCCGTGTTCCCCGCCCCATCCCTCTCCCTTCCACAGATCTCCTAATGTCTCTGTTCCCCACTGTTTTGTCCTTCCCACTCCCTCCCCTCTTGTCTCATGCCCCCCTTGCTGTGCGTTGTGTGTTTGCTCTCATACAAGCCTCAACAAGGTATACAAAAATAAAAAATAAAAATTTCTTTTTTAAAAATCAGATGTTGCTACTTCTTCTTCTCCAGGTTTCGGATCCATTCCGCCTTATTGTGTTCTTTTCTATCTTCATAAATTCCTTTCCAGAATTGTTCCAATTCATCTTTTCCAAGAGGGAATGACATTCTGTTTCCGTTTATCTGGTTCATGGTGTATTTTTTTCAGGTTGTTTTCAAACATCTTGCCTTGTATTCTCTTGCTGTTAGCCTCGTTGTAGTTTTCTATTTTCCATCTGTTTGTTTTTAGTAACAATTACCTCTTGGTCTTTATCTTCAATTTCAAATGTTTTATTTATTTATTTATTTTGGATTCTCCTCATCAGTTTTGATCTTTGATATCCTCTTTGGCATTGCTGAATCTGTCCTGTCTCCTTTCTGAGCAGCCCCTCCATCTCTCGAGTCTTTTCTTCCATGGTGGTGCTTGAGTTTTATTTGTGAAACCTGTACTGTTGTTGCAGTGTTTTGTTGTTATTTCTTCCTGAATGAGTAATGCTGCTGCAAAATTCACTTTATTTCTTTCAGGGGGGCTGATTTTGGTAAAAAAAAAAAATTAATATTTGTTTGTTCTGTTGATTGGAGTTTTTGTGTGTTTATTATTATTATGAGGTTAAATTATTCGTAGTCTTTCTCCCCAGTTGGTGTCATTCTCACCTCCCTCTTCTATCTTATTAGCCAGCTCCTCTTCCTAATCACATTGTTCCTCATCATCACCCTCCTCCTTCTCCTCTCGTCTACCCCTCTTTTCCCTTCATCCTTCTACCCATTATCATCTGTCCTTTCTTCATTTGTTTTCTGTGTGTGTGTGTGTATTGTAATCATTCATTGGTGTCCTCCACCACCCATCCCCCACGCTTCAAATGCAGAGCAAGTTCTGCATGGGAGGACATCATCCTTCCCCTCAGCATTCCAGCTTTCATTGGGTTTATTTTTTTTGTTTGCTGTCCTGCTTAGATCTTTCCTTTAAGACGGGCAACATCGTCCTAGCTTTGCACTTTGATGCAGAGCTCTGCCTCTTTTTAGGGAAGGTGTAGCTGTTTATCTTCACAGGACACACCCCGGCTGTCTAATGTGTCAGCACAGACTTCACAAAGCTTTCTCTGTAGGGGGCTGTGACCCTTTGTGCGGAGGTTTTAAAAATGTTTTCCAGCACATCCGCCTGGTCGGGCATCACGCTTCCCTTGCACCCTCGCTCCTCCTCTTCTCCACAGCGGCGATGCCCCATTCCTCATGGTCTCCGAAGACAGAGTCGAGGCCTCCCAGGGGCTCCCTCAGCTGTTTGCATGAAGTTTTATCTCAACCATGATGGTCTCACTCACGTTTGCTTTCTTCCTCCTCTGGGTGCCACCGCAAAGACCATTCATCATCCCGACCGAGATGGTTGCCTTGCCGCTTTGGTCATGGACCGCATATCTTACTGCAATGAGCCGTGGGAACTTCTCTCACCTTCGGTTGCATGTGGCAACATCTGTTGGAGCACTGCATGTCTCCATTTTGTAAGCTTGCTATGCCGTTTCCATATCGGTGGTCCAGCGTGGGTTTCCGCTCCATTTTGCACCGCCTCGTGCCTTGTAACCTCTCCATTACGCACTGGGCTTCAATTACGCACTTGGCCATCTATGACTCCACAGCTGTGATGTCCACATTCCTCACGGTCTCTGAAGACCCACTTGAGGCCTCTCGGGGGCTCCCTCAGCCATTCGCATAAAGCGGTATCTCCGCCATGATGGTCTCACTCGCGTTCGCTTTCTTCTTCCTCTGGGTACCACGACATGGAACGATCATACCCAACCAAGATGGTAGCCTCGCCGCTTCACGGGGGGATGCATATCTTGCTGCTATGGGCCGTGCGCACCTCTCTCACCTTCGGTTCCGTGCGGCATCATCTGCTCAAGCACTACACACCTCCTTTTTGTGAGCATGCCATGCCGTTCCTATATTGGCGGTCTGGTGTGGGCTTCAGCTCCATGTCACGATGCATTGTGCCTTGCAGCCTCTCAATTCCATTCTCATCTCCTTCTTAGCTACCACAGACTTTTCGAGGTCTTGACATCTTTCCTCTTCGGAATGGAGGCATGTGAATCATCACAGGTGGGTTCAGGCGGTGGAATCATCAAGAAAGACAGGGAGGGAGAAACGAGGCATCCTTGTTGCGTGTGCGTGTGTGTGTGTGTGTGTGTGTGTGTGTGTGTGTGTGTGTGTGTGTGTGTGTGTGTGTGTGTGTGTGTGTGTGTGTGTGTGTGTGTGTGTGTGTGTGTGTCTTTTGAATTCCATCATACTACAGGACAGACTGCATTGGACACAGTCCAGCATCTGCTATTCCAAGTAAACATAGCTTTAAGGAGATTATATATAGGCTCATAGGATAGTCAACTACCTTGTTCTGCAACATCTGAAATGTTCATTTTCTGCTCCTGTGCCATGAAGCCGAGCACAGAAAAAATGGCGAAACCCGAAATGAAGCTTGTCCCGCTGTTCAATAATGCCAGTGCTAAGCAGTCCCTGAATAAAGCACACATACAAACAAGAGGCAAGAAAAACTTGCTACATAATGTGTAATCGTTATAAATCAATGTACATGTTCCACTGTGTACAAATATATCTGAAATAAGGGATTTGGAAAGATGTCATCAGAAACTTACTTTTAAAGGAGCTCCACAAAGAACACAAGGATTTAAGGAGATACAGCAAAGGAGCCATCGACATATAATGTACACAAATGGGAATTAATTGGCAATGATATGTATGTCGAATAGTGATTTTGTTTTGAAGAAAAAAAGTTGGTAAGGAGAGAGAGGAGGCTGAGTGAAAGGGGTGGGGTGGGGAGGGGACAGTGGCTTTTGGGTAATTATGGAGGAAGGGAGAAAACAAAGGAAAGCATGTTGGGAGTCGATATGAGTTAGGACAGGGAGGGAGGAGCGTGTATCCATACTAGGAAAAGGGTGTGCGTGCGTGCGTGCGTGTCCTCCATAACTCCAAAGCCACAAAATCTAGCAGCCTGAAACTTGCATGCATACACAAAAAAAACTCCAAGGAAGTGCAAGAATGAAAATTGGGTGTTTGGTTTAATTAAAACACCCCTTTTGAAGATAATTAATGGCCTTATTTAATTATATCCTTCATCAGGCGATCCTCAGCCTCCTCACTCTCTGGGGACTTAAGGCGTTTCTTGGGTAACCTCACTGGGGTCTGAAGCCGCCATGTTTTTTGGCCTGCTCAACCATGCCTTGACTCGGAACAGGCAGCAACGATTTCTTTATGATAAACTTTTTTTCGCTTTCCTCACTCATATTTTCGAATGCCTGTTCATCATAGCTACAAATCGCTGTATACATCGCTTTTGTAAGTACTATAATTTTCATATTAGGAGCTTGAAGAGATTTCATGATTTTCCACGATCTTCTCTCATGGACTAATTAAAGTATATCATTGAAATATTATTTCGGTTTTAAGGATCGATATCGTCCGGACTAAATGTGTCGAAGTCTGTTGTGAAATCAGATAATTTAAGGAAATAACGAGTCATATAACGAAGCCGATATACCTATTTACTTGAAGCAAGCAAGGTTATGTTCCCTCCTTCTCCATAGATGCACAAGAAAATGTGTAATTTCCAAAGCATTAAACGTATCTTTTTCTACTGTTTGGAGAATTATATTGAGTGAACAAAATATTTAGGAACGGACCAAAATTAACCAGCTTCATTGAGCTATATGATTTAATGGATTCACTGATGGACCTCACACTTTGTCCCTCAGAGGGACTGCCTATCCATAACATCTGCCAAATCTGTGTCGATATTTTCAGAGATTTTACAAGGTGCTCGACAGGGGATCAAAGCAAATCTGGTAAAAGAAATAAAACAGACATTTTAAAATGAAGTTATAACGTTTGCGCCGACCCCAAACCGATGTGCCACATGACACATGCACAGACGAGCAGGCAACAGCTAAACCTCAGGCCGAGCCCCCATTGTTGATAGCGGCACCGGGCTACGTCATTCTGAGTGAATTGGTCACTCACTGAGGACGCTTTTGCCATGCCCCGTCATTCAGAGAGAGTGGTTCGCGCGTCGTCACCCTGAGCGAGTAGTTCGTGCTCAGTCACCATGAGCCAGTGGTTCGTGCTCAGTCACCCTGAGCGAGTGGTTCATGCTCCATCACCCTGAGTGAGTGGTTCGTGCTCCGTCACCCTGAGCGAGTGATTCGTGCTCCGTCACCCTGAGCGAGTGGTTCGTGCTCCGTCACCCTGAGCGAGTGGTTCGTGCTCCGTCACCCTGAGCGAGTGGTTCGTGCTCCGTCACCCTGAGGGAGTGGTTCGTGCTCCGTCACCCTGAGGGAGTGGTTCGTGCTCCGTCACCCTGAGGGAGTGGTTTGTGATCCATCATCCTGAGCGAGTGGTTCGTGCTTAGTCACCCTGAGCGAGTAGTTGTGAAATAACACCCAATTTCTGAGCTGTTTGCCATATTAACGTGTTTTATAAATTACCGAGCCAAATTTTCCTTCCACCTGGTGCGTGCAACTGTTATTTTTGTGAACATATCCCTGAAACGTCTATATGAATGCTCGGTTGTTTTTCGGTGAAAGCTACTCAAGGTTTCTGGGTTGTATATAGTAAGTACTGTCGTTGGTAATCACACTGACTCCATCCTGCCAATTCTCGACAAAATTGCCAATGTCGGCCAAGCGTGTGTGTGCGTGTGTACATGCTTGCGTGCATGCATGCGTGCCAAAAGGAGAGCAAAGAGATCCTCTGTCCCAGCCACATTCCTCTCACAACTACTATCTGCTCTTCGAACCTCACATTTCTTCCACCTCCGGGTGTAGCTTGTTGGCATGAAAACCGGGACTTCTTCCTAATTAGCACATTTGGCTTGCTTGTTGGTATGGTTGTTGTTGTTATAAAAACGTATTTCTTTCCTGGCTGGCTTGTACAGGGTGGGGCATTTATATCTGACACATTTGCAATCTTTCTTGCCGGAAGGAGTTTTGGCATAACTAATTATTGTTTTCTTTGTTTTACAGATAATACTTGACAGTTTTTAACGATGGAGCACTTTGAATGCAATGAGCATTTTTTTTATTTTAAATTTTTTTGAATGCAATGAGCATGCCAATTTCACAAACAAGGTCATCATGACAGATGAGGCACACTTTGATTTGGCAGATTTAACTCCACCAGATTTCTTCCGGTGGGGATTTCTAAAGGGCAAAGTGTATAAGGAACATCCAACATCGATCGATGAATTGAAGGCAAACATCACTGCAACCATTCGCTCTATTGATCAAGAGACATTGCTTGCGCTAATGATGATCCGCTGTCGTGAATACACGAATTTGAAAGGGGCCCATTTGTCTGATGTAATTGTAAAGAAATAAAGAATCAAAATTGATTTTAAAAATTTGAAGTATGTGCCAATATTTTATAGAAATTTTATTTTATTTGGCTTAGAAACAAAAAAATTATAACGATAATAAAACCGTCAGATATAAATACCCCACCCTGAAAATACAAATCCGTAGGAGAAGGTCACAGGTGGCAATTACATACTGGGGAAAATTGGTCTTTATCCCTATCTAATTAACACAGCACCACCCCCCATGTGGTGACAAGTAACACTTAAGCTCACAGTTTCATGACTTCATTCACATCAAGATGTCTCCTACAAGTCCACGAGCCAAGCAACTCTATACAATCCTAACTTTTCTATGAAATTGCTCCATCTACATCCACAACTGTAACAATATTCTCTCTGCAAACACCCCTACCCCGATCTCTCTCACTCTCTATCTCTATCTCTATCTCTATATCTGTCTATCTGTCTCTCTGTCTCTCTGTCTCTGGACATATCCGGAGGGTGGTTATGTCTGGACTGTCTTTGTCTCTGGACGTGTCCGGGCGGTGTTTGTCTCCAGACATGTCCGGGTGGTGTTTGTCTCTGGCCAGTTTGGCTCCGGACGCGTCTGGGCAGTATTTATGTCTGGATGGGAGTTTATCTCCGGACTTATCAGGGCAGGAGTTTGTCTCTGGAGGGGAGTTTGTCTCTCGACAGTGTTTATCGTATTACCGGTAGAAAATTGGTTCCAGACATTATTTTGTTTCCATCTTCACTGTTATTCGATACAGAATTGTTTTGATGAAACAGTATGAATCGTAATCAATGCTCCACCACACGTCTGCATTTCCTTCCTCTCACCTCACATTGTCTTGCCTTTCCCCACTCCTTTTCGCTCCCCCCCCCTCTCTCTCTCTCTCTCTCCCACCCCTCTCTCCCTCTCTCACCCCCTCTCTTTTTCTCCCTCGCCCCTTTAGTATTACCGTCAGCGAAATGATAGGTGGTATTTGCTAGTCCTTACTATAATTCACGGACCTGTGTTTGTGTGTTTGTTTGTTTGGTTGTCGCACTACTCCTATACAGTTTTGGGCTGATTACATTGAGACTTGCTACATAGGATCAGCATGACCCCAATTAATGTATCGGGGTGTTTTTATCTTTGCCAATGGTCTTGGGGGAGAAGGAGGGGAAGGACGCAAATCTCGATGTAAATCCACGCAGCGCTGCCTCCAGGTTGGTGAGGGTATTACAAGGGTGCACCATTTACAGTGCAGTATTCCTGTCCCCACATTTTCCAGTTCAGTGAGGTGTTTTTAATTATAAACAGTAGATATGTTTTTGCTTCATGCATGAAACCGTTTTTTTTTGGGGGGGGGGGGTATGCAGATTTTCAGCAGCGAAGGAGCGACCACCCCTCCCCCCCCCTCCATGGAGAATATTTTAATGATAATTGTGATGTATAGGTCCCATGGTATGGCAGCCATATTGGATTTACGCAAAAAATGAAGAATATATCTCTGAAACCGCTGATCGGAAAAATTTAAAACTTGGCACGTCTCATTCTACTGCCAATTGGGAATACATGATTGAAAGGATGACATTGTCGGTGAAGTGCTAGACCAGCCATATAATATTTTAATCAAAATCCTTGTTACCCTCGCCGAAGGAGAGGTTGACAAGGGTATTGCGTTTGGGTCCATTTGTTTGTCCGTCCGTCTGTTTTTGTTACTTGGAAAAAAAAATTTGGGGGATATGTTGATCGCTTCTTGTTACTTGGAATTTTTTTTTTTTGATGAGTATGTTAATTGCCTCAGTTTGCTTGTTACTTGGAAAAAAAAACAAAAACATTTTTGACAAGTATGTTAATCGCCTCCGTTTGTGTGGTTGTGTGTGTTTGTTTATCTGTCCGCTCACCTCCAGCCCAAACCGCTCAACCGATCATTCTGAATTTTTGAGAGATTAATGTCACCGACGCTGGGATGGTCCCCCATTGGGGATTCGTAAAATTTGGTCGACCGAAAAGGTCTACATTGGCCAACAGGGCAATTTGAGCGGAATTTTCAAAATCCTCAAGTTTCATCCGATTGAGTCGAAATTTGAAAAGGATTTACATATCAGGTCTTCCTCCTAAAATGAATTCAGGTCACTGAATTCAACTACCTATTAATTTTAAGGTCAAAAGGTCAATATAGGCCTATTTTCTAAAATTGATAGATAGGTCCAAAAACTAAATATATGACTTCATCTCAAAAAGTTGTGGACGAGTTATGACAAAACAAGGTGGTTGAGTTGAACAGGTGACAAGAACAAGTGGATTGGATTTTGGTTCAGATCCAGCCCATCAGTGGGATACAATATGTAAACTGTTCCACCTGGCAGAGGTATGCGCTTTACTGGGTGCCATTCGACTTCGTGCTGTTTTGCCAAGTTGTCACTCCATGCGTGATTTTTCATTTGTTTGTTGGTTTGTTTGTCTGTCCACTCGCCTCCAGCTCAAACCGCTCAACCGACTGTTCTGAAATTTTCGGAGGTTACTGTCACCGACGCTGCGACAGTCCCGCATTAAACTTTCATAAAATTTGGTCGACCAAAAAAGTTTACAAAGGCCAATAGGCCAATTTAATCCAAATCTTCTAAAATCCTCAAATTTCATCCGATTGACTTGAAATTTGAACAAGATTTACATGTCAGGTCAATTAATTCAAGCACCTCTTAATTTTGAGGTTAACCTTGGGTAAAAAGGTCAACATAGGCCAATTTTTTTATTGTTTCTAAAATTGTCAATTTTCATCCAATTGATTTGAAATTTTAAGAGCATTTGCTTTGCGTATCAGATCACTGAATTCAACTACCTATTAATTTTGAGGTCACCATAGGCCAAACGGTCAACACAGACTAAATGGTCAACATAGGCTGAATTTCTGTAATCCTCAATTTTAATTCGATTAACTTGAAATTTGAAGAGCATTTGCATATCAGGTCGCTGAACTCAACCACCTATTAATTTTAAGGTAAACATAAGCCAAAATGTCAAAATAGGCCAAAAGGCCAATTTGGGCCAAATTTTCTAAAATCCTCAATTTTCATCCGATTTACTTGAAATTTGAAAAGCATTTCCATATCAGGTCACTGAATTCAACCCCCTATTATTTTTGCGGTAAACATATGTTAACTGTGGACTTAACTGTGCTGCACACATTGTCTCTAGTTGGTCACCTGCAGTGAGCACAAGACTGCACTTATTTTCGGATATTATCATTTGCAGATGCTTTCTGACAGTTTGATTTTTTCCCAATTTATCGGCTTTGATGTCCATCGAAATGCAAAATTTCAGCTTTCTACGTCATCTGGAAGGTACCAAACATTAATATCAGCAAGTCAGTGAGTGGATCAAATGAGTTTTATATATTACATACTTTATATACTAGTATAAAAGCACATCAAAATTTTTGAAATATTCAAGGAGACTGGAAGTTATGATGTTTCACAGCAAGAAAAAGCGTTATTTCAAAAACACTGCATGTACAAATGTGATCCTATTTTCTTTATCTTCTGGGACATTTCGTTTCAACGGTTCAGCCTCATGAGCATGCCAATGTCTGAAGACTCAACTTAGCATCAGGTGCTTTTATCTTCTTTATTTATTAGACATTCTACTGACGTAAATGAACACTCGTTTTACTCTGCAGGCATTGCACATCACCTCACTGTACCTTGTATTTGTTGTTATTTTTTAAAATGCCTTCTGTACACCGCCATTGAGGCTCCGTTTGAAAATCATTGTCTACAATTCCAATAGAAGAGACGTAATTACTCTTCTCTTGGGTATTTGGGGTCCTCAGGGTCTTTTGGGTCCTCTGGGTCTTTTGGGACCTTGGGGTTTTTTGTGTCTACGGATAGGGCCATTGGGGTCTTTTGGTTGCTTGAGATCTTTTAGGTCCTCAGGGTATTTTGGGTCCTCTGGATCTTTTGGGTATTACCGATCTAAAGGGTCTTGATGGTCTTAAAGCAGGGGTTCCCAACCTGTGGTACGCGTACCACAGGTGGTACATTTGGACTTTCTCGGTGGTACGTGGCGTGGTACGCGGCAGCGTGCTTTTTTTTAACGCAGTTTTTATTTTACTTCTCTCTCATGCAGCTTGTGCACAATAATTAAATTTATATCGAAAGCGGCTGTACACTGACAGCTGTTTGTTATCGGCCATTGTGCACGTCTTATTATTCGTTTTGTCTCTACATGCCACACTGTCATCATTGCTTATTGCCCGGCTTATTGTTACCGTTATCGTTCACCGGCATCATGTCAATGCGAAAATATTCGGAGAGTTATCTCAAGTTAGGCTTCACTTCCATCCAAAAAGGTGAATTAGAAGCTCCACAGTGTGTTATTTGTGAAAAAGTTCTCGGCAATCAATCTATGAAGCCAAGTCTATTGAAGCGCCATTTTGATTCTGTTCATCCTGAACACAGCGACAAGGACCATGATTTTTTTTCGTCGGAAGGAAAATGCCATGAAAAGAGCATGCTTCGACGGCAGCGGCAGTTTTCAACAGCAGTCCACGGCAGCCGTAAAGGCATCCCACTTAGTTGCACTGCGAATTGCAGAACAGAAAAAAACCTCACACCGTCGGTGAAAGCCTCATCCTTCCCGCCACAAAGGATATCGTACGTCTCATGCTGGGAGAAGAAAGCGCCAAGAAGCTCAATTCTCTTTCGTTGTCAAACAACACAGTTCAGAGGCGCATTGAAAAAATGTCAACCAATATTCGTAACCAGGTGGTGGCAGAAATCAAGGCATCTCCATGTGGATTTTCTATGCAATTGGATGAGTCAACTGACGTAGAAAATTGTGCTCAACTGTTAGCGTTCGTTCGATACGTGCATAAAGCCAAGTTCAAGGATGAAATACTATTTTGCCGCCCGCTTAAAACCACAACGAAAGCAAAGGACATTTTCGAAGCGGTGTCTTTTGTCTTTGATCAAGTTGGGCTGTCATGGGTTGATCTGAAAGGCTGTACTGCAGATGGTGCTCCAGCTATGTTGGGGTGCAGATCAGGTTTCCAAGCGCTTGTGAAGGCAGTTGCTCCTGAAGTGCGCGGCCTACTCTGTATGATCCACCGCCACGCACTCGCAGCCAAGGCTCTCCCCAAGCCATTGACTGACGTTCTTTCAACCATGATCAAAATTGTGAACCATGTGAAATCCCAGGCTCTCAATTTGCGACTTTTCAAGAAACTTTGCGAAGATTTTGACTCCGACCATAAAGTTCTCTTATTCCACACTGAGGTGAGATGGTTATCCCGTGGAAATATGGCGGAGCGCGTATTTGAACTACGAGCTGAGCTTCGTGAATTCTTCGAAAACAATGGAAAACCAAAGACTGTCGATTTCGTCGCTGCTTTGAACGACCCCGACTGGGCATTGCACCTGGCTTATTTGGTCGACATTTTCTCTCAGTTAAACGCCCTGAACAAGTCTCTTCAGGGGACTGGCGCGACTATCATTGACTTCATGCCCGGCAGACTATCATTGACTTCGGGACGTCACTGTAAATCCAACAATGATGTTGGAAGATCTACATGGCTCTATGTCCGAGATGGAGGTCAGAGTTCATCAATCAACAATATCCTGTTCCCTTAACAGAGCTGGCCTATATGGACAGGTGGCAAGAAATAAACCATTACTGAAAAAGACTCATCTAAAAGCTCGTATGAAGTTTGCAAAAAAGCATCTTAATGATACTGCAGGCAGGTGGAGAAACGTTTTGTAGTAAGATGACACAAAAATTGAACTTTTTGGTCTTAATTCAAAGCACGACACATGGCGCAGGCCGAACACTGCACATCACCCAGTCAACACCTTCCCTATAACTGTCAAGCATAGTGTTGGCAGCATCATGTTATGGGGCTGCTTTTCATCAGCAGGAACAGGCTTGTTTGGATAGAAGGGACAATGGACGGTGCAAAGTACAGGAGAATCCTTGATGAAATCCTGATTGAGTCAGCCATGAATGTGAAACTGGGTAGCAGAGTCATATTTCAGCAGGACAATGATCCGAAGCACAACGCGAAAGCCACACTGGAGTGGCTGAATAAGAAGAAAATTAATGTTCTTGATTGGCCCAGAAAACGTCCTAACTTGAACCAAATTGAACATTTATGGTGACACTTGAAGATTCCAGTTCATCAACGATCCCCATCAAACTTGGCAGAGCTAAAGCAATGTTCACGTGAAGAATGGACAAAGATTTTACCATCTCACTGTGAAAAGCTGGTGGAGCTCCACCCAAAAAGACTCATAGCAGTCATTGCTGTAAAAGGTGCTTCCACCAAGTCAGAACCCAAGGGGCTGAATACTTGTTCAACCAGTGAATTTTGATTTGTACATGTTTTTTGTAGGTATTCTGACATGTAACCGCCTTCAACTATAACAGTGTTTAGTTTGATCTCTTCAGTTATGAATAAAAAAGTTCATTTGGAAAAATTGTTTTTGCATAATTCATAATTCATCTTAGTGTGGCATCCTTGGTGGAGGGTGAATACTTTTTCAGGCCACGGTAGCTTCCTCTCGCATATAAGTTCCTTGTCAGGGAATATAAGATCATAAAAGCCTTATTAGTCCCCTTCCAGTTTCACCAGAAGGGATTATAATTTTGCTCTTTTGTTCTGTCCACCCGTCCCACCTGTGGTTTACCTGGCTTTTTCCCCCCATACCCATTTACATATTCAACTGAAACTTGGTGCATGGCATTATTGTGATAAATTACAGAACAAGTTCTAGTTTCAGGGTGTTTTATCAATTTTCACAGAGTTATGCCCTTTTTGGACTTAAAAAATATCAGATCGGTAGTGGACAAGTGCTATAAAGCAATTGTCGCTCTTGTTTTGTTTGTTTGTTTATCTGCCTATCCGTCAATTTTCTCTTGAACTACTCGACCTGGGACGATAAAAACCCATATCCTTATAAAGGTCTTTGTCCGAGGAGTTCCCGTTGCATATAAATAATTATTTTTTTCCCATTATGAATGACCTGATGTGTTCCTTTTTATTCCTTAGCTTACTTGACCACTGTTTTTCTGAAGAATCATGAGATGGTGGAATCTTGTGAGATTGTGAATTAACCATTTTGTCGTTCTTTAATTTAATTTTAATGTTGTACTGTACTTAAGGACAGGAATGGGAACTTTAAGAACCGGAAGTAAGGGGAAGGAAACGACAGAGTTGGGAATGCAGGAGGCAGAGAGCTGGGTGAGGGAGACTGAGGAATTGGGGTTGGGAGAGGGGTTGCTGACTTCAGGTTTTGGGGGTGGGGCTGTTAAGGACTTGAAAAAGAAAGGGGGAGGGGAGAATATTGAGGACTTACGGTGCGGGAGTAGTTGAGGACTCTGGGTGTGAAGGAAGGTTGAAGACTTGGAGTGGAAAGGGCATTTGAAGGCATGGTGGCGGTGGGGACTTAATAACTTGGGTTTTGGAGGGGGGGGTTGATTTTTATCAAGCAACATCTTTAGGGAGCATATTGCTGCACAACATCAAACTTCCCATGATATTTAACTGTTCTTTGCATAATATTGTTGAAGTGACATCTAACATTACGAGGAATTTCCGGGGGTACCTGCGAGGTATTAGTCCCCGACCGGTTTCACCAGAGGAGATGATGGGATTGTTCTCTGTCTGTCCGTCTGTCCATCCATCCATCGGTTCATCCCAACTGTGGTTTTTCAGACTTTTTTCCCCCCATATCCTTTAACATATTCAACTGAGACTTGCTGCATGGCTTTATTATGACGAGTTACAGAACAAGTTAGAGTGTTGGGGTGTTTTGTAAATTTTTCACAGAATTATGCCCTTTTTAAACTTAAGAAAATATCATATTATACATGGGCTGGTGGTTCAGCTGCCCTGACTCCACCCCATTAAAATCACGCATCACCATTTCATAAAGTGGCACAGATCAGAAGCCTTCTGGCCTTAGGACTGGGTTTTCCGCCATGTCCCAGTGCAATTGGAATGATCCCAGGGATACAACCACAATGTATTATATATGCACATAAGCCATACACGTTTTTGCTTATTACATCGTACATCGGGTTATCTTTCATATGAAATAGGCAAAGCCGAGAAACAAATGAAACATGGTGGGTTAGCGAGGTTCTTCACCTTCATTTTGGTTTCAGTATCGGCTCGAGCGTGCGTTAAAGCAAACTAAATTTTATCTCCAGTCTGTTATCGTAGTTGTCTTTATTATTTTCTAATGTACAAAAGATATCAGTCAATGAAAATAGCTTTTCCTTTTATTTTGCCGAATAGAACCAAGCACAGTTGGCTATAGGGTTTCTTCTTCTTAATTCATGTTCCTGTATCAGCTCGAGCACGTGTTGAAGGCAAACTAACTTTCATCTCACGAACATTTATCGTTATTCTTGTGTTTGAAAAGGCATGTATCAAGACACACCATTATTATTTGGTTATTCTGGAATTTGGTCATTTTATGAATTTCCGTATTATTTAGGCCAAAGTCACTGGGTACTGACACCTCGATTAGCAATGCCATCCTTTCCTTTTTACATCTGAGCACTACACTTTGTCGCAATGCCTTGTTTTATATTGACACGCTTGATAGGAAGGTCAAGTTGTATATGAGCTCAATGTCCTCGTTTTTTTTTATGTTTGCCCTTGGCTCATGCTTTCATGAATTTCTGGGGCTGGGATATTGAAATAATTGCAGATATGCCAGTGGATTACTCTGCAAAGGTTGTTATGCCTTTGTGTGTACAGTTATTCTGGCATTCGTTTTTTGCATCCCGAGAGAATGTGATGGTGCTCTTAGTTTCAACTTACATTTAATGGATGTTAAGGCCCGGTCACACCTTGACGTTTTAGCCAGCAATGGCAACGTATTAAAATGTATGTAAAACGCTGGCTGACGTTGAACTTTTGATGTTTTTTTTTAAAGATTCGGACGTATTTATAACGACTTGGTCTTATGTATAACGCATTGGTAACGGACACAGAACGTTTCGTTGTGTTATAGATAACTTATACCAACGAATGCTGAACCTGTTGTCGGCCTACACAACCGATGCCCAACGATAGTCTAACTTAGGCATAGCGTGTTGCACGCATCGCCGATGATGTCGTGACGTAGCCTATTAAAAGGCTGACGCACAACGATTCGAATCATAACTGCCGTAGAAATGGAAGTGTCAACATCGCGGTCACACCTTGGCGATCTTGCCAGTGTATGCCGACCTAAGAAAAATGTGTCTAAAACATTGGGGCACGTCAAATACGGTATGAGTAAGTTTGGTATACGTGAGTAGAATGCTAAAGTACGCTATCATACGTCGTAGTAAGTAGAGTAAGTCAAGAAATTTTAAACATGTTCAAAATTTTACGACGTACTCGGCGTATGACACACGTTCCGCATGCGATGGGGATAAGTTTTACACACGATATGTGGACGCTTACACACGTCCACAAAGGCTACTTATAAGCTACTCATAAGTCGAAACACGTCGCGGTAATGTCTTTTTTACGCAAAACTTATTTCTAACTTATGTTTGACGTGCTTTGAACCAATTCTTTACGTAGTCCCAACACACATCGACGTATGTAGACGTATTCCAATGACGTCTTCCGGTCGACAAAAAAAAATAAATGAACGTGTTTCTAGCTTACAACTGCCATATAAAGACATGTTCCCAGCGGTTTTGGGAATTGGTATATAAAAATGCTGCTCATAAAAGGGGAACCCAACAGTGTTTTCGAGTCCTTTTTTGAGTCGATGTCCATGTCAGCAGTAACAGTATCAGTATCAGTATTAGTATTAGTATTAGTAGTAGTTTGTTCATGTTGGCAGTAGTAGGTGAGTGTGAGGGGGAGGGTGTGGGTTATGATGGATCGTCCTTGCGTTTAACGATTTAACGATTTAAATGATAAACTCAACGATTTAAATGGCTGCATCTCCACTATTGAAAGTAGATGCTTGCGCTCAACAATTGGATCTTTTTTACACTCAACGACTTTTAAACGGTACCACTCAGCTATTTTCATTGTTTACAATGAACAATTTAAATTGCTGTCACTCGCCTTTGTTTTTTGACGTTGGCGCTCGGAAATTGTAATTGTTTCTATTGAACGTGTTAAAACGCTCAAACTCCACTATTGAAAGTAGACGCTTGCGCTCAACAATTGGATTTTTTTTTTTACACTCAACGACTTTTAAACGGTACCACTCAGCTATTTTCATTGTTTACAATGAACGATTTAAATTGCTGTCACTCGCCTTTGTTTTTTGACGCTGGGGTTTTTTAATTTGAAGCGTTTCTTCTGAACGTGTTAAAACGCTCAAATTCGACTATTTTAAATAGACGCTGCCGATGGACAATTGGAATCATAGCCAAGCTAGACATCGAAGTGTGAACATCCTCGTCATGCCGAAGAAAAGTTTGAAGAATGCTGCAAATAAGTGTCCTGGCCATGGCCGTGGACGCTGATGCAAGGACGATCCGTTATACCGACGTCTTTCAGCCTATGAGTAACTTAAAAGTAACGTCTGTCGATGTGTGGCAACGATCGCGCAACGTGCCAACAACACGTTAATCATAGGTTAGAAATAAGTTTCGGGTACGCTAAACATTACCTCGGCGTGTCTCAACTTATGATTAACTTACAAGTAGCATGTGTTGACGTCTGTCAACGATCGCAGACCGTGCATACAACTTGTGGCCAGCGTAGCGGAACGTGTGAGTCATACGCCGGCATACGTCGTGAAATTTCAAGCATGAAAAAATTTGAGGACAACCAAAAAGTACAACGTTTAAAGCCAACGTACAACGACGTATGGCAGTGTTTTTCAGCGTGCTCTCAATGTTATCAAAACTTACCCATAACGTATTCAACGTGTGCCAGCGTTTTAGAAAAAAAATTCAAAAATCGGCATACGTTGGCTAAAACGTCAAGGTGTGACCGAGCCTTTAAACTGGGTGTCCTGTCGGCTGGCATTAGTTGGTGCATGTTAAAGATCCCACGGTGTCCTTCATGGAGAGTAGGAGAGCTATCACTGGTACCCTAAACAAATTACAACTTCCTGCCCTGACCTAGAAAGGGCACTGCAAATTCCTGCCTTACGGCATGGCCTCGTTCCCAACAATGATGCAACCATCAGCCACAGGCTACATACAAAATTGATGAATAGACCTACATCACATATGCTAGCTTGTTTAGTGTTCTCATCTGAACAAGGAAGTCATTATGCAAGGATCTCAGCTTTAAATCCCATACACTGTACTGTGTTTAATTTATTAAACTAGTACGTGCCCGTACGTGCAAAAAAAAAAAAAAAAAAAATAATTCAAACCGCGTGCCAGAAACATACACACAGGCCATTCCTTCACTCTCGCGTGTCCATACATGCGTGGCCGTACGTGCAAAAAAAAAAAATTCAAACAACTTCACAGGCCGTTCCTTCGCTCTCGTAAACGACGACTGGATTTGGGCATTGTGTTTATCTATAAATGCGCATAAGAAATCGAGAAATTATAAAATACAGTAAGTCATCACTATCCGGAAGTAGTGCGTGCCCGTACGGAATGTTCACATGCATTCCACGAATTATCGCTTGCATTGAAGTAACAACTGCTGTGATACTTACACACACACAGTTCATTAAAATCCAAATTAAAATAAAGTTTACCTCCCTGTCTTTGCTTGCCATGACATTCGCTGCCATTGACCATTGCCACTCCTATGCCACGGTAACTAAGGCGCCCTTTCCCCATCGGCCACGCCGACGCAGCAACGTGTCTTGTCATTGGTTTGGTAAATAAATGGCCATAACTTGGGAACCACTTGTCCGATTAATATTAAACCTTGAAAAGGCACACACTCAGGTCCCCAGCAATATACCTAGCAAGTTTCAATTAGATCGGACCAGTGGTTGTCAAGAAACAGCGGACACACACACACACACACACACACACACACACACACATTGCTGGAATTATAGATAGACGTACTGATCATAATATAATTATAATTGACATAAAAGTGCATTGATGTCTTGTAATATCCTTGTCCGGCGCATGATATTTATAAACTCTTCCATCAGCCTTAGACACTGCAGAGAAAATTAATTAGTAAAATTATTTTCCAATAAATGTTTAAACGCTTAATACATTAAATGGTAACCATCCAGAAGAATATAATGCAATATATTTCACCTGAAAACTTTGTTAAAATGGTTTTGCCAACAAACCATCAGGATTGTCACACCTGTAGCAATTGTAATTGTATTTGTTGTAACTTCCCAAAGATGTCATGGCTGCTATGCAGATGGCATAGGAGAAAAAAATCTGGGTACCGGCATCGATCCACACCTGAGGGTACAGTCAAACAATAGATATCACTTTCCTCAACTGACTTCGGCATTCATTCGAAGTGACGGACGACAAGAACAAGAAATGATGCAGAAAATAAACTCTTTTAAACAATTAGAGCTTGTAAATATACGAATTTAGGAAACTAAGATTACCGTACCTATTTTTCCTTGCCAGCTACATATTTAAACACCATTCGTTAAAACAATTTTTAAGCCTTGAATTAGATATTACAAAATTAATGGTTAATCATTCCAATATCTTAATTCGAACGAAATATTTGTTTTTTTTTTTTGGTTTCCTTGTCCCCATTACTCGGTGGGCGATCAACAAATCGCCCTTTGTTTAGTTACAAGGGGCATTCAAGACTTCTCGGAACGAGAATCTCAGAATAGTCCAAGAAACGCCAACTATTTCAAAAAAAATAAATAAATAAATTTCAACAAACATGTAGTATATACGATTAGTTAGAAAAATCCTTCTTTCTCATCTTATTTACGTGTATATTGAAAAAATAACAAAGCATTATTTCTTGTACAATTGCATCTTTTTCCGAGAACTATTGTGTGCATCCCACTAGTATAACAGGTTTGTCAATCCACCATGTTGTTAGCCTGCAGAAGATTTAGTGGATTGAAAGTATACTATGAAACAGTTTCCATGCATGCTCACTTCACTTACAGACTCTATGCATTTCCAATTTGTTGTGAAAGGAAATGTGCACAGAAAATATAAAGTTCACCTGTGCGTCACCGAGACGTGTGACATCTGGGTATAGGTAGTAAATAATCCCATTGACTGCTCCTGGTAAGGTCAACCCACGGATGAGCAGAATGATGAGCATGATGAAGGGAAATGTTGCCGTGAAATACACAACCTGAGGAACAGTCACAGAGTTTGTGAAAATCAACATGACAATGACAGGCTCTTACCTTATACGGTGGTGAAAGAAGTAAATATTTCTATGGGTTTCCCATCTTGACTGACATCAGTCGATGGAATTCAATATTTAGCAATTGACTGTCATCCCATAAATGTGCTCTATGTTTTATCAATTATCTTGCAGTCTTTGTGCCTCGCCAGTAAAAAGCATCATGATCAACACATAAGAACATTTTGGAAAGAGCAACCCATGACCGTTTAAAGGGTACTGGATTCATAGAGGCTCCTGTGTGTAATGCATTTGTATTACATGCCTTGCCATCTTATTTATTCATCAAAGAACAAAAGTGCCTCTGAGCGATTACTCAATGAGTGCCTGGTAAGAAACTAAAGTTCAACTTTTTAATTCATTGTCAACAAACATTGCTTAAAATGGCATTCCTTCTCATATAATATGTTGTTACGATTGTGGTGGTAGTTGGAAGAATTTAATAGGGAATTTAGCATTGTGTGGAGTTGCTTGGTCCGTGGATGAGTAGAAAGCATCTCGATGTAGCAAGTAGGGAACCTGTGAGCTTAAGTGTTACGTGTCACCACAGGAGGGGTGGTGTGGTGTTAATTAGCCGAGGGAGTAAGAATAAGTTCCCCAGCATGTCCCGATGTTTTTATATTTCAAGATCGGCAAAAAAGGAGGGGAACGTGTCCCTGACACCACAACAAATGGTCAGAAAGCCCCGCCTTCAAAGGTTGACAACAAGCGAAGTCACGCCCCTGAAGGACGATTGATGGCTGTGACGTCAGAAGCTAGCCGAGCAGGCAGAAGCCCGTCTTCCCGGGTTTCGTGTGAGCAGGCCATGCCCCGGCGGCAGAGGATAAATTAGGACAGAGAAAAGTGGAGTGATGAAAGGAGCTTGTGCAATTTGAGAGAAATATAGTGGCGCATTTCGGAGAGGCGAAAGAAAGGGAACGCACAGGAGATGTTGCGCATTTTAGGAGGAAGAAGGAGTTGACTTGGCATTCTGGGAGAGCCGTCATTATAGTGGAGGCACAGGGTGCGTTGGTTTGGAGAGGCAAGAGCGGAGGTTGAGCGCACACCTAAGAGGATGACACGGCCGTTGAATCCATGTTGAGGCGGTTTGGCTCACGTGGCGAAGTAAGACGCCGACCTTTTGCTTCTGGTCAGGTCGATGAGGACGATCGGGGCATCCAAAGCCATTGCACTGGGGCTTTGAGTCTTTATGTGGAGTGCCGTTCGTGGATTGCCTGGCAGGCGTTCATCCCGCTATGAGAGAAGCGCCTCGATTCCAGTTCCACAAAGGTCAGCTCTGGGCCAAACTAAGTGCAAGAATAGTTGAAAGGAGGGTTTTTCTTTTCATTTTCTTTCCCACTGTCTGTATATGAGTCTGTGTGTGAGGCCTCCACTGGAGGATTTATTTATTTCATCTTATTGTCATTTTCTTTTGAATATTTGTTTTATTTTTCATTAAATGTATTCCTTTTAAGACACTGTAGCATTGTGCTGTCCTGGTGCAGCGCCCTGTGCTGTTCTTCTCCCCGTGCTCCTCCTGGGTGGATCGTCTCTCCGCCATTACGCTCCGTTAACACGCGCGCATTAATCCCCAAGTCTCGGTTGTAGCCTTCAAGGGCGAAGCTTTGCCATCCATCCAGGTAGGGTTTTAACCCCCTGGACACGACAATATAATTATGTTTTTTCCTTTGCATATTTGTTTGTTTCACTATCATGTGGAAGGCTTTAGCTTCAAAGTTATTTATAGTCACAATTTACTGATTTTAAAAATCATACAAGACTTAAATATCTATTTGAAACTTCCACAGACCTCAGGGCACTTAAATATTGTGCACCATAAAAGACAAGAGAATAATAAACAATTTTCGATAAACTGTGGGATTTGAAGGATTGCTATTTTTTTTTTTTGTATGAGTGTCATGTAGTGCACTCACCTTTAAGGTGTATAATGTGGGTGCGAATCCAAACCTAACCATAAACTGTTACCCTGGAGCAAGGCAGAAAGGTGAGAGCGGATGTTGCAGCATTTTTTGGTTCGCGGGCGCCAGCAGTGACCACTATTTTTGTTGTGTCTGTCTGTTCGTGACTCTCTCGAGTGTATAGCTCCGTGACGTTTGATGCAATCTTGATGAAACTTGGACACAAGCTAGATATCATGGTCTAGTTGTGTCTTTTTGTATGAGGGGCGTCCCACGCCCACTTGAACTTTTTATCTATTTTTTCTTTTATTTTTTTCTCGCAATTTGATTTCCTAGAAGCTGTGCGTAATATTCCTAAGTACAACATATAAAAAATCCGATTTGATTTGGACAATTTTGACGGAAGAGATAGGTTTTTACGGTAGGGCTTCCTTCAAAAGTTTCCACTAACTCAATTGTACCTATCGTGGCATTGTTCATCGTGCCATTGTTAAATAATGCCCGCGAACCATCGTTGCCTCCCGGCTAATTTTACACTTTCTTCTGGCAGGGACCTTAAGCCTGCTGTCTCGTTTGCTAGTGCAGTCTTTCCTTGTGTGCACTAAAGATCCTATGGTACTTTTCAAAAAGAGAAGAATGTTATGTTCCAGTACTCTGGCCAAATTCATGCCCTGGTTTACCAGTAGCTGGTCACACAGCTCACCAACATCCTGCTACAGAATAGTGGCCTGTCCAGAGCAAATTCTAAAAGATGAAAATGTTCACAACATGGCTGATGGCAAAAACTCCCAAAAGGTGTATGGGAGTTCTTTTCAAATAGCTCATTTTACCATGTTCTGTGATATTTGCATCATTTAATCAGTTTCAAATTAAATTATTCTGTGTGCACATATATCCTTAAAATTGAATTCGAGCTTCATTTTCCTATCCACTTCTAGGCTAACACACATCATCAGGGGGTGCTATTTCGGCTACATCAGGTCAGGTCTGGGAGCATGTGCCAGAGCAGCGCGTCGCTGCGTCTACTTTCCGTGCCTCCGTCTAGTCATCCCCCAGGCAGATTCCTGGCCCATCCCCATCTCCTTGAGATGCCGATCAACCTGCTGCAACCACGAGGCACGTGGTCCATACCCACATACACGATAGCTGCATTTTAGTCGGATTATTATTGTTATTATCATCATCAAAACTAGAAAAATGACTGTCATTACATTATTTTCCCTTGTTAGATATGGTATAACAGGGAAGCTATTTCCTATAACTAACACATGCTATCATATCAATCATGAATAGACTCGCACCATTTTCTGTCTTAATGTCAGCTATTGTTGCACACATTTCCACAAATTTCTAAATGATTAAATGACCAATTTTGTTGCAGCTTCAACTGGGGGAGTTGGCTCGGGCTACAAGACTTGGATTTAACTATGCCCAGAGCAATAAGTCATCTGAAAGGAAATGGGTAAATTGTATTGATAACAATTGTGGAAAACTACAAGACAGAAAACAAATAATGGTCTTGGTATGACATGCGATTGGGACAGATTTCTGGATTACTGTGAACTTGACTTTACCCGAAGAGATCGATGCAAATCTCATGGCTAATCAGTTACACATCAATCAATTTACTACCTTTAGGCCATTCCCTCATTCTTCAAACCTCGTCCCCTCCCCCCCCCATCCCCCATGTCCTTGGTATTACAAAGCAGTTCGAACAAAGTCTGTGTTATGAAACTCACTATGCCTCAGCAACCTTTTACCTTGCCTGTAGTTTTGACACCTTTCCAGATGCAAAGAAATATGATGATCCACATGGCCAGCAAACAGAGTGCCAGGTCCCACTTTACCGAACCAATGTCATGAATTCCACCGGATATGTCCAGCACCTTCCTCCTGCCACAGGATGAGACACACGTTGACTCTCCCAAACTTTTAAGTGAAAAAACCCCCATTTGTTTTGGCATACTTGCATTAATATTTTATCATAAAATCTTATAAAAGAGTGCTGTGAAATCGTCATCAGCCAATTTTGTCGATAACTTTTAAAAAAGCGAGGACAGAAGTTGCCCATTTCCCACCACATTGCTTGACCATTGCAACCATGATTAAGTTGCAACCATTACAACATTGCAACCATGATTGGGTTTTGCGAACCATTTTATTCTCTGAACGGTTAACCATTGACGTACCTTGGTTTGAGTAAAACACTCAATTTGACCTTGCATTGACAATGAGTAAAGTTGGGCGAATCAAACAAATGAGGAAATTGGGCCTTTATACAAGCATTCCAAAGATATGAACCAAAAGGCGGGTGGTGAAACTGTGAATAACCAATTATTCTTCTATCCTTAAACTTATTAAAAGTTAAACAACCATAGCACCCTCCTTGTTCCCAAGGTGTCGACAACAAACGGCTTCATCCCAAAACAAGCACACACAATGTTCTTACTCCCAAAACTCGGTAACAGGTGAGGTGTGGTTTGTTCCATTGTCTGTGAGAGTGGCATTATGTCTCAGCATATCCTCCAGACAGTTAGGTGTGTTCCAGGTGTGGTTACAAGTAGCCCAGGGAAGATCGTTGGTGAAGGAGTGTGCCAGGTAGAAGAGAGCCCAGGCAAGGATGATGATATAATAGATGTTGAGAAGGGACACTATAACAACTGATGCATATCCAATACCTGCAAATACATACACCTTCAATTTGTTACTCCCCCTTATTACTGTAATAAGGTTTTGTTTTGTTTTTTGCTTCATAAACAAAACACATCATTCACATTTGATTCATTCATGTACCATGAACACATCAATGAACTGCACACAGCAATGCTTCATCGAGAGGACTAGAACCTAGTGATCAACATCATCTAAGTTTGGTCTGAGAGCCATCTTAAGAAGTAAGAATGTATCATGCTCTACAGAGCGTTGGTTCTCCCAAAGCAGTTTTTGGCTCGGGTTCCAATCCTGGACGGGTTTCCACCCTCACACTGGAAGTCAGGGCACGAATTTGGAATTTGTTCAGCATGCCGGCAATAGCTTGCTTACTCTTTGCGAAGGATACCATGGTATTTTTTAGTGTCCACCAACTAATTCTGGCAGATGGTACACCCAGTTTAACATCCATCTGAGGGACGGCGCGCACATCGATGAATCATCATGCTTGTGAAACTCGAGCTAGGATGACCGTTTATAGCTGGGCTGAGATCCAAACCCAGGCTAGACAGCTCAGAGGCGAGTGTGTATACCCTCGAGGCCATCGTGCCAGCCCTTTTTCTCATTTGCAACACATAAAGTTATTTTAACCGGCAAGAGGCTTGTGCCTCATAGCGTCTGCATTAGTGGGAAATTTTACAATATCATTGTTATCTTCAAAAAAATGTCAAGAGATGTATGGAATTTTCTCACAAGAGATCAAGAGATAATCTTCACTATCCAGGGAATGCTTTGTGAAAAACAACTTACCGGTGAAGAGTGGGCAGATCTTATTCCAGCAAGTGATGCCACCTTCTGCTGTATACTGCCCCAGTGCCACCTCCAGGAAGAACAAAGGAATGCCACCGCCAAACAGGAAGATGCAGTAAGGGATCAAAAACGCACCTGCAAGTGCAAAATTCCTCAGTTGGCCTGTTTGCAGTTTCCATCTGAGTACAGCACTGAGTTCATGAGGAAAGGGTCCCAAGTTCAAATATCATATACTGTGCTGTTTTGTTCATTGTCTGTTATTATTGTAATTCATGTAAAAGTACATTTATATCTCCTGAGTGATTGTGTGTGTGTGTGTGTGTGTGTGTGTGTGTGTGTGTGTGTGTGTGTGTGTGTGTGTGTGTGTGTGTGTGTGTGTGTGTGTTTAATAAAGATAAAGCATTTGCAGGAGGTCATAAAGTATCAAAAAAAGAGAACACTGTTCTGTAAAGTTGAATTATTATTCACGTAGTCTTTCAAAAAAATGAACTTAAAGAAGAACCAAAATGCAAAAAAAATTTTTGTTCTGAAAACCATTGAGAATCATTGAGAATCACAGTCTAATTTGAAGGGGAAAAAAATTAAATTTATCTTGCCGATCACAAAGTGTCGAAAAAAGTCCGAGAGTGTTGATTTTCAATTTCGCCAGTGACGTCACATCTGGAATCCATGTTGATCCAAATGGTGGTTTTACGTCGAGAAACAGTGCATGTCTCACTCGGATTCCGATACTGAATCCACCGTCATTAGCAACACTGATTGTTCTCAGAATGTTGAATGTGATCAGTGGGATTTTGAAGAAATGATTGCAGAGAAAAATTAGTGATGGAAACGCTTCCAGGGGAATTGTGGAGCCGTATCGTTTCGAGCCTTGTGCGAGCGATTCAGAAGAAGAAGGCGGTAGTGTTATTGAATATGAAAACGCCGGTCAAATGGTCACTTCAGCTCAGTAGGGTTAGATTTTCCGTTCAATTAGCGGTTTATAAGGGAGGGATTTTGTATTAATTGATCAATTGGTTTATATATTACTCAAGCAGAAATACCCATCATCGCCTGACAGCACGGGCACCATGGCCAAAATGGGCGACAAATGCTTTGTCCCACCATCACAGGCTGAACAGATGTCTTGTATGTTACAGGATCGCCCGTTTCGTACTTTCCTCAGATGCCATTTGTGTCCATGCCGTGTCCATCCGTCATGTCTGTGAGGTGTCGATGTCCCTCGACAGTGTATGGGGGATTGTGGGTGGATGGTGGAGGGGGGGTGAGGGGTGATGGTGGGTGTTATGGGGATGATGGTTGTGAGGGGGGGTCAAGGGGTGTGTGGGATGGTAGGAGTGATGGTGGTGGGGATTGTGTAGAGATGGTGGAGGGGTGTGTGGGATAGCAGTGGGGATTGTGGGGAGATAGTGGAGGGGGTGTCAGATGATGGAAGGGATTGGAGGGGGATGGTGAAGGGGGTGGGGGGGAGTCCCTGAAAGTTTTAGCATCCTGGATCAAATCCTCTTGGAGGAGTAGATGATACATACATACTTTCTCTCCATTGTAAATAATACTACACATGTGAGAATCCCAATGAGGGGGTGTGGAGCATTTGGATTCTCATGTGTGCACTATTTGTAAACGTCTTTACAGCTGTGGAGGAATGCTGGGAAAGATTTGAAACAGCAAAGGGCTTACCTTACCTTAATGCAGCTTCTTCAGCAAGAAAAGCATGGGAGGAATGTGTAGAGAGAGAGAGAGAGAGAGAGAGAGAGAGAGAGAGAGAGAGAGAGAGAGAGAGAGAGAGAGAGAGAGAGAGAGAGAGAGAGAGAGAGAGAGAGAGAGAGAGAGATTGGGACTATACTCTGTGCAGAGCGTGGGTGCTGCTTAAGCAGTCTCCTTGGCTATTTGGCACAATCCTGGACGGGTCGCCACTCCGACACAGGATATCAGCATGCTGGCACTCATTTTGCCGACCTCGGAAGGATGACGGGTCGAGTTAACCCCACCTGATATTAATTCAACGGCTGAGCGGGATTTGAACTCAGGACCCTAGGATCCAAAGCCCACCATCCTAACCATTAAGCCAACACAAGGCAGTGTGTATACCTATGTATATAAAGCTCTTTCTAACCACTCACTCACTCTCACTGACTCACTGACTGACATGAAAGATCGGTACCTTCCGGGTGATGTAGAAAGCTGAAATTTTGCGTGCCAATGGAAATCAAAGCCAGTACACCAGAAAAAATTCACAGAATCATCGGATAACATCCATAAATGAAAATATAAATTAATGAAAAAATGCAGGTGAGTGACCTAAGACAATGGGGAAGCACGATAATTTTGTGTGCCAATGGACATCGTGGCCGAAACACCAGCAAATATCACAGAACCATCGTTAATTTAATTTTTAGAACTGAGTTTAGAATTTTTAGATTAAAGCATCCATAAATAAAAATATCAAATTAAAAATCAAACGCAGGCGAGCGACCGAAACAATGGGGAAGCACTGTTCGTATGCTTACACAATGTGAAACACACCCCACTAGTGCATGTGTATATATATATATATATATATATATATATATATATATATATATATATATATATATATATATATATATATATATATATATATATATATATATATATATATATAAAAAAGCTCTTTTTAACCATTGACTGACTGACTGACTCACTTACTCATTCACTGATATTAAAGATCCGGTACCTTCTGGGTGACATAGAAACCTGAAATTTTGCGTGCCGATGGACATCGAAGCTGATACACTGGGAAAAAAATCACAGTGTCATCGGAAAGCATCCGTAAATGAAAATATAAATAAATGAAGAAAAATCAAATGCAGGTGAGCGATCCGAGACAATGGAAAGCACGGTTCGTATTCTTACACTATGTGTGTCCAATGTGTAAGCACACACCGCTAGTGTGTGTGCGTGCATGCGTGTGTGTGTGTGTATAGATACACACAGTAGTACCCCGCTTAGTGTCACCCCAACTAATGTCGTTTCATTATCACGTTATTTGAAATGCAGTGCTGTATACAGTATAAAACTTGCTTTTCGCAGGATCCATCACAAATACTTTTACATTGTCTCTCTTCTTAAGTTTACGTGCACCACACGACTTGAGACCAAAAGTATCTGCACTGCAAATGAAATTTCTCATTATCGGTGCCCTCAAGTCACATCTTATAATTGGTATGTAAAGCAGTGGAGTCCAGCTCTCGGGGAAAGGTTCGCTTTTCAGGAATGTCACTTCCAACATAATATAATGTGCGTAAGCCTGGTACTTCTAACACACTTTTATCCGAACATATTCTGTTCATACTTCCGAAATCTTCACATTATGTGTTCCATGTATTTACATGGGTGATAGCGGATTCAAAACAATCAAATATAGATACAATTTTCAAAGAGGGAATCGATGACGTCACAATCAGTAGCGTTCGATGGCAAACCGACGGCCTGGTCCCAGACGACATGCTTTACTTAACTAAGTCCATGATTCAGGACGTTTGTTCAACTCAGCATTTACGACTTTAATCCTGCCATGTTGTTAATCTGTTGATGGAGGTACTCATCTGGCACTATGTGTCAAGCTCCAACAATCTAACAATCTAAACCAGTCTCAAACGCTACCATGGGTACCCAGACACGCCACCAATATGAACTGAGTTGTTGAATGCGGCGCAAAACATCCAAAGAAACTACAGTAACCGAGTATTGTGATCCGTCCTATCCCCCTTACCCGTCGTAGACGGATATCTGCGAGTGGTATTTAATGATTGGCTTTTAACAAAAACAGTAAAAAGGTTCACAAACACATGTAAGCAAATCATACACATCTCAGCGATATAAATTCATTCATGCAATGCGAAATAAAATAAAAAAAACCACTGAACCACTCGAGTGATGCTACATCCGGCACGCTATTTTTGTTCATGTCCCACCATCTCCTGCGACGTCGCAGCATTATAGTGCCTGCTTTTTTACTGTTATAAAGTGATTGCATGATGTTAAATATGGTGTCAAAATACAAACCTAATGTTAATGTTGCTTTTGAAAGCAAAGTGCATCATAAAAGTGTAACACTGGAGCAAAAAATGAAGGTGATAAGGCGTTTTCGATTCAGGTGATCGGGCCGTGGATACTGCACCTGATATGATGCTTCCTTCGATTACAGTGAGAACATTATTTAACCTGCAGACAAAATTAGAGCTACTGGCCAAAATGTGATACTTTTGACCACAACGAGGGTGACACGTAGTCAAAGCATTGTGATGGAGCGAATGGAGAGACTGTTGTCCGTGTGGATTGAGGACCAAAACAAGCGGAATATGCCCCTGAGCCAGCTGGTAATTATGGAAAAGGCTAAAAGTTTGTTTGAAAAATTTAAACAACAGGAAGGCGAAAGTTCAATAGTGGAGAATTTTACAGAGTGCGACGTGGTTGGTTCAAGTGTTTTAAGCGGCGCAGAAACATTCAATGTCATGATTACTGGTAAGACTGCGAGTGCTGACATTCAGGCAGTGGGTGATTTCTCTTCCACCGTGCAGGCGATAACAGAACACCACAATTAACACCCACAACTTGTTTTCAACGTTGATGAAAACAGGGATTTTCTGGAAGCAGATGCCATCGGCAACTTTATTGCAAGTGAAGAAATGAGTGCTTCAGGATTTAAGGTCATCAAAGATCGCCTTACACTCTTGCTTGGAGGCAATGTGGCAGGAGATTTTAAATTAAAGCCCTTGCTTGTTTCCCCTTCGAAAACACCATGAGCAATGAAGGACTTCTGCAAGGCTACCCTGCCTGTCATCTGGCAGGCAAATCTCAAGGCTTGGATGACCAGGAACGTTTTTCGGACCGAGTTTGTGCACGATTTTTGTCCAGCAATGAAAAATTGCTGGGAAAAAAAAAACTTTGAAAAGAAAGTGCTGTTACTGTTGGACAATGCACCAGGTCACCCAGTGGATCTCAACTCCTTATAAACTGGCATCAAAGTTAAAGTTGTGTTTTTCCTCCAAACACAACTACTCTCCCACAACTGATAGATGAAGGCGCCATTGCAGAATTCAAAGCTTACGACCTGCGACGCACCTTTTCTCAACTAATCCGTGGCACCAATGAAAGACAGCCAATCAATTTGAGACTTCTGGCAGTCTTTTAACATCATGAAAGTCATTGAAAACATCACTGAGACCTCGAGGGAAGTCACAGACAACTGCATGGACAGTGTTTTGAGGAAGGTTTGGCCAGAGTACATCAACGACTTCATGGGATTATCCATATGTCATGGCCTGAAATTGCCAAGATCGACAATGAAGTGGGATTCGACGAAGTCAATGCAGGAGATGTGGACGAGTTGCTGAACTCTCATTGGGAGTGTTTGACCAATAAGTACTCGATGAGCTTGACCAACAATGGGCTGAAGAAGCAACAGAAGAGGACCAACCGGAAAGGATTTTAACATACAAAATTATTTTTAACATTCAGAATAAAGTTAATGAGGCTCTGGATTTCACATCTAAAAATTGTCCTGACTTGGAGCGCAGCACTGCAGTGAAAATAATGTTGTCGAATGCTTTTTCATGCTACAATGAGTTCTACAAGGAAAAAAAGATGCCAAGACAATTTTCTCTCGACTCATTCTTCAAGAGAAAACAGCCTGCACCTGCACCGCACTGAGGGGGGTGATGTGCATAACCCTGCCACCCCTCCCTCTCCTGAGCATCTCCGAGCGACCCTACCGATGCCACATTGGGGAAAAGGCATTCGGTGACATCAACATGGCTGATGTCAGCTCTGAGATAAGAATGTTGAGTGTTAAATTAACTTTGTTTTTGATAATTTATTTACTACATGTGTCATTTTTTTCAGATATGTATTAGTTTAGCATCTATATGCTGCATATTAATGTTATCAATGATGCTCATGGAAGTTATAATTACAACAAGTCTGAACACAACGATGGTTCACGGGCTGTATTTGACGATGTAGATTGTTTCAGAAGTCAAGGATGAGACAATGTGATAATTTGGACCAAGTTATAAAAATGATCAACATGATGTGGTACGGGTGACAGGTTATTAGCTGCAAAATGTCAAAAACCCGGTTTCGTTCAACAACTTTCAAAATTTGACCTTTGCATAACCTTTAAAGGTCACAAAACAATGTTGTGGACATTAAAATAAGGAAACATGTGCTATAGCTTATTGAAGTTAGTTCATCGAAGAAGGTCGAAAACCCGGTTCGATTCCCACAACTTTGAAAATTTGACCTTTGTGGCCTTTAAAGGTCAAAGGTCAAGGATTATGGCCTTTGTTGCAAAACTTCCTCTGGAACATTCCAGGAACAATATAACGTCATATAGGCTATATGGCATTTCGCACTCATCGGATTATCCATACTTTGATGAAATCAGCGTAAAAACAAACTTGAAGGGGGCGCCACGGGCAAGGTGTTCGAGATAGAGCAAAATGGTTTCAAGACTTTCGGTGGGGAATGACCTCAAGATTATGCATAAAAAATATTGTCATCCGAGCTTTCAAAAGTTTGGGCGGTCGTATGATTTTATGTCAAAATTCGCAATTTTCTAAGTTTTTGACCTTGTGACCTTGACCTTGGGAAGAAAATGAAAAATCAGACAACGACAAGTTTTGAATAATTAATTTTGCTATTCACATACCGAAGAACCCATTCCATCCAGTCAATTCCCGAGGAGAAGATAGATTTTTAATCCGACTACCCCCTAAAAATGGCTATTTTTTGGGGCGTGGCTCCGCCCACAATGGGCGTAGCCACGCCCTCATCCAGGAAAACACAACTAGACATTGATATCGAACACATAACCAAGTTTCATGAAGATCGGATCAAAGTCCACGGAGTTATGCTCTGAACAGACAGACACACATACATAATGAATATAGTGGTCACTCTGGCTGGCGCTCGTGAACCAATTATGACATCATCAGAAAGCACCCCCTTATTAATACATGCAAGTTTATGGGAAATTAGACCCCACTTTACATCGTTTCACTTAACATCATGTCCTTCTGGAACGCATCTACAATGCTCAATGAGGTATTCATGTATATCAATCACTTGTGAGAGATATAATCCACGAAATATCAAATGGACTCCACTGTCGAACTTTTTACAGTGTGAGACATAATTGTGTGTGAGACAAAATCCACGAAATATCAAATGGACTCCACTGTCAAACTTTTTTTTCCATGTGAGACATAATCCGTGGTGATGCTCACCATAATAGCCAGGAAGTGCAATTGATGTTTAAATGACCAATCTGGTCATCATTGGTTAGACATTTATCGGTATGCCGTCCTGATGAGGGCAAATGACCCGAAATCCAGATAGGTGGCTCCTTTTGATGCTTAACTGATGTTGACCAGGTGATCTTTGTCTGTTTGACAGAATCACCAGGCTGAGATCTCTGGATTGGAGGTGATGCTTTGGTGTTGGATTTTATGTCCATTGGAGATCGGGGGAGTGCTCGCCATACTCCATATATTTATATATATATATATATATATATATATATATATATATCTATCTATCGTTACAGCCGCAGCCCTTTCTGTTTACCCGATTCTAGTCCCGTGGGTCGTGCCAAAATGACTGCAATCTCCAGCAAAGTACACAACCCAAGCATGTTCCTGGACCTGTTTGTCACGTTACGATACTCATTGGTACCACGGAACCAAGCAGGTGATTCACCAAGAGGCACTTGCGACCTTTCTAATCTGGCCACGAGAAATTTTTGATCGTGAGTGTGGCCTGAGCCGGTTTACGCCGGTTCTGAAACGACCTCGAAATCACCAAATGGGGCAGAATCCAACCCTGAGACCAGGTATTTTACACTGGAGAAGGATTACATGAAACAATAACAAGAATCAGTATGTAATTAATAAACAAATACAAATTACCCTTTTTTTTAGGTGTATAATTCACAGTTTTTTATCAGCAAAAATAGGTAAAAGTTGGGGTTGTGGTTAATACACAGTTGGGGTTGTGGTGAATACACAAAGTTGGGGTTGTGGTGAATCGAAATGAAAATCCATCGTAAAAATGATGAATGCTGAATTGAAATCATATTCCAAATGAATACTTTTTTTTAGCAGTCACAACTGCTGTTAAGCTAAATTTCGCCTTTTAAATTTTTAAAATCGGTTCAGGTTAAGAGTTTGTGCAGCGTTCTGTTAACCGTGTGCGGGAATGAAATTAATAAACAAAAATGTAGACTTCCGGAATTTCGGTGTGTCTGGAGTAGTAGACCGGATGATGGTCTCTCCCGATGACAGAGCATGCTAGGTCTGGATGCATTCAGTTGTCACAAGACCGACGACACCAAAGCGCTGCTCCGTCAGACCAACACAAATGTCGTCATCCCAGGCGGGATGACATCACTCCTGCAGCCCCTCGATGAGTCCATCAACAAGCCATTCGAGGATGGGCTACATCGATGCTGGTCTTACTGGATAATGAGGGTGGAGAAGACCTACACCAGGAGCAGGAGGATGAGAAAGGTCGACCTTCTGGATCGTCAAGGTGTGGGAGGATATACCATCTGACATCATCAAACAAGCATTTCTGAAACATTGCATCTCCAACAACATGAACGGCACAGAGGGCAACATCATTTGGGAAGAGGAGGCTGCAAATGACGGCGACAGAGACAGAGACTTTCTCTACCCTGATTCGGACAAGGAGTTACGTGCCATCTTCGACGAGGAAAGCATTGATGAGGATTTCCTCGGGTTTCGCTGAAAAGTTTCAACAAACCCGAACGGCCCTTTTCAGGTCCACAAATCCACAATAAATATGTATGATACCGGAATGAATCCCTTTTCTTCCATTTTCTAGTAAGAACAACAAAAAAAAATCCTCTTTCTTTCTTCCATTCTCAAGCATTCACAGCTCCAGCACACTCAGCTCTGCACACTCAGATTCTCTCGGCCGATCGCAAGCATTCATCCTTTATGCACGACAGCCGTTCTTCCCTTCCATCGAGCATAACTGTCACTCTCAGGCTTTAACCTCTCTCTGAGTAAGCAGCTGTTAACCGTCAATTTACGTGAGCAGCGGATAAGCCCCGTGCAGTGTGGGCTCCTCTGGTGAATATAAATGCTGGCTTATATGATGCAGATTTGCAACATTTTCCCAATCTATGTGACCTCCCTCCCATGGTGCTTTTGCCAGCTTTAGCAATGCAGATTCACCATACATTCTTCCATGGCTTGCGCTGCAAGGCTCATGTGTGCGTGTTTTGTCAGGAGAACAATTAAAAGGGGGAATATAACATAAAAACACATAGCCAAAGGTTAAATGTGAAATCATCCTTCTATATTTACTGATGACTCCACATTCTGCCATGACATCCCTCATCATTCTCTTAGGCATTCAGCAGCATCTCCCCTCTCTTCAAGACCTTGACAAAATGACAAGTTGGTCAAACACTTGGAATGTGTCTTTCAATCCTGACAAATCTCACACTCTCACTATCTCTCTCCGACAGGACCATCTGGCAAACCCTCCCATGTTTTATTCACAATATTGACGAAGTTCAGTGACTCAAACTCCTGTCTCTAACTATCAGCCATGATCTTTCTTGAGCAAACCCAATTGTACAAAGTCCTTCCTTGGCACATCTGAACTCTTATTCACCTACAAAGCCTTCCTCTGCAGTTTTAGGGAGTACTGTTCAACCATCTGGACTGGCTCCCCTGCCTTAGGTATTGCTCAGCTTGATGCCATAAAAACCAAGGCCTTTAAGATTATCTTGTAATCTCCCACAATGAAGCTGGGTCTATGGGCCTATCACTTGGCCATTGACGACTCCTTTCTGGTCCTGTACTCTCTGCTCGTTCTGTGTTTTGTTTTGTTCTGTTGCATCCTGATCCATTTAGTGTTCTCGCTCTTCTACAAGCCTTGACCTTGCATACAAAAACCCCAGTTATAAGCTATCATCCCAGTGTTTCACAGGCAGGGTGATTCATCCATGTGTGCGCCGTCTCTCAGATGGACGTTAAACTGGTGTCTCATGTACCAGCATTAGTTTGTGGGCATTAAAGATCCCACAATTTATTTCTTCACAAGAGTAGGTTAGCTATTGGTGGCACAATGGCCAAATTCCAAATTCCTGGCCTAACTACCGCTGGCGCCAAACATGACCCATGCCGAGAAACTGCTTCGGCAGCTACAACGCCCTGTAAAGTCGAGCATTATACTTTACTTGCTCTTATTTTACTTAGTCTCCTTCTCTTCCCTTTATAAAAGGTGAGGTCCAATGGTACAAATCTTCTGCCCTGTCTTGACAACGATACTCCTCTTCCCTCTGTCGTCAGCCAACTCTCTCCACTCTCCAACCACCCCAACTTATTGATATCCCTCCTTACACAATCTTCCCACCTAAGCGGTGGTCTAACTCTTTGGCTCCTCCATTGCTCCCTCAACTTATCCGCTCTCTTTTCCACTATATTTTGCCACATCCGCTGCACCAAGTGTCCAGCCCACTTCAGCCAGCTTTTTACCAATTTTCCTGTCAAATGTACTTACTCACCAAATTCCTCCCTCAGTTTGTCCATCCTTCTCTCCACCCTCTTAACACCACCCACAATCCTCCCGACCCAGTTGTTGTTGCAGACCTTTACCCTCTGTTGTTGTATCTCTCAGTGCCACCATCTCCAGACTATAAAGTTTGGCCAGCATTACACAAAACACCAGATCTTTCACTTTCAATTTCCTTGATATTTTTCTGTCTGCCATCAATCCTTACACCTTCATCCATGCATTTGCACCCACCTGAATCCTCCTCCGCACCTCTGCCTCTGGCCTATCATCCCCAGTCACTGTTCCCTCCCAGATACTCAAACCTATTTTCCTGTCCTTTCCTTCTAACCTTATATTCATTTATTTTCTCTGCTACCTGACACACATCAGCTCAGTCTTCGACATAATCCGTGCTTCCCAAATGCCTTATTCCACTCTCCCAGCACCTCTTGCATCTCCCGCTTACTCTCCACCACAACAGCCAAGACAGTTCACAAACAACTTCTCCAGAACACCTTTCATTTTACCCTCCTGCTTACCAGTTCCATCACCATGTTAAACATGAGTGGGCCGACAGACCTTCTCTACCTCTGAGATACATGGTGCAAAGATAATGATGAGTGTGGGAAGAGTGCAAAAGTGTGTGAAGCACACCCCACTGGGATGATTTTCCCCATCAGAAATAGGTGATTAGTGGGGATTTAGATATTTTGGACAACGAAATCTGCTTCGGTGTTGGTGCTGAGAGGAGAAATGCAATAAATAAATGAAAAGGTGCAAAAGTGAAATTGAAGGGCTGGGAGTGTGGTCCAAGAGTGAGCCAGAACCCAAAAAGGAAAGGGCACCCTGGGCGCTGTGATTGGGTTTGCCGATCACTGGCCTGGCGCAGGCCATGGAAGCCCAGAGAGAGGGAGCAAATAACTTTTTAAGTAGGCCCAGGTACTTGGAAGAGGATCTGAGGTGCTACGTGCTGTCGTGCACTTTGTAGGGGGGGTACTGTGAGGGCCCTCCAGAATTTGAACAGAGCAAGGCAGCTCACAAGATGACCCCAGCGGCTCTGGGATACCGTGCCAGAGAGCAGGTGGAGATCCTGCAAAGTGGGCCACACTGCCCAGCCACGAGATTGTGCAGGAGGACAGAGTAAAAATCTGAGGGCCAGGCCCAATCTGAATAGAGCACCAGAACATGTAGCAGCAGGAAATTGGTTTTTAGAACCACCTTTAAGGGGGGTTAAATGTAAGCACAGGGGCAACATGGTTTTGTTGTTGTTGTTTTTTAAATATCAGGTTAGAGTACAAGCGCTTCTTCTTTGCACCATCGGTGTTGCAACCACTGGTGAGGAGTAGATTATTGGCCTGTGTGTGGGACCCATTGCATCCACAAATTAATAGGGAGAAGGGAGAGTCCTCCCTTGTGCTCCTTCACTGATGAATTCCGTGGGAACTCTACATCAGCCCACCCCCCCCCCCCCCAAATCTCACCATTTGCCTAAGACCCTTCTGGGGTTAAGATTAGCATTAGAGCCAGCATTAGAAGGGCAAGATAGTCTAGAGGAGTTATATAAATGGTGAGTTATATAAAAGACCTCCCCGGTCTCGTGGACCTGGCCGATCCTCCGGGATTCACGTACATTTGGTCTACGGGCCTGTCTCCCTCCTTGCTTGTGAGGGTGGCTTTCTTCCTTTGCTTTTTGTGTAAATGCTTGTGGTGGGCGCCGTCTTTCAAGTAGAACTGTGTAAGTGTTGCCGTGTGTACACATATAGTCGGTTTTAACTCTGCATTTGCTTTTTGTGCATTTTTTGTATGGCTGTATATTCGTGCTTGTCTGTGTGTGTGAATAAAATGCTTGCTTGTTGAACTGTTCCCGTTCTGCTTCGTCTCCTTCCTTTTTATTGACTCTCCATCCTGCATCGCGTAAGAGATTCGTAGTGGGTTTAAAACGCCCGGTAATTAATCGGAACCGTCAAGGCCGACGATAACTCCGCTCGGTTATCCCTGTAATACGGAACACACCGCTTAAGCGGTTCGTGTCCGGAGTCGGCCTGTGGCGTGGTACGATCGCCCGGTCGACCACTCGCGCAGGTACTTAGGTAGGTCGAATTTGGCGAGCAACCCTATCCTGCGCGGGTGACCAATTGGCACGATCATAGTGAGGTTAAACCCCCACCCGTGACTGGCTCCGGGCGATAGTTCCCAGAGGGTCACGACTGAATTGTCCCTCCGGTGGGCGATGTGCCGTGATTCGAGTTACGTGGCCGATCACACGCCGGCGGGCGCGAATTTTACACTGGCGTCAGGTCGTGCGATATAAACTCATCGCCCTCCTCGCGGCACTGGTATCGGAGAACGGGAAAACGGGCTCTCCTGTCTCCAGCTAAATTCACGGGAATCGGTCCAGGGGTGAGAGGAGCGACCCCCGATTCCCTCCAAATTACGAGCGAGCTAAATTAACCCTTTACGAGAAATAAGATGGCGTCTCAAGGCGAGCGGGAGCCGGGAGTATTAGGTATGTGTCGTCATGTAGGATCCATGGCCCAGGTCGGTTCTTTTTATAATTATAACCCCACCACTAACTGTGGTCAGTGGGAGCGGCTTGAGCACGAACTTTGCCGGCAAACGGAGTCGCACAATGGCAGCACGGAGCGGGCTGATATTAATGGCACAGCACGAGGCGTGAGCTCCCAGTCACCGGTTCAAGGCACGTGGTCACGGCATGTGCCATGGCAGGCGTGGCAGGATGACTACGCGAGCATTGGCAGGCTTCAGGCACAATTGGGGGATGTCTTGGAAAAGGTGAAGCGTTATGAAGAATATATCGAGGAGGTGCAAAGTGGAGTGGACTAGTCACAACGGCACGCAGACGCGCTTCAGAAAAATTACGTGTACGGGGGGACACAGCGATTGGACGATTTACTGGAACGAATTCGGTGGCAAAAACATGACTTGGCCAATTGAGTCGACAAATTATGTGGGAAAAAGAATTTGGTAGTGTTTTATACCCGTCAGTTGGAATATGCAAAGAGCAAACTGAACAAAAGAATAGAGGAACAGCAGATTGGTATCTCCCAGGAAAGGAAACAATGGGAGGAAGAACGGAAAACCGAGCTCGAAAAGAAACAAAAGGAGCACGACTTGGAAGTAAAACAATTAATGGAAAAATTATTGGAGGAAGCAAAGCGGTTCAAAGAACTGGAGGAGAGAGTGAGGGAAATACAGTTGGAAGAGAAAAAATGTGAACACGATGGGGAGTTGGAACAATTGAAGGAAGAGATAAGAACAGGCAATCAGGAAAGAGAAAGCCTAGAATGGAAGATAAAAAGAGGAGAGAGACAGCTCGAGGAAAGGGCGGAGGAATTGCTGGAAAAGTCAGAACAGTTCGAAGAACTACAGGGAGAATTGAGGGAGGAAGGAGAAAGGAAAACAAAGCTCAAAAAGGAAAAACGCAAACAAGATGGGGAATTGGAACTACTGAAGCGAGAGGTAAGGGCAAGCCAGTTTAAAAGAGAAATCCTGGAAGGGGAGATTAGAATGGGAAAGGAATGGCAGAAAAAACTAAATGAATACAGTAAAAAAAGGGACGAATTGAGGAGGGAAGCGGTGGAAAGAAGAGATGAAATGAGTGAAGAAGCACGCAAATTGAGAAAGGAATTGGAAACAAAAACTTCTGTGATACTGAAACATGAAAACAAAGAAAGAGGATTGCAAGACGAACTGAGGATGTTAAAAGAGGAAAGGAAGACAACAGAGAATGAAATGTTAAGGAACCACACTGAGCAGATTGAACAATTCGAAGCCAAAGCAAAGTCGGAGTGTGCGGAGATGAGAAAGGAATTGGAAAAGAAAACTTCTGAGTTACAGAAACACCAAAACAAAGAGAGGGAATTACAAAACGAGTTGAGGATGGTGAGAGAAGAAAGAACGACAACAGAGAATGAAACGTTAAGGAACCACACTGTACAGATCGAACAGCTGGAAGCGAAGGCCAGATTAAAGAATGAGGAACAAGAAAGAGTACTGAAAGAACAAGGAATGAGACGGGAGAAGGAAATCAGCCAACTGAAAGAAATAACGAGATTGCAGAATGAGGAACAAGGAAGACAGTGGAATAGGAAATACAAAGAAAAAGGAATGAGGCAGGAGAAAGAAATCCGTCAATTGAAGGAAACGACGAGATTGCAGAATGAGATGCAAAAAAGAGTAATGAAGGAAGAACAAATAAGACAGGAGAAGGAAGTCAGCCAACTGAAAGAAATAACGAGATTGCAGAATGAGGAACAAGGAAGACAGTGGAATAGGATATACAAAGAACAAGGAATGAGACAGGAGAAAGAAATCCGTCAATTAAAGGAAACTATGAGATTGCAGAACGAGGAACAAGAGAGACAGTGGAATAAAAAACTGAAAGAGTATAAATTTGAAACTGAACGACAAAAGGAAAAAAATAGGTTGGAATACGAGGAGAAGTTGAAGGAGCAAGGAATGAAGCAGGAAGGAGAAATCAGGAGATTGAAGGACACAAGGAGATTGGAGAGGGAAGAACGAGAGGAACAATGGAATAGAAAACAAAAAGAACATGAATCTGAGGTTGACCAATTGAAAGAAAAGCTGAGGCTGGAGTACGAGGAGATAGACAAAGAACAGCGAATGAAACACAAAATGGAGATGAACCAAATGAAGAAAACCATGAAACTGGATAAGGAAAGACAGGAGAGGAAACGAGGAAGAGTAATGAGACAGCAGCAAATGAAACACAAAAAGGAGATTAACCAAATGAAGAAAACCATGAAACTGGAGAAGGAAGGACAGGAGAGGAAACGAGGAAGAGTAGTGAGAGAACAGCGAATGAAACACAGGAAGGAAATGAGATTGGAAAACAAAGAGCAGGAGGAACAGTGGGAGAGAAAACAACAACTATATGAGTGTGAAATTGAACAACTAAAACGGAGAGCGAGATTGGAGTCAACGGAGATTGAGGAGCTCCGGAGGGAGAACGAACAGCTAATGGGGCTCAGAGAGAAAGAACGATTCAGATGGGAAGGAAAAAGGAACCAGGAAGAGACAGAAATAAGGAACAAGGAGAGAAAATGTATAGAGACACGGGAGACAAGAGACGAGGTGAAAGGAATTGCGAGGGAGAGAAAAGAACAATTAAGACGGAAAGCAAGGAGGAGGTACGCGGAGATCGTGAAAGAGCAAGGAGTGAAAAACAGGGAAGGACGGTAGCGACTTGAGGAGAAAGCAAGGTTGACCTACATAAAGATAAGGGAAAGACGCCAGAAAGAAGCAGAGACCAATAGACACGAGGAGACGACAGAAAGAATAAAATGTATAGAGACACGGGAGATAAAGGGTGAAGAGGTGACTGAGTTGGCAGAGACGCGGGAAATGGGAACGATGGAGGGAAGACTACACGATGAAGACGGGGTGGGTGACGCACACACACACACGGAGGTAGTGGAGGATAATGGGGGTGGGCTCGCGGACTGGGTGGAGACCCGGTGCGGGCAGCTGGATGGCCTCCTCCAGGAGCGAGGGGAGGGAGTATGCCCCCTTGAGGCGAGTCACGACCAGGTGAGTTCGGTCGTGTCGAGCGAGGTTGAGGGGAGGAGTGCTGTGGACAGGTGCACGGAGAGCTTGGGGGGTATAGAGGCCACGGAGACCCTTGTGGGGACACGAATCCCCAGTGTAGTTGTCCCTGTGTGTTTGGTGCAAGGTGTGAGTGCGTCCCCGTGTGTGGAAGCGACCCCGTGTGTGAGTGGTGTGGTGGCGATTGTGCCGGAGTACGTGCTTCCCAGCACGCCGTGTGTAAAAGGGGCACTGCAAGTGGAAGAGGCCGTGTGTGTGTGGATGAAACGGCCAGTATGGATGAAACACCGCGGTTGAGTGCCCCCGCGTGTGTGAGTGAAGCACGGTGTGTGGATGAGGAACCGCGGGTGAGTGCCCCCGCGTGTGTGAGTGGTGTGGTTTGTGTGAGGGAAATTGCACGAGTGAGTGAAAGGCCGCGAGTGAGTGGAGCCACGTGTGCAAGGGAAATGGCATGCGTGAGTGAGCGGCCGAGTGTGAGAGAGACAGCGTGTGCAAGGTCGTTGTGTGTAAGGGAGATGTCGGTCGGCATGTGTGAACATGCAGCCGCGTCTCCCGGTGTGAGTTTAATGGTGAGGTGTGTTAGCGTCGTAACACGCAGGAGTGCGTGTGTGGAATGGAGACGGCGACAGAAGAAAGAAAGCCGAGTAGCGGCTGTAGTTGTTTCAGGGACCGTGCCGGGTTCACCCAGCAGTGAGCACGAGGTCCGTGCTGTGCAACGCACGAGGCCCCCACGTGCTCGCTTGCGAGAGTGAAGTCCCGGTCCGGAAACGCACGCGGTGGATTTGCCGATCCCGCGGACGGACAAAGTTTAGGCAGGATTACGGATTTGGACCGGACGGGTTCTCCACGCGATCGTGTGTGTTAAGCTCCAACGGGCAAAGCACATGTGTTCGCGTGGGGAACCCCTCGAGACGTGGGGCTTGTGTTTTTTTTATGCGCACGGTGACGTCATGGCTGCACGTGGGGTTGGAATCCGGCAGGAGGGGTATCCCTGCCGGATGGTACCGTCCAAGGAGGGACGAGGTACACGTGCAGCTGCATGACGTCACGGGCAGGTGCAAAGTGCGCGAGCTGTGAGTTGCCGCGCTGGTGCTGCGCATGTGGGGAAAAAAATAAAACAGCAAGCCTCGCTTTCGGGTGAACAACATTCCTGGGCAAGGGGTGGATGATCCCCTTGACCAGGGCACAGGATGGAAACTAGTTAGGGGGAAGGGTTAGCTTAGCTAGACCGGCTCCATGGGGCAGGAGTAAGTCCTCATGGGGCCCGTGGAATGGATTAGTTAGAGGGATGATAGCGAGATTTAGGTTGGGTAAATAATTTTTGGGACATTCAAGAACAGTGACAGACAGTGAATGTGTAGTGGGGACGTAGCTTAGCTACGTAGTGTTAAAAGGAACGTGCTGTAGTTTAAGGGACGACGTGGGAGCACGAGTTAGTTAGGGGAGGTAGTTAGAAGGATGGCAGAGTTCAGCGGTGTGTGTGTTGAAGAGTTATGAGGTGGAGACATGTTGAGTGAGTGAGGCCAGCGGGTCTGTGTGTGTGGAGCGAATGGGGACTGCATGGTGCGATGAGTGATTGGGGGGAGGAGTGACTCCCGCCCAAGGGACCCCGGGGTCAGTGTAGAGTGAGTTAGGGGGTTAGTCAAAATTTACAAAATGGACGTCGTTTTGTTGTTGGTGGGAGTGTAGGCTCAAAACCCGTTTGGAGGGGTGCAGGAGCCCTGTTGACGGGCTGGGAGCGTGGCTGCGAAAGGTGAGTATCGCTGAGTGGGTACCCCGGGCACCAGGCAAGTCGGCCGTGGTAGGCCAAGGGCCCATGGGGGGCCGGGATAGCGTAGTGGGCACGGGTGCGCCTGCTTGGTGCGGGGGCCCGGGGCGCCATGAGCCGCGTGGGCAGTATTGTGGGCACGGGTGACCCTCGGAAAGGGGGCTGGGAAGCCAGCCTGCCACGTGTGCGTTTCAGGGGAGGTGCCATGGGGGGCACTCCCCGGTGTTAGGGAGCTGGTAGGCTCGGAGGCAGTGTAGTGCCCGGGGGTGCCATAGCGGGAGATTCGGCAAAGGGTCGTGCCTGCCAAAGGGAGCCACGTGTCCCAGCCATGAGACCGTGTGAGGGCACGGAGAGAAAATTGGGGGGCGAGGCCCGAAATTGTAAGGACACCAACACAGGCGACGGGAATCTGGGTTTATAGAACCAATAGTTTAAGCGAGAGGCGCTTGTTGAAAGCCCCGGGGTAGTTTAACAGTTAAATGGTTAGGGTAGATAGGAAGTGGACCCCTCCGCACCATCCATCCCCTCACTCTCGTTGTGGGCCGCTGGACCCACTTTGTGTTATAGATCGCTGAAGTCTGGGGAGGCCATTCTGAGGCTTCGTTGGGCCTCGACACAGGACGTTAGCTCTCCCTTATTCCCCTCCGGGAAGGGAACGTAGGGGTTGGGAGTAGGCTAGGTGACAGGATAGGTTAGCCGAACAAAGACGATAAAGGGGGTTAGGGGACGATTTATAGTGGGGAAGTAAAAATAAAAAAAAATAAGTTGGGGCTAAATTGGGGTTTGACAAATTAAGGGAGTATGTATAGACAGTGACAGGCAAAGGCGATAGGTTGGGAGGGAGACCGTAGGGTAGGTCCGAGCCCGCCTTCTGAGTGGCCAGCACCACCGCACTCCCTCCACCAACCTCCACTGAACGGCAAAAGCTGGCCAGCTTCATCTGCTGGCTGCGTTGCTGCAAGGCAAAGGCCGGCCCACTTCATCGGCAGCTGTTGTTTTGCTGCAAGGCCTGTGCCAGCTGGATCGGCTGCAGCTGCTGTGCTGCAAGGCCTGTACCGGCCAGATCGTCTGCAGCTGTTTTCTGCAAGGCCTGTGCCATCGGCTGGCCATGTTTTGCTTCAAGGCCTGTGCCGGCCACTTCATCTGCTGGCTGTGTTGCTGCAAGGCCTGTGCCGGCCCACTTCATCTGCCGGCTGGCTGTTTTTCTTCAAGGCCTGTGCCGGCCAGTTCATCTGCCGGCTGTGTTTGCCTGCAGCGGCCTTCTTCTGCGGGCTGTGTTTGCCTGCTCGCCTTTGCCATGCCATGCCCACTGCCCCTGTTCACCAGCCCCGTTCAATTTTTGCTTTGCCCCCCCCCCCCTGTTCATTGCCATGTGCGCCAGGATCAGAAAGCAACAGTTTGCAAGCTGCAAGAACTGCCCTGTTGGCAGCTACAACACGGGCCTGCAGTGGCGGCCCGTGCACCGTGTTTGCGTTCAGTTCAAACCATTCATCCATCCATTCGTTGTGTTCATTGCGTGTGCCACTTGAGCTGGCACGGAGACTACGTTTGTGCAGCCCATGCACCGTTGTGGTTCACTGCGTTCAGTTCAAAAGGGAAGGCCTTGGACTGCGTGTGAGCAGCCGGCCACGTTCCCTGTCACCTGCATTGTTTGAGTCAGAGACTGCATGCGAGCAGCCTGGCTCCCTGCTAACTGCTTTCTTTTTGCAGAGTCCATTGATCCTGGGCCATGGTTTAGTGTAAAATTTGTAAGTTAAGGTTAAGATGTACTGTAAATATGAGTGCGCCCCCGGCATGTCTGTCTTAGCGCCGGCAATTTTATTTAAGTCCTCCGTGTGAGTGAGTTTGTTTAGGTAGTTACGCAGCCCTCAGGTTATTTATTTTGGGGACACAAATACCATGAATGTCGCACTCAGGGATCCGTAGGTAAAATGTACTAGGGGAAAACTACACATGATGGCACACGAAAATTTGACGACTCGGGACGAGTCTGTAAAAAGGGGAGGGGGTAGTGTTGTGGTTGACGAAATTCGCAAACCACCATTCAGGTCCCTTAGGTGAGATATCTCTGTAAGTATATGTGTAGTTAGGCCCAAACCCGTTGTTTCGAGGGAATAAATGTCATTCATTCGGGCTGCGACCCCTCTAGATAGCCGTTTTTCTTTTACTATCTTTATTTTGGACCAGCCGCCATTACTACCACCACCAACCACGTCTCAACAGCCATCACACAACAACCACCAACCGCAACGCCGCTTCACAACAACAGCCACGACCTTTACCATCACAACTCGCCCTCGCAACCATCGCATCACCGTCATTCCCACGCCGCTTGTGGGCACCGATACTGGACTCGTGCAGGTCGCGCACCGAGCAGCGGGTGCAGAGGCACAGCCTTTCCGAAGAAAACGGATCAAAAACGACTCACGCCCACTTCTGTTCCGTCCTATCGGCGAGCGTGGGGCGATTTGGCCCCGCCTCCAGGTGCGTTGGAGTAATATCGCTATATGCAAATTCATGGATCAAAAAGCATTCACGCCCACTTTTCCTCGGTCCAATGGGGAGCCAGTTAGAGGTGAAGGGTCGGAGGTAAAGGGTTGAAGGTGAAGGAGCGAGGCCACGGGGCATATAAGGGGCTGCGTTCGTCAGTCAAGGCAGTTAAGAGCAGTTCGCAGTCGGTGGAGTTGGGAAGAAGAAGCAGTAGTAGTCAGTTAAGAGTTCGGAGTCAGTGAAGAGTTGGGACGAGTCAAGAGAGGAGTCGGAGAAGGCGGTTGGACGGAGCTGTGGAGAGGTGGCGGCGGCGAAGGCGGTCGAGGGGGTTCTCGTGTCGGAGTCGGGGAGCTGCGGAGGGAGAGGCCGGCGGCGCGACCGAGGTCGTGGTGGAGACGCTCGTCGCGGGACCCGAGACAGGGAGATATCCACCCCCCCCGAGCATCAACAACCCCCTCCTGTTTCCCCCCGCGCTGAGATAGTGCGAGAAGGGGGCCCCGTTCCCACCCCATACCAGGCAGTCCCAGCGAGGCCCGTGGAGTCGGGGCGCCAGCGCCATTTTGCGGCTCATCACCAGACGGGTAGGCCCGACGCGGTCTCGGCCCCAGGCCTGCCTACCCCCCTCATCCTTGAGGGTGGTCCTTTTCTTTTGCTTTGAGTGTATGTATTGTCGGCGCCGTCTATGAAGTAAAACTGTATAAGTGTTGCCGTGTGCTCGTTAGTCGGTTAGATCTGCATTGTTGCATTTGCTTTTTGTGTATTATTGTGTTTCTTCTTCTTTTACATTTGCTTTTGGTGTAATTGTATATGTGTGCTTTCCGTTCATCGCGAAATAAATGTGCTTCATGTTGAACTGTTTTCCCGTTTCGCTTCGTCTTTTCCTTTATTGAATCTCCATCTTACTTCACGTAAAGGGTTGGTCATGGGCTAAAACGCCCGATAATTAATCGAACCGTTGAGGCCGACGATAACACCGCTCGGTTATCCCGATAGTACGGAACGGGTCGCTTAAAGTGGCCCGTGTCCGAAGTCGACCTGCGGCGAGGTGCGATCGCCCGGTCTACCCTCCGTGTGGGTACTTAGGTAGGTCGAATTTGGCGAGCAACCCTATCCCACGCGGGGGCCGATTGGCACGATCGTGGTGAGGCCGAAAGGTCCACCCGTGACTAGTTCCCGGCGTTAGTCCGAGAGGGTCACGACGGGATTGTCCGTCCGGTGGGCGACGTGCCGCGATTCGAGTTACGTGGCCGTTCGCACGCCGGCGGGCGCGAATCCGCAACAATATATATATATATATATATATATATATATATATATATATATATATATATTTATCTATTTATATATATTTATATATATATATATGTATATTTATCTATATATATATATATATATTTATCTATATATATATATATATATATATATATATATATATATACATATATATATACATATATACATATATTTATCTATTTATATATATATTGTTACGAATTCTGGCCCGTCCGGCTGCGATCGTCCACGTAACTCGAATCGCGACGTGTCGCCCACCGGAACGGACAATTCAGTCGTGACCCTCCTGGAACTACCGCCAGGAGCCAGTCATGGGTGGGGGTTTAACCTAACCACAACCCAGTCCGCATTCTACCCGCGCGAAATAGGGTGAATCGCCGAAAGTCGATATACCTAAGGACTCGCACGGGTAACCTACCGAGGGATTGTACCACGCCACAGGTCGACTCCGGACACGAACCGCTTAAGCGGCTCGTTCCGTGCTACAGGGATAACCGAGCGGAGTTATCGTTGACCTTGACGGTTCAGATTAGTTACCAGGTGTTTTAAACCCACTATCAATCCCTTACGTGATGCAGGATGGAGATTCAACAAAGGAAAGGACGAAGCGAAACGGGGGAACAATTGGACAAGCACGTTTAATGCGCCACACAGGGAAGCACGTATTTCCAGTCAGCAACAATCATGCACGTATGTACAGGCAAATAGAAGCAAAAGCAATGTACAGCACTTAATCAGTTTTACTTGTCGGACTGGCGCCACAAACACACATACAAAAGCCCAAAAAAAAGAAGAACCTCCCTTGTTGTGGCCGGTGAACCGTCTCCGGCACTCTCCGTGTCCGCTCTCGCAGGTCCACCTCAGGCCGCTTGCGGCACCCTCCGTCCGCATCTCCCACCAATAGGCCTCGCCAGGCCACGAGCGCGGGAACGAACGAGGAGGAAAGGAACGCGAATTGGTTTGCGGATCAACCGTCACGAGGAGAGAGTATACAGGAGGACCAAAGAGATATCCAAGAGGAAGGAACGCATTCACCAAGGCGAGAAGAAGAAAAGAAAAGAAAAGAAAAGAAAAGAAAAGAAAAGAAAAGAAAAGAAAAGAAAAGAGAAGAGAAGAGAAGAGAAGAGAAGAGAAGAGAAGAGCGCTCGCCCCACCCGTGTCCGTCCTTTATGGAGCGGGGCTCCGCCCT